>NC_092065.1:12993200-13304100 GCF_039877785.1 Chaetodon trifascialis | reverse complement strand
AGGCTACCTGTTTCCCTGTGTTTCTGTTCAGAAACTAAAAACTCACTGGTTGCTGGCTGTAGCCTTGTATTTAACTGACAGAGTAGTGTGAGTCTTGTCATATAACACTCCAGGAAGCAAATAAACATATATCCCCAAAATGACTGTTAATTTAAATTATTAGCATCAGCCTTTAGAATGATTCAATTACTTATTTTTACTGGTTCCAGCCAGTTGCAATGTATTTTGGTTATGAGTTTACAGAATGTGTGCCGCCAGCTCTTATTGCCATGTCCGCCCTGTCTCATCATGTACAATTCAATACAACGAGTCAGTGAGTCTTGCATAGCTGCTGCCCTGGAAGTGTGAAGCCGTCTTGCACTGACTTCAGCTGCAGCTCAAGTGAGGCAGCAGAGGAGATAAGGTTTACACCATGTGGGTCTCATACTTTCTGAATGTGCTTGAGAACAGAAAACAGAGCCCTCCGGTGCTTTGAAGTACCTGAGGAGACACTGTTGAGTTAACTTTCTGCCCCCCCCCCCCCCCCCTGTTTTTCTGTCTTTCTCTGTTTGTCCTTTTGCAGATTGTGGTGTGAGCTGTCGAAGAGCGTACTGCGAAAAGAAGAAGAAAGAAAGAGCATCTACAAGCAGAGAGATTGTTGCACGATGTGCTAAGAGAGTGCGGGAAGAAATTGTGTTGTTTTTCTGATATTGTTGAGGTGTCAGAGAGACCGGAAAGGACGCAGCCATGGGGCGGAAGAAGATACAGATAACTAGGATCATGGATGAGAGGAACAGGCAGGTGAGTGTCAGAATTTGGTAATCGTCTATCTGTCTGTCTGTGTCTGAAACACTTTTTCAGAGGTTCAAAATACTGTTTATTTTACAGTTAATTCTTATCAAATTACCTTCATTCTTATCTTAATTTACAAGATGCTTCTGTTTCCTTCTTTTGTGTCTGAGAAAACGGTCTCCTCTGTACCTGTCTGAAGGTTACAGTCTTCTTTTTTTCCTTCCTGCCTTGGACCAGAGTTCAGCAGCTGTCATGGTGTGCATGGATCTAAACAGACATACCTCCCTCCCCAAAGTCCCAGCCAGCTGAACAGGGACCATGACATTTCTTTGTCAGTGCGGTCGTATTTACAGACATGATTCCCCTGCCACCCTGCAATTTCAGCCAGAGAAGTTGATGAGGCAGCAGGAGCGCTGGGCTGTAGCGGGGGCCTCATGGCGTGGGAGTGAGCTGAGGGTAGCGAAGAACACAGCGGGCCGCCTGTGGCCTCCCCACACTGTAGGGCTTGTCCCCTGGCCTGGCAGTATGGCTGGGCCCCTTCGCTGTAGCCCTATGTGTTTGCAGCTGTTTGGTAGTAATTAGGAGCAGCCACTGCACCACAGCACCCTCTCATTTGCAGGGTGGGTCAGCAGGACACACAGCACCCTTCTCTGCCTCGGCTACACTGGTCCCAGCTAGCCGCAGAGAGGGAGAGAGCTGGAATTCAGTCTGTCTGCTCATGTTAAATATAAACTCCTAAACAGCAAAACACTGTACAAAACAGCCTGGGTCTGTTTGAAACAAGAATAACAGCCTTGGATATCTATAGCAGGAAGGCTGGGTCCATTTCTTTTTTAGCCATGCTTCCTTTGCTTTAAGTTGAGCAAGCGTGAGCACAGTTTTTGACAAATTATACCAATTAAGGAAGATGCCAAGGTTTTCCATAGCAGAATAGAATGCATCTTGTTAACACCTCCTCAAAATATCATTTGCATGCCTTCACAGGTGGAACAACATTTTGCTGTGCACACAGAAATATAATGGAAGTACAGTAGTGCTTCCTCTCCTGAGGGTATTAACATGATATGGTTCCAGCCAATCGGTACTCTGACTGTGTCTCTGTCTGTTGCTGTGAGGCTAGCAGCTCAGCCAAGTGCAAAACAAAAATCCACACTGCGGGCCAATTATCGGTATAACACCTGGCTCTGGGTTGGATCCAAACAGGAGGGCAGGAGAGGAATCACCTCTGGCTCATTGCTGCTGTCTACACTGTATGCAGTGACCTGTGACATCTAGGGAAAAATAAAGAAAATTACATGAAAACAGGTTGTCAACTGTTAGGCTAGGCGAGCACGTTAACCCTTCAGATGATCCGTTCTTTACAGTGCATATGCAAAGGGAGTTAGGGGAGGGCATTTGTTGTGTTCTTTCACAAAAAAGCAGAGCTGCAGAGAGAGACGTTGCTTTTTATTAATGTGTCTCCCAAAGTTGACTGTTTGCATCAGATTTGAAATGTCTCTCTGTATAATTTGTGAGAAAGTTTATCAGCAGAATGCAGACACTTCAGCTCGCATTTAGTTGGTTTTAGCTGGCTCAGCAGAGAATCTGCTCTGACAATAGACCGCCATGCTAAAATAAAGCTTTGGTACAAAGTGATGTATGCGCATGTATCTTTCTCTCCCTTTTTTTTTTTTTTTTTTTCCCTGGGCCATGAAGCGCACAGTGCCATCTCCCTGGGGCTTGCTCCTAACCAGGGGAATAGCCATTAGCATACGGTCCCCATTGTCGGGAGACAATTTGAATCTTTATCTTCGCCGCTCTGCTGCTAGCTATCCATACTCATAGCATTAAAATGAAACAAGTCCTTAAGTGGGCTAATTAGATAGTATTGCTGTATGGGATGTTGTGTGGGGACAACGGGAGCTCCCTTGCATTATCACTGCAAGTGCTTTAGGAGGGCTGTTAACCTTTCAGGATTTATAATACAGAGTGTGGCAAAGGCTGAAAAGGTCTGTAATTGCGCAATCTATCAGGAATTGTGAGTGCAGAGTTGAGACAGGCATTGAACTTTGCTGATATTTTTTTATACATTTTGCTTCAAGTCATTACCTACAGTGTGTAATGACAATGATTCATGTTAATTCAGAGTAATGAAGTGTATTGTGCAAAAGTGATAAGCAAGCTAAGATAAAAATGAAAATATTGTACAGTTTTTTTTCATCCTTCATATTTTCACACAAAACTGTGTGTTTCTGCTGTGTGGCTTTACGGAGGTGTACAGACTGAGACATGAAGGCAGCAGAGGTCCTGTCATGCATCCTGTAGGATGGTGAAAAGCCAGTTCCTGAGCCATGCCCTGCATAAGTGATGGTCCTACAGCACAGGGAGACAGTCATCAGCCAGGCTGACAGACTGATTGCAAGTGAATGCTGTAACAGCCAGACAACAGCACCTCCCTGCATGATTCTCCTCGTTTACAGTATTCACAGCAATTATTACCCTTTGAGTCACAGTCACACACATTTATCACACAGCATTATCTATCACTCACATTTTCATCATCTCTCTCACTCTGTCTCGCATCCCCACGCATACAGTGCCTTACAGTGGAATCGTATGGACCAGCGAACTTTGCCCTTGAGTCTCTGTTGTGTTTTGACTTGACAGGATCGGAACTCATGAACTGCGCAGAATAACAACAGCGGAGCCAGTGGCACTCAATGAGCATTTTCAGGGTCTTTCACCTGCTTCTCAGAGCAGCTGTCTTAGTGTGCCTGGATCTACAGGGGTGGGGTGTTGGTGGAGAAATGAGGGTACACATTAGTCTTGCAAGTTAGTGTAGGGAAGAAGCTGGTGTAGCCTAGTGAGCAGTGACGTCCTCTGGATGCCATTAAGCGGGCTCACTGGGGGTAATTGCCCAAGTCATTAAAAGTTTGATGATTTTGCTGCTGGGTGGAGGGTTGCCTGCCCTTGCTGTGGCTCATTTTGGATTTTGCTCTTGCACTTCAGATGCCTGTAGGCACAGTGCAGCTCTCTCTCTCTCTCTCTCTCTCTCTCTCTCTCTCTCTCTCTCTCTCTCTCTCTCTCTCTCTCTCTCTCTCTCTCTCTCTCTCTCTCTCTCACGTTCTCTCCAGGGAACAACACAGTGCATACCTCCCATTTTTCAGCCTTCACCCATTCCTGAAGTTCTGAGCGGTCGTCATTATTTTTTTGACAGGTAAAGAGCTTGTTGATGGACCATGGACAGAACAGAGGAACACTGTTAAATGTGACAGCCGGCGCATATATTATCATTGTTCACGATGATATGTAGTTGCCATAACACTGCGCTGAAGCAGCAAAACATGCAGTTGGGTGATGGTGATCATATTTTTGCTGTCAGAGGGAGTGCCTTGTTATGGATCACTAAAATGCTCACACTCTTATATGATGCAGAATTATTTATGGCACTGTCTCTTGACAGTTGCAACAAATTGAGCGAGCCAACTGTCCTTAAACTGGATCATTCCACTTATTGATTAGAGATATTTCTAGGAAACCTACTCACGTTTAGTGAACTAGCATGTCACTCTCTTAACTAAACAGGATCAGTCACGGCTACTGTAGGTTTCAAGGTCAATCCCAACCAGTGGACGAAGCCTTTGCGCCCTCAGTTGTCCACATGGGGATCCTGGGGCTGTCCTTTCTCCCAGTGAGAGCTGATCCAGGCAGACAGTCGCGCTGGCCCTGGCCTGTCTCCCAGGCCCGCACACTCTAGCGCTGCGTAGCCAGGGCAGCAGCCACAGGGCCTGGGTCACTCTGCCAGCTGGTGCCAGACCTCTGTGACTCTCAAAACCACTCTCATGTCTGCCATGGGGGCCGTCAGAGGTGACATGAGGTTCTAATAAGGCCTCCAGCTCCTCACCCCTCTGAAGGTGTTAGTGACTCAAGCATCTCCTGCCATGCCCCAGTCACAGCTGCACTCTGAGTCCCAGATGTCTTGTTTGTCATCTTGTCACCTCTGCCTGAGGACAGACATTGATAGACCTTATGATTGACACATCAACTCTGTGTGGATGTGTGTGTCGGGGTTTGTTGTAGCATATGTTGTTCTATACTATACAGTTTTTTGTGGCAGGGTCTCTCTCTGTGGGAGATGAAAAGAATAAAACAAAAACTGAGTATTGCATGAAAAGCATGCTTGACTGGCACATATGCTTGCGATATAGATTTTAGATGCATTTGTCTCATGACAGTTCTACAGATATGGTTGTGTTTGGCACTCCAGGTCATCGTTTTAAACAACATCTGTTCACTTTGCTCAGCCTGTTTAAGTGACTGGAACTAGTGAGCTCAGTTTCTCCAAAAGGCCAGTTCACTTGTTGCTTGTTTATCTGAATTTTTGTAATTTTCCCTTTAGTTTCAGTTTCAGTAACCACTTCAGAAGTTTATAGACAAATATGGTAAATCTACGCTGTCTCTTACTTGGCAGAGATGGCGTTCTTTCCTCTGCTCCAGCGTCGATTTGGACCAAGATGATTTTTACAGAAACATCTTGAAATTTGTAGAGCCTTGTTAGCTTGCATGAAAAACACATAAAACTCATACCCAACGTATGAAAAAGAAACTGAATCACCAAGCTCAATTAAAGCTCAGTAAAAACAGGTAACAGTGGTGGGGGACTCGGGAAGGAGTTGGAAAGTGTGAATTAGCACCTTATCTTGACATTGTGAGAGTCCTTTAAAAGGTCAGAGTTTTCAGCCAGGCACAGTCTAAATGAAATGCTAGTATAGTCGCTGATCTGCCTGGTATTGTGTGAGCTGTTATAATGACCTTATCAGAAGCAGAGAAAGTTGGAGTCACTCCAGTTTTTTGGAAGTTTAAATGTGGCCCCCCTTCTCTTTCACCCTGGCATTTCATGTCTCAGGACAGCTGTGAGACGCACTGGTACGGCCGTAGAGCACAGCTTTACAATACTGAGGCTAATCCTGTCATTGTGAAATACATGAATTAGTCAGGGAGGTAGACTACATGTGTACCACATCTTGCTATAGGAGCGAGTCACATTTTTAAAACCACATTGAGTGTCGCTGTGGGTGTCTTTGACTTGGTGAACCATAGGAAAGCTCTGCCAGTGAACCTCCCACTTGACCTCAAGGATGTCTGTGGTTTTCCACCGTCTCACCAGTCACCCCAGAGAAGATGGGGGTGGAGGGAAGTTATGTTTGTCACAGTTTGGAGCAGTTCTTTGTCATGACTTGTCAAATTAAGCTGGACGTCTTACATATTCTAACAAAAAGAGGAAAATAGGACAAAACTGTACAAAACAGCCTCCTTCTCTCCCTATTAAAGGTAACTGTGTAAGTACAGAAGAGTAATGTGGCCGTCACCTTTAATGGCTGTGTGAGCAGCAGCTGGCTTTCGTAGAGGCACTGTGTTTGGGGCTGGGGCACGGACCAAGTCTCAGTGCTGCTGCTGAGGTTGAAATGAAGCGGTGCCTGGGTCAGCAGCCCTGCACTCAGCACTCTGCCATGCATCCAGGTGGAACAAAGTCCTCGCTCAGCGTCTCATCCTGGGCTTCCTGCTGAAAGGTGACATCTCCATGGCTTAACAGCCACATTCATCTGCTAAAGAGCATACAATTTGTTAATCATTTTCCCACATCCCAGCCCCTGCTTTCCGGTTGGTTAGGCAAACAAACAAATATGCAAGCAGGTAAACGAGCGAGTGGGCAGCCCCTGTGTTTAGTCGGAGACTAGTGTCGCCTGCTTGGAACTGCAGGTGCCCTAAGTGGGTAGAAAGGGGACCTGAGACTGGTCAAATCATATCCCCTTGAATGCCTCCATGCAGCGATCCACCTTGAGAAAATCATCAGAATGACACGCACAAAACCACACAATGCTTTTTCTGCTCCACCAAACTCAGTCAAAGGCTTTATGTGTCTGCGAATTGCAAGCAAACATGTCATTTGATTCAGCTTCTCATGTATTTAAACCTTGTCATTTCAAGAAATGTCATTTTAGAATTTGGTTTGTCATATGAGCTCGACTAACATGGATGCACTGAATAGAAAATGACACGAGGACAGGCTCCTCCATGTCTAGAGCAGGAATAATGGTCCCGTGTAATTACCTGTAGTGTGGAAGATTTGAAATTCATTTATCACAGTTGGAGTGACCCCAGTGCCTCAGCAGTTACATCGACACCATGCAACACATAGGATTATACTGCATTATACCAGTTAAAATGAGGGTATAGCCGCAAGCTGTGACCAATTAAAGTTGAACAAAGCCAGCTCATCTGCTCAACTCCTCTCTTAGTAGGTCAGTGAAACTGATGGAGAATACAGACACATGCACTCCTCTGTGGCTCTCAGCACAGCTTTTACTAGCACATTCGCAAGCCACGTCGGACAGTGCACATTTAACAAGACACAAGCAGTGAAGAAAAACACAACTCTGATGCCGTGATTTCAAATGTACAAATTTTAAAGCTATTTTCATACAACCATTACAAAACCGAAGCAGAAAACAGCCCATGTCTGTCCTCCCTCCTTGTGAGTGATGTTTTCAGCTTGAGAAATGACTGTAGCGTACTGTTAAGAGGTGGTGTAACATAATGACATGTGTGTACGGGTCAGAAGCGACCACAGAGACAGAGTTGCAGAGATATAGGACATAAAGTCACTTTGCAGAGAGGGTTGCGTTACCATTGGAGTGATGTATGACCCGAAGTCCCATCTGAGGGCTCATGTTACAAGGCTTATGCTGCACTACAGAGATAGCTTTCCGTATATGGAGTCAGGGGCTACAGTAATGTATGGACCCCTGTTGTTGCCAAAGCTCTGACTCAGCTCGCTGACTTGTGCCTCTAACCCTGACCTCTGTCCTGATAACTAGACATTTCAGACGAGCACTGTGTCATTGCAATCATTCCTAAAGGAGGAATGATCTTGTTATCTGTCACCTTGGTTACAGTAACATTGCTGTGATGTAATGAGACTGTTAATACTGTTATTTTCCTGGCTTAGCCTGCATTGTACTCTCCAGATGAGAGTATGTTTGTTTTTCAGTTGCATGGCTTTTCAAACTTAGCAGAACTCTTTACTTTAGGGTTAGAGATTTTATACACAGATTATACACATGTTAAAAAGCACATTTTCAGCATAAAGCACCTCTGCAGTGTTACACAGAGCAAGATGCCACCATAGTTGTTGGTGGTGGAAGTACATTTACTCCATTACTGTGCTTAAGTAAAGTTTGTATGTACTTCTACTACATTTCGGAGTGTATTTTCACCACTGCTATATGTGTATGTATCTCTATGTATCTGGCATTAAAAAACATATGCTTGTCAGATGTACATCAAGATGTACTTGTACATCAATGTATGATGCATTGCTCTAGCTGACAGTATCTGAAACAGTTAAAATCAACTGTAATATTTGAATGCTGCTCATACTTTAAAACAACAGCAAAATTCATCCAATCATAGAATTAATAATAACACGCTGAATAATGAGTATTTGTTACTTTTACTACTTTTTGCTAGTACTTTTGTGCCTTTGATTGAATGCAAAACTTCTGCTTCTAATGGAGTTTTTACACTATGGTATTATGCTTTTACTTAAGTAATAGACTTCTTCCACTACTTATACAATACGCATTGAGTGGAAGAACTAAACAACTGCCTTCTGTCATAATAAGAATGCCAAATTAACATTCATGCTTTTAGATGTACAAATCTTGTGCGCTCAAGTTCAATCTTCTTTTTAATTTGGTGAAACACTTTTCCTCTGTAATGGGCGGTTTTGTTTTCTCTGTGTTCTGCAGGTTACCTTCACAAAGAGGAAGTTTGGTCTGATGAAAAAGGCCTACGAGCTGAGCGTACTATGCGACTGTGAGATAGCCCTCATCATTTTCAACAGCTCTAACAAACTGTTCCAGTATGCCAGCACAGACATGGACAAAGTGTTGCTGAAATACACAGAGTACAACGAACCCCATGAGAGCAGAACCAACTCGGACATTGTAGAGGTGAGTGAGTGCCGCCTTCTTACTTTGTTTGGGAAAACTTGCTTGTGGTTCACTGTGATCCACTATTTTCTCCTTTTTTATGATTTGTTATGCAAACCTCATGTTCACATTCATCACATTTAGTGGATTTGGGCTATAGAATAGAATTATTATTTGATAACTTTGTAAACGCTCCAAGGGTGACATTTAAAACACACAAGAGTGAGGAACAGTTTCCTTGTAGTTACGATTCAGATATGGCGCAGGAGGTCTGCACTCCCTGATAAGTCTGGCTTCTCCTGTGCCATCAACTGACATGGAAAACCTATCTCTGCGCTCAGTAGCTGCTGACCATCATTGCCGACTCTGTTTCCCATAGATATTGTACCTGCAGGGCTCATTTCTCTGGCTGCTCCTCATCACAGGCCATCAGCTCGGCTATTGCTGCAGTGAAAATACAGTGTTTAGTACATTCCATACTGCTCTATAAAACTCAACAAGCACTTGGGTTTCCTGGCAGCTCTCGCATGCCCAGCGACTAGCGGAAGAGTAAGCCACTTGTTATGCCAGTATACAAAACTGTCAGCCAAAAGTGGAGAAGCCAAAGTAAATGAGAATGATTAGGGATACGTCCTGTTCCAAACATCTTTCATTGGCACATGTGTGGTTTCTCAGCTTATTCAAGATCTGCTTTAAGAGGCTGGTATCTGCGCTCTGAGTAAATGAAAGCATATACAATGTATGCTAATGCCTTTGAGAAAATCATGGCACTACTCGGAGAAAAGTTGCTGGCTTGTTTTTAGAGCTGTCATCTGATACACTGAGACTAGCTTCTTCTGCACTGAGATGCTTGTTTATTAGACAATGCATTGCAATACTTTTACTGCCACCTGCCCACTAAAACATACAACATTTTTTATTACTGCAGCCCAATTAAGGGACATTAAGATGGGTGAGATTGAAAAATTTCAAGAATCCAGCTTCGGAAAAGACTTTCACTTGGAGGAATTAGTGAAATTACATGCAGCATAAAGGAGTCAGCTGTGGCCCATTATCTTTTATTCATGCTGCTGCTGCTTGTGAATTACCTGCTTGGCAGAGCTGCAGAAGAGTGCTCTTGCATCCAGAAGACTCGTGCAGTCATTCCTCCATCAGGGGCCCTCAGAGCAGAGCAGGGGCTCACCTGCATAAAAAATACATGGACACATTCCTTCCTTACGTAACCGTGACCACAAATTTGTTTTTGCCATGACTCTGGAAGCCGTCTTATTTTAAACAAGCAAACACAACAACACCCCATACTCAGAGTCATTGTGGGGTTATTCACCTCAGGCTCTTATATCATATATATCTGTGGTCTGCTGATGTGTGTTTATGTTGACAACATGGTGTAATTGGGGTGTACATTGTGCATAATGTAGCACCAGTGGTGCCATGCAGTATTCCCACCCATCCCTTCTGGCTACTCTCAAGGAAAGCAGCCCCACTGCACAAAGGCAAGAACAAGCCACTGTTGTCCCCGCTCACTCAGGCCAGCGTCTTTGCAGATATGCACAAATCCCCATCTGCCTGTTGGCTATGTGGTCAAGGTTCAGAAATGAAGAAGCAGAGCAGAAGTAACCAACCCAGTCCACTTCACAGCATCACCACACAACCCCTCTGTTCCCTTGGCCAGAGAGCCGGTGTCAGAGGTGGTAGATAATGTTGATGAAGCAATGATTTTATCACAATTTAGCATCTAATCTGAACAGTTTTCTGGGCTGCCTGCTTCTCTACAGCTGCACAGATCTATGTACTCTACATGGAGGAGCTGATGCATTCGTACTGATGGGAAGAATCCACCCCTCCCTCCACTTATCCAGTGAAATGGGCCTCACATGAGGACACTTACACTGGACACTTATCCAAGTTTTTAAATTGTGTTAAACCAATCTTTGCCATGCAAACAATCATGTGCTCATTTGTCCGGTTTGGGAGGCCAGAAAAACCCTCTCCCAATCTTCATTGAGATGCTCGTTCCATGAGGGAAACTAAATCAAAGGTCACATTCCTGCTCAGTAGTACCATCTGTAGATAAAGGCTGAGCTGTGCAGTGTGGGAGAACAGTCTCCATGTTTTCCACAGATGGATGCATGCCTGGGCCACAGTTTGATAGCCCAGTGGAGGCCTGTGGACTTTGTCTCAAACTTGGCTCGCAGTCCAAAGCAGAGCAGTAGGCTCCGATTTTCCTTCTATATGTGTGTGTGTTTGTGCGTGTCTGCATGTGTTGACGGTCTTAACCTTACCAACACTCCAGGCGACAGGTGAACTGTTGTATGAAATCTCTCTTTTTATGCACTCACCTGTGTGTGTCACACAAACCCTCCTTCATTTTTTAACATTTCCTAACAGTATAAAGGTGGAATTTTACTGTTTGATTTTTTTTTCAAATTATTTTCTCAAAACAATGTACGCAGTAAGGAACCCCAACACAAAACAAGCAGCATGATTATTGTAAAAAAGTCTTTTGAGGATCACATTTGCTGTATCTTTATCCTTTTCTAATCCAGAAGAGTAACATGCATAATAAATGTGCTATTTAATATGGTTGTGTTATTGTGAATCGGGCAAAGTATTCATGACTGAAGTTTTTATGGTATTGTTCCTATTGTGCTTCGTATTGAATTCTCTTGATGCCACAAATGAAAATGCTGCAGTTAGTCATTAGATTAATCTAATAATATTTACTCTTCCTCCCCTCTCCACTAGTGGAGCTAATGAGATTTTGCTCATGCTCCACTATAACCTCACACCGTTCTCCAGCACACACAAAGATGGCTGTGTCTCCTGAAGAAACCTTCAAATCAGATAGTAACTTCACAGGCTTCATTTAGCATTTAACCGCCCTCTCGTTGAGCGGTTCTATACAATTTAGGTCTATAGTGTATATGAGGATTAATCAGGTTTGTAGTCTCACGGAATCGACGTTAAGTCAACGCTTAATTGTAATCCTGTAAAATCAGGATGTGAATGGGCTTTAACCCAATTGTAGAGTGTAATTTTAGTCAATAGCAGTGCTTTGTAATTGCTTGAATAACTGGGCTGCACCGTATGCAAAGCGTTGACTTTTCACGGCTCTTTCTTTAAAAAGGTCTTTTACCCTGATGATTTGTGAGAGTAAACAACCTGAGATCATTCATAGGTAAATTCCGCTTATCTTCCTCCTAATAAAGAGGGGTGGCTATTGTTAATGTGACTTGGGAAAAACAGATAATTCCCTCTTTATTTATGAAGGAACGCCCCCCCTCACAAGACTGCTACAGTGGGAGGAAATGAGCATAAAATTATCAGGGCATTTCCATTAGGTTTTATTTCATGATCTCTATCAGCTGTTGTTATAAATGGAGCTGTATTAATCATATAATAAGATATGTAAATTTTGACCATTACTGAATGTCAAGCTGTGTGTTTTCATCACAATTGCACCAATTTCCTATTTTATTTTTTAATTTCACCACTGCCCTTTGCAGATTTTACAGTGACAAAAGCAATTCATACAATCACAACCAAGAGTTCAATTTGTCATCATGTCCCATATTTTGTATTTTTTTAAACCCATGAAGGCATTAAGTTACTGTGCTTCAAGAGTGCATTTTCCTTGACTTACAGCTCAAATAAAAATGAATTTTATTACCAGTTATGAGATGGAATGAATCCCTTACAGTGCTTTGGGCTGAACGGGCACCAGGAGCTTCAAACAGGGGATGTTTATGTTGTCAATCAAAGGCTGAGCAGTGATTAAGACTCATTTCTATCTTAATGAATGCAAATTGGCACATCTGCTATGGTGGGCTAGCTGTCCAGACTCTTCAATTAGCATGATTGATCAATTATCCTCCTGCTGATGGCTCACTGGAAATGGGGAGCGGATGGGGGTGGCGGCGGAGAGAGCGGCGGGGGTAGGAAGAGAGATGAAAGTGTGAGGGGGGGAAAAAATGAACGTGTCCAAAACCCTCACTCAATAAATCTGATTCTTTATTTGATTAGAGTAAAAGAATAATGGAATTTTATTTTAATCAAAGAGGGATCTCGCTTTAGACAGTCTGAAGTATAATCGAAAAGCTGTAAATTTAGGTTTAAACAGTTTTTTTTTTTTTTTTTTTTTAATTGTCCTGTTTTTGATACAGCTAAATGCTGATTAGAAAACAGAGAAATGCATATAAACTGCAGCTAACTGATTAAGACAGTCAGGTTTTGAGCAGGTTATGTGGTTCTAAATGTGTAATCATGACTTTTTTCCACCTCTTTTGTTTTTTGGCATTCCCACTGCGATACAGCAGCTTCACGTGAACAGAAACACAATTTGCATTTTAAATCTGCGTCTGATTCTCCATCAGCACATTTTCTGATCAAATATTCCCACGTGAGATGAGCTTCAGCCATGTAAATATTTCGTAGATTTGCACTCTTTCAACTCTGAAGTCTGTCGAGGATATTGTGGTGTGCGGCTTGTTTGTGTTTGTTTTAACAGTAAGCACAAAGCCTTGAATATCAAAAGACACTGGTGAGACTGCTCCGAGTAGCAGAGGCAGATTGTCCTCAGTGTGTATTTATAATTGTGACACAAAAACATAACAGGATGGTCAAATGAGGCTTTGGCTGGCACACAGGGAAACTGTCACTACTACCGTCTTCTCTTATGCAATATGATTAGCCAGCATAGCTATGAAGGCAGTAGAGTATGTGGATATTTAGTGTAAAACTTTACAGCTTGATCATAAAATAATGAGGGAAAAGCACAAATGAACACAAACTATTAATACACACTAATACGTCTTACATTGTAGCTGCAATGCTCGACTGTTGTCAGATATATTATCCCACGTAAGAAATGTTAAAGGAGGATGACATCATAGAAATACAAATAGTACATAACATTTTTGAGACTTGATTATAAGTTCATATTCAGAATTGCAGCTTGTGCGTTACCTGCTAAGATATTTGACATTTGAGATGGCTGATGAGTAGAGCTGGTTGGTTGCCGTCCCTTCTTAAAGGGCCACCACGCTGCCAGTGATTTTGCATTTATAAGCAATGTTATTAGAATTCTAAGTTGACAAATTCATAAAAAGTCATATCTGACCAGACAAGATGTGGTACAATTCAAAAACTTACAATGAGCTGGAAATACAGGACTACAGAATCACTTTAAAATATTGGTATTCTAAGTCAGGATTTTGCGTAGTTACATGTATGATATAAACCACCACACTGGGCTAGTTCCTCTGTTACTGTCTGCTTAAACTCAAAGATAATCAATTATTCAGTTAACTCCAAACTCTAAACTAGAAGTTAGTGTCTACCTTCATTCTGGCAAACCTGCCAATGAAAACACATCTGTGAAGCAGATTTCCTTTTTTTTTTTCAGTAGTTCAGACCTTGTAGGCTGTAGCTCAGTGGAACCAACTATCCCTGAAAGACAAATCCTGCCAGTTCTAATTCAAAACAGGACACAGATCTACGTCTGGTGTATTCTGCAACTTAAAACCCAGATTCCAATAAAGCTAGGACGCTGTGTAAAACATAAATACAACAGAAGGTGATAATTTGCTAATCCTTTCTGTCAAACTCAGTGAAAACAGTACAAAGACAAGATATTTAATGTTTTAGCACGCAAGGATGAAGCAAGGTTCACCACTTTGAACACATGACTGTATAAAAGATATTACTACTTATATATACACGATGTATCACTCAGTGTTTTAAAAAATTACAACGAAGTTCAGGTGGGCCGTGCAAGCGGTACTAGACAGACAGTACTGTGGGAACACCACAGGGCCACCAACATAGAAGGGTACACATGCACAGCCCACTGCATGTTATTACATTTCAAATAGTATAAAATTGTATTTTCTTTAAGTAAGTAAAGAAAGCGCAGTCATGTTATTTACAAATGAACAATATTCAAATCTCTGAATTGATTATCACGCCAAGTTTCTATGGCGTGCTTTAGAAAATGCTGAGCAGTAATGTAAGGTCAACAGTGCATCATTTGTAGTTAATGGGCTAAAACGTAGCACAATAAAGCAGCTTTAAAGTTATATTGGTGGAGAAAAATTTAATAGGTTATCCCTTTTGGGAAAACAAGTCAGCTAATGTAACACTAGTAGATTAGCTGTACAGTATTATATAATATATGTGTGGTTTTACTGTGAATAGCTGGATAAACTTACATTTTCACGGTTGTGGAGAGTTGATACATTATTGTATTTTCACAGGTTCAATGTTTGTGCTGACCAGTGCAGTAAATCTCTTATATCAAATGAGTCAAGTCCATGATATTGGTTGGATAAAGACAGGAATTCACTCATAATATCATTGTCGACTTTGAGCTGTAGTTTGCATAATTATACAATAGACCAGCGAAAGTTGGTCATCTTAATATGGTTTCATGTATTTCTGAAGGTTTCTGTGCGAATAATCTGAGTTTTTGTCGTTGTGGCTCTTGCGTGCTTCTAATTATATTCTCAGATGTCTTTGTCTGTTTATTCTAAAGAAACTGATGTCGCTGTGAACAGAAACATAAATGACATCACTTCCTTTGCAGCAGAGTGTTTCCAACCTCAATACCTGTTGTTATCATACTTTGTGCCCAACAAGTCTGTGTCTTTATGTTCAGATGTCATTTGTGCGGTTTAGAGAAGCACGTCATTTGACTTTTAAGCTTTCCCTTCCATCTTCCCTTCTGACCTATGGCTGTAAATCTGATACGCTGCCCTGGTCTGCAGTCTCCATTGTCCAGTGAACACAAAAGAAGGGACTGCAGATGCTCACATCCATTCAGCAGTCACGTATTCCACAAGAAGTCCAATAAGCCAGTTACATTGAAGTATTACTACATGTAGAAAATTACCCCCTTTTTTTCCCCTCACCATTTGAATTACCCAGCTAACTCTTTCTCTTCGTTTCTTTCTTCCTTCTTTTCCTCTACAATCTAGTGAGCTGCCATTTCTGGAAATGTAGAAAAGCAAGTTCTTTCAACATTTTGCATCTGGGGTAGATTACACTTGTGACAAGTCATTATTCTAGTTGGAAATATCCATGATTTCTTATTGTCTGACTGGTCAAATTGCTCATTCTTTGTATGCAATTATCTACATCATTATCTATCATTTGCCGGTCTATTTACGGTGGCTCAGAGATGGAGAGCAGCCGTTTAAATGTAACCACACAATCTGAATTCAGAGCAATTTTTTGAATATTTTTATCAAATATCAGATTGAAAAACTTTGATAATTTTTACTTAATTTGGACTTTAAGTGACTGAAGATAAAAAGGTGTGTGCCTCATGGTAGGTACAATGTAGGCTATTTAAGACAAATCTAACCAATTCAGCTTTCATTAATTAAGCACGTCGATTGTGGTTAATATCCGCCTCCAACTGTTCACCATTATCTTCCTCCCTCAGTCTTTCCCCGCACTACACTATCATCATATTACTCTTCTCCTTTTTTGGTATTTCACCATAGACCTCGCTGCAGCAATGATGAGAAATCCCTTTTAAGCTAAATCAAATGTCATTGCTATTGACATAGACTTATTGGGTTGATGTTGATTTTTCAGTGCTTTTCAATATATGTGAAATTTTCTGCCAGCCCATTTTTTAATATTACAGAAAATAAAGTATGTGCACTTTTGGTCTCCTGTGATTTATTGGAGTGATATTGAAATGAATTTCTTTATTTTCATTTGGACTGTAGGTCACACACTGTACAGTAGATTATCTTAAATAGGATGGCATAAGTGTGATTACTTTTATGGAACTTTAAAAAAAAAAAAGATAATGGACATTAATATTCTCAATGATATTGCTTTGTGGTTTCTTTTTAAGTATCCTCCGCATGTTGCCACATAAATACTAAGCTTGTCAGTCAATCCGTTGTCTCTGGAGAGGACGGTAAAGTAGCAGCATAGGCAGCCATTAATTTGTGTTGATGAAATCCTATTACCGCCTCTTCATCTGGGGCTCATATAAACACACAGTTGTGAAGATGAGCTACTTCCTATTTCCTGTGTGCACATGAGTGTTTTGTATACCTGAGAGGAGGCATTTAACCTTTGGGCCTTTGGGTCAAAACAAACACGCCGGCTGTTCATACAGCTCCAGTGTCTATTTTCAGACTGGTGCAGTAGGACAAGTTAAAAATAAGTAACTCAAGTGTTATGGTGAAAACAGAGAGATGGGCTTTGTTAGCTGCAGGAATAAGGGTGATGGTACTGACAGTTATATTAGGGTGGTTTCAGTTGTATATTAAGCCCCTGTGAGCAGAGAGATACTAGATACCAAGATAAATCCTGCACCGTTACTCCACGTTGTTTGGTGTTTAATGAACGTTTTCAACAATGCATTCATTGCATGTATGAATTTCTAAAGTTCGGAGCGTGGTAGCGTAAATACTCCTGTTCATTTCATTTGTTATGACTCTCAACACAGACAGTATTGCATCTTAACATTAACATCTCTTATGGAGTAACCTGGTGAGAATTGAAGCAGTATTAATGGTTCTGTTGCGAGCAACACGCTGGGTTTCAAAGTGCCCCTTTTTATAGGACAAGGACTCCTTTTCCTCTGGGCTTTTAGTGAAAAAGGGTCACCAGTCCTCTTTTGTAGTTTTCTCAGCATAATGAAACACTTGTGATAATGTTCAGAGTATATCACATAATATTCAGTAATGTGTGTTCTCTGAAGGAGCACATACACTGTAATTGTTACCTAATGGCAGCCTAATGGCCATTCATTGTCAGACAGTGAAAATGTAGTTTTGATTATTGGAATCAAACTTTCCGTGATCAGCTGTGTCCCTGCTCTTAATATGGGATTTTGTCCTGTAAGGCTATACAGCAGTTCTCCTTTGAATCGTTGAATGGCTCAACTCCATTATGAAGTGCTGGTTTAAAAACCATCATGTATTACATCTCATTGTTTTATTATGCTTCTGCTCTCCGGTGTGTGATGCTTGTTACCAGGTTACTGCTGAGAGATTTTTGCTTTTAGCACATGTCGTACCTCATTGACGTCAGAGCTTTTTTCCATCCTCTCAACTGTGTTGCATATGTCTCATTTCAAATTGAGGGTCTCTTAGAGAGCACATAATGAAAGGAGACACAACAACAAAAGACCACAAGCCCTGGTGCCTTCTAAACACTGGTTTCCACGGACACTAATGAGTTAATACTCCAAGGTCTAAAAGTAGATATGCTGTTTCTCAAAACCTTAAACTTAAGAGTTTCTTCACCAAACAGAAACAGCTCTTTGACAAACTACTAACACAGATAGTTTAAAGAAGATGCTGCATTTTGAGCCGTTTGTGTGAAGTTTCTGCCTTATATGTCATGAGTAGAGAGCTTCCACAGAAATGACGTGTGACACACCCCCTGTCCGCTGTTTGTCATACTGACAAAACCCCTCCCAGATTAAAGCTCTGAAGTATTGTAGCCTAGTATTTCGTTGGTAGTTCATCAACAAACTGAAGTCTGCGCTTATTTTATATTGACTTTTACACAAATTTAACATAATTATTTTTGCGTTGTCCAATTAAACTGGTTCAGTAGTGTTCTTTGTTTTTGATCTAGTGTGCTTTTTGTGATTGTTGCTGATCAGTGTTGGTGTCACCCATTGTATAACATTGGTTGCTGTATACATTCCTTTAATTTTCCTCTTCACTTATAATACTTAGAAAAAGTTCCCTCTTGTCAGTAATAGATAACGACCTATGGAGTGCAACAAACAGGGCAAACAACACTTCAACATTTTACTGATCATCTTCAAAATGTCTTAAAATTCCTGAAATGAAGACGTGGCAGTTAGGATTTTTTACATTATTCCTGCAAGTAATGTGTTCTTCGCTTGACTATGTTCATATTATGGACTGATGAACCCAAATAACTTGGCAGGATCGTAGGGTGCACAGAACAATGCTAAGTAACAATGCAATATATATAGCTGCTCATTCTGAGCTCGAACCACATACCTGTCATAACTCTGGTTTGAACCACATGAAATAGGTCAGACATTGAGCTGACCTAATTTGGTTTGATCTAGTTACAGAGCAGCAGTGATACTAGTTATGTTAAAGATCATTAGAACCACAAGCGTGCGTCCACCCTCTGTGTTCTTCAATGACCTTGTGGGCTGAGCAGCTGAAATGAGACCTCGCTTTCGTGCAGAGTAGCTTCTGCGAGTTAGCTCGTGCAACAATCAGCTTGCCCTTGTGCCCCCCTCCTCCCAGTGTGCGGCCAACCCCTCCTGCCCAGGGGCGAGGACAGAGCAAAGCCTGCTGGGATGGGAGGGGGGCGGGGGACTGGGGGTTAGCTGGCACCGTGCCACCTTCCCCTGGCTGCATGGCCTGACTGGGGGCAAAGAGGGAGGCTGCTGTGTCTCAGATTGATGAGGACAGGTCTGTGGTCTGGGTATAGAGTGTTGCAGAACAGACGTCCTGCTGGCACATCCTGCCCTCTCTGCCGCACGCCCCCCCAGCCCTCCGTACTCGCCTTATCGGAACTCCTAATTGTCCTTATGAATATTTTAGAGGCAAGCAGGAATGGGAGTTCAGAGTTGGGGGTATGGTTTCAAGGGCCCTGACAGCTAATGATCCACTCAATGACCAGAGAGAAAGGAGAGAGAGAGAGAGAGAGAGAGAGAGAGAGAGAGAGAGAGAGAGAGAGAGAGAGGAGTAAAAATGGTTAGAAAGATTTTCAATAATCTGTACGTTGGTGTTTCTCCGCATTGTAATTTCTTCTGATCAGTTTTTAATGTGCGCCACCTTTTCTTTATGTGGAGTGGGAACAGAGTGTGTGTTCTCATTCTTTTTAATCTGTAGATAATGATGACATTGGTTTGCCTTTATCCTCAATTTGTAGTTTAATTCCCTCTTGTCTATACTGAAAATACGCCGTCCGCTGATTGAGACTGTTCTCTCTGACTGTGGCGGCTAATAGCTTTGTCACATCAGTCATTCACCACAGTCTCAGAGCAGAAGCCTCTGAAGGGACTGCTCACTGCACAGCAATTGCCTCTCATTCTGTAACACGGATGGGCTATATTTAATTGGCAATCTAGCCAGTCCAATGCAGGTAATCATTTGCAGTATACAATGTAGAATATGATTAGTTTGTTCTCAACTGTATCTACAGGTGCTTTAGATTTACTGAGCATGACTCACTTTGGATTAAAAGGTCACTGCTCGTCTCACTTTGAGCTCACAGTTCATTGTAGTCTGTCCATTGTCTTCGTGGTGTCAGGTGGGATTGAATCTCACTATATATTGTTTTTCTAACAGCTACAAGACAACAATATCAAAATAAAATCCAGACAAGAGAGCTGGCCCCCTCCCGCTTCTCTTCCTGTCCACAGAGTTACTAGACAATGGAGTGAGCCAAAGGAAGGACGTGAATCCAGTCTCATATCCTGATATCAGTCCGCTCAGTAATGTGCAAATGGTCATGAGATTAAACAAGATATATCTGGGAATTACAGAGGTCTCCTTATCTAACAGCCCCTCACTCCCAACTCACAATATGTGGTTGGAAGTGGAGAGAGGAGAAGGCTGCCCACATAACAGTAACCTAGTGCTGGGCCATGGCATACAGTGCCTAAAGACCAACCAAAAGAGGCTTTTATTCCCCTCAAGTGAAGACTACAGCACCACAGGGGGAAAGGGAACATGATGGTAGCGAAAGTCTCTTAAGATGTTATATAAGAGCAGAAATATTCCTCAGCAGATAAAAGCCTTCCTATCAGCCGCCTCCCCATGCTGATTTCCTAGTGCGTTCACACTCAAAGAAGCCCTTTGATAAGCACATTAGATGGAACGGCCTGGACACAATGGTGATGTCATGAGGATTAGCACGCTACCTTGCTTAGTGTAGCGGCGGGCACAAGGGCTAATTCACAGCACTGCAGGGCGAGAGGCTGGGAGACCCGGCTGGAATGAGGGAAAGGGAGGCTGCTGCACGACGACTGGTTAAAACATAGCTTCTGTGTACTTTAGGGAAGGCTGGAATAAACACATGCATTAAACATCCATGTTGTACTTCAGGTTTGGAACATTTTGTGTAATTTCCAGCCATATTGGCATTAGGCTACAAACTGTCTTTCTGTTGAGGGGCCTGTAATCAGAGCTATGGCGCACCAGTCATAGGTCAGGTGGTGCTCTGCCAATAGTGAAAGCAACTGTTAAGTGAAAGCTAGTGTGATTCAGCACAATGGAAGAGACTATAGAAACAGCCTCTCCATGCCTTCCTTTCAGCCATCTCCCCCACAATTTTGAAGTTCAGCTTTTATTCCAAACCACTATCTTTCTCCTTTCACCCTGCCTTCTATTCATGTACAGTACTGTGCAGTACATGAATAAGTTAAATGCAGAAAGCTCTCTTGACACAAGAGAGGGAGAACATCAGAGTGAAATTGTTTTCCAAGACTCACAGCGGCAGAGTAAATTGCTTGGGCCCATTTCACTGAAAGTACTTCTCAAGAAACAGGTGATGTAGGTGGCTTATGCAATGGTTTGACTTTTATTTTTAATCCGTGCAATAGTGTTTGCTTCAATTTTGCAATAAAAAATGTGAATATAATGCTTCAAAGCAAATGTAAGGCCCAGAACCGAGCATAATCTAGGCATGATGTAAAATGATGACCCGTCTAAAAAATGTTTACATATTTTAAAAGGAGTTCTTAATGGTGCTCACTGGACCCAATTACATTAAAAAATAATTTACATTGATCTCCAATCAAAGTGGAATGCAAGGTTGCCTTTCACTGCACTGCAGCCTTGTGTACTGAACATATACTGCAAATCTGGAGAGGCAATTACTGAGCTCAGTGTTCCCCATGGTTACGGCTAGGTTAGTAGTCAGGGCTCAGGTGGAGGTACTGTAGATGTTTTCTTCGGCACAAGGAAGTCTCAAGGACTCCGGCAGTGGAAAACATTTTCTTTTCAGAGAAGTTAAAGTATCACACAAGCAAACTGACGGACACACAAACATGCACGCACAGACAATAGTGCCCAATGGGTTTGACGTCAGCCAACGCCACTCAGAGTCTCATTTTTATTTGAGCAGCCAAATTTCTATCAATACAGGTTTGGACTCCTGTGAGAAAATAGCAGCTGGCCTTGTTCCCGCTCATCTTTGTGAGCCTCTCAGGGCCTTGTGAATAGATTACACAAGTTCCCTTGTCTATAGTCTCCGCAGCCCCCCCCCATTCCCGCAACAAACAGCCCCTATCTTTCATCAGAAATGCTACTGAAAATCCCAACCTCAGCTGTATTCACGTCCAGCCAACTTTACTTTCCAAAGTACAAACCCCACAGCTTGATTCAGCATGTAGCTTGAGAGGCATTCTGAAACTGCTTTTATCAAAGTATCCATAATGCAAAAAGAAGTCATCTTTTCTTTTTTGCATCCTGATTGTCTGGAAAGTTTTCCTTTTTCTAGGTCAGAACGCTGTAGTGTCTGGAGCAGTCTGCAGCATTGACATGTAGGAGCAAAGTTGATCTGGGGTCGGGTGGCCTTCAGGGCTCCATGTGGTCCCTTCTACGGCCTTGTCTCTGCGCTGCTGCGTCTGATTGGCCAGCATGGGGAGCCAGGTCTTGACAGGTGTTTGGAAGAGGGACACCTGTTTGGCCATGTGCTGATTTAGTGATCCATTTACTGGGAGCTGTGGGCAGCGTCTGTGGGACACCCAGAACATGCCAAGTCATTTAACAAAGAATTACAGCCATTCTCTCCCAGGCCTTCAGTGTTATGTGCATTAAAAGGCCACAGAGATGATTAACTCTTGCGTACACAGCACCCTCAGTGCACCTTGTTGAAGATAATATGTACTGCAGTGATTCATGTCATGTATCATGGAACAAATCTGAGTGCTGCCTGTCCTTGTTTGCTGCTATCTGGTTCCCACTCACCCTCTGTGCTGCTACAGCCCCTCCCTAAATGGCTTGGGCCAGTGGGTGCGGCGTACTGAAGGTTGGCCAGGCTTGTTGTGAAAGTAGAGCAGCCCTGCCCATCTCGCACAGCCGTGCCCGACCCGTCCGACCAAGATATTCCCATAATGAGCAGGTTGGAACTTAAATTTGCAGGTTGAGATCAGATCTTTGGCTCACTGGTGGAGAAAGTGCATAGTTTAACCCCAGTAAACACAGGCCTTTCAGGACCCTAACTAAAGAGGGTTCATTCAGTAAACAGGAAATGAACCAGCAAGGCGTTTTCTTAGAATGAGAAGAATGCCACTGCTCTGTACCACACCAAACAGTAATGCATCTGTGGTACAGTGCAAGCCATTCATTATCCAGAAGACTTCTTTCTCTCTCTCTCCTCTGGGCATTGTGGACACTTATGTTTGAAGAGATATGGGTGCTTTTCAGAGCTTCCTCTTTTCTGTCTCAGCTGCGGACAGTGTCACATTTCTGCCTGTACAATGCAGATTAACGTTGTTCCTGTGTCCCAAAAAAATCTCTCTGAAATTGCATAAATGTGAATGCATGGAGATGGAGCGAGCGGCGTGGGATTTAGTGTCATCTGGTTTTAACGAGTAAGCCATGGCACAGGTTTTAGGAAATGTAACTTACACTGAGGTTGTGGTGAGCAGCGCTGGGTTAGCCGCATTGTCTGCACAGACCTAAACGTACTGTCACATTGCTGTCAGAGGATGTAGCAGCTGTAGAAATACCCCCCCTCCCGCCACACACACACACACACACACACACACACACGCAAAAGTCACACACTCTCATGCCCAACTCAACACACAGTCATTGCACATGCACAGGCATATGCACCACGTGCACTCCTTCTCCTAGAGTTTCTCTCTCTCTCACACTCAAACACACATTTTCAACATTGTTGGATGATGAAGACCAGCAAGAGAGAGTAAGGTCTCATTAGTGTGTGTAAGTTCCTCTCCTCTCCCTCACACTCTGACCCCTGCATCCACAGGAGTCAGCGACCTTCCTGTAGACATGAGGCCTCTGAGGCAGCCCACAGACAGGGCAGAGCGCTGCTGAGGACCTGCAGTAGCCTGATAGAGGAACCTTGAGAGCCACACATAAATCATGTTTTGATGTACACTTCCTTGATATCACAAGCTGTCACATGCTGTCAGCAAGTCTTGTTAACACTGCTATTCAGAGCCTTAATGAGGAGCAGAGAACTGCCTGTATGAAGGCGAGCGAAGGAGCACAGGGTTGCATTTATTTGTTTAGTTTTTGTTTTTTTTCCCCTTGAAGTAAGAATAGGCTCTTTATAACATAGCAACATGCCATCCTATGTACTTCAGAACTCCTTTACAATAATTGTTCAATTTCATGCTCAAATAAGCATCTTTGACCACATTTGATAATCCATTTTATTCCCCACATGCATTAACTTTGATAAGATCCTGGGAGTGACAACCATATTGAATTACAGACTGGGACAGTCTTAATGTGCTCTGCTGTAGGATCTTCTTATGCAGGAGTTTCTTCCAGCTGGGTGGCTTATGATAACTGAAATATGATGAAAAATGCAAACACACACTTGCAGCGAGAGAGGGGAGAACAGAGAGAGAGATGGGGGAAGGTCGAGAAGGGGAGGAAAAGGGAGGAGGACAATATTTTGTTTCTTGGAACGCTTGTAAAGGGTGAAAGGATATAGAGTGACATTTCACTTTCTCCCTTGGTACAGGGCCTTATATTGAACTACAGTTTAGCGTAGCATCGGTGCAGCAGCTGTTCATGTTGTGCTGCAACGACAGAGGCAATTGAAGGAGAAGCATTCAGCTAATGTTGATTTTTGTACATGTTTTCTGGTAGAAATGTGTATTTGCCAACAAGCAGCAAAAAACACACAGCCACATCTTGTATACTGTTTCTGTTCAACTTTGCAATTTCATTTCAGAAATTGAGAAACAAAGGCCATAATGACTGTGCTAGTCCTGATCCCGATGACTGTTTTGGGCACAGCCCCCTCATGGACGACCATTTCGGCAAACTAAGCGAAGAGAGTGATTTAATGTACAAGCGCTGTGGTGTAAGTACTTCCTTTGTCCCCTGCTGTTTTGTGTTGATTCCTGTCTTTATGTTGATGTTCACTACAGGCGCTAAACAAGAAAGAACACAGAGGTTGTGATAGCCCGGACCCCGATGCCTCATATGTCCTCACTCCTCACACAGAAGAAAAGTATAAAAAAATTAATGAGGAGTTTGATAATATGATGAGAAATCATAAAATCGTAAGTACTGTAAATGCAACATCTTTGCTTGGCTTTGTGGCACAAAGGATTTTCACTCTTTTTTTCATTTAACTTTTTTCCTCTTTTTGTTACCTCCCCCCTCCCGACCCCCAGAACCTCTGTCAACTTCTTTCAGAACTACTCTAGCTTAAAATTGATGCCCCCTTCACTGGGCGTGCATTTATTTCTCACGTTGATTTGTTCGGCAACTGATATTTTGGCACACCCTGATAAGATCACATTTCATGTGAGCAGGTGAAATGTTGCATGCTTCTGCTGGAAAGATTACACCCGAGTATCATGGTCATGTCATAAATCAAACAGCTGTCACGATTTGAACACATCAGGAATGTGTGTACAGTAAATGCTTACTCTCATATCGAGTGTTTACCATGGAGGTCTGCAGGTTCTGAGATTTAACGATTTTCATCTCATAATGAAGCAAAAAAAAAACTTCAGTTCCTTCATAATGTAATGATGTTTCTGTTACCTCTCTCTCAGTGCAGTCTAGTATAAAATATCTCATACTCAGTTCAGAACAGTTCCAGCAGTAAAGTGTTCCCAGAGCACACTAACGCTACACTATCATTTAGCATCTTCCCTCCCCTTCATCAAGTACCACACTGGCTCGCCCGCTAAAACACCACAAATCTTTTGTGATCTTATCATGCGTGACAATATTAGAATTATGCAAGAACATAGTGCTTACTAAGCAAGTCGTTTTCTCTATGTTCCTGACATGAAGAGCATCACTTTGCCATTAACAAACTAATGATAACACCCGACTGGCTCACTGGATAATGCTATGATGAAACGTTCTCACTGCCACCTGTCATTCTCACTTATGCTTTGCACAGTCAGCACTTTGTAGGTAAAATGCAAGTGAGTCACGACTCTTGGAGTTGTGAATCCCCTCCAACCCCTCTCTGCTGTGCTGAGAAATGAACTGCACAGTGGCGTTTCAAAAGGCGAAAGAGAAATGCTCTAGTGCTGACTGCCGCAATGCCAAAGTGATCACCTGAATGCATGTTTTTGGATTTTGTGTTGTCTGTGTTTTCTGTGTGTTGCGGTAGCACTGAAGATTTGTGTGTATTCTGTATGTATGACGTTAATGAGAATAAATGTTTTTGATGGTTGTATGGTGTCACTCAATAGCCCTCAGATGTCGGGCACAAGTGTTAGAAATCAACTGCTGAGGTTAAAATGCACAGTATGTCTTACTCTCCCTGAATATTTTGTGAATTTATTAGTTTATGAATGCAAAACCCTCACTGGTTGCTCTCTGTTAATGATGCCATGACAACCACTGAGCCATCAGACCTTGGATTTGGTCTGTGTTTGTGTGTAAATATATCCATGTGTTTGTCTCCCTCTTGTAGCCCACAGCATTGCCTCAGCAGAACTTCTCCATGCATGTGGCAGTGCCTGTGTCCAATCCTAATGCCATGTACCAGCCAGGAGGGACTCTGGGTAGCCAGGCCCTGGCAGCAGCCACAGCCTCCCTGAGTGACAGTGGGATGCTGTCCCCTCCACAGGCCTCTCTGCACAGGAATGTGGGCTCAAATGGAGGCCCCCAGAGGCCCACCAGTGCAGGCAGTGCAGGTTAGTGGACATCATTCCTAGTCAGTTGGTCAAATAAGTGTGCTTAGGATGATCCAAACCATTCAGAGCAGGTTTATTTTTTTTGTAGGATTTTCAAAAATTTTTTATTTATTTATTTTGTGAAACCGCAATGCTTTAGAAGTGTTGCTAGACATATTTGTATGTTTTCCATGGAGCCAAGTTCTCTTTTCTCCTTGCTTCCACTCTGTATGCTTTATGCTAGGCTAATGCGTCAAACTATTCCTTTAATGTCACTTAAGTTTTTTTTTGTTTCGGTTTTTTTACACTTTTTTTTTTCCAAGATGGCCTAAGGTGAAACAGTCATGTCATACTAACACCCTTTAACTTGTATTTGCGTGATATGTTTTTTCACACCCACTGAAATGCTCATTATCACACCTTTTACTGTATCAGCATTGTGGAAAAATGAAGTCAGCCTATGATAGTACTTGTACAACCGGTGTGACTCAGTCAGTCCAGATGGCTTTTGCAAGATTCGACTTCACTGCATGCAATAGAGGTACATGCAACAAGGTGTGAAATGCCGCATTCAAATTTAACCACATATCAGAGTTGGCTGACACCTACCCATTTTCAGGGGGTTTACTTAGTGGTTGTTTATCACAATATGTATCTCCTCTTTCGTGATTATTTGCTGCAAGGTCTTTTTTTCCTTCTTCTGATTCATATTGGATCACCATATTTCAAAAGCAAAAAAAAAAAAAAGTCCAGGCCCATGTGGCACACTAGCATTGTGTGCTTTAAGTGCATCTCTTCAAAGCGTTTGCTTGGCACGGTGTTCATGCGACTGTTAAGAGAGTCTCCTAGATACGTGATTTCCAAGAAAATAAATATTTGCATTTGGAGGTCCATCCTTATAGCGGAACGCTGCATTCACCATCTCCAGCTTTAGAAACGTCGGAGACACCATGCGGAACACAGCTTGATGTTGGTGTCTTTAATCAGATATTGAAAATTTCCTCATCATGAGGACACTGGCGGGAGCACATGCCTCCCATTCCTGTGCTGTGAAGATAGATCTACATGACATTTTCATGTGTGGTCTGGCATCTGCATCACATGCTCTGCTAGCTTGCAGAAGGATGCAGATGGTTAATCATATCACTCTGTGCATCTCATTAGGTGGCATGCTGGATACCACAGACCTTTCAGTGCCAAGTGGTGTGGGCTCCAGCCCAGCGGGTAAGTCCTCCCGGAGAGATTCATTAGCTCTCTGTAGCTCTGCCCAATAGGCCTCCTGCTTAGCACGCGAGCTGGATAGTTGCGTGTCCATCTGTGATTGGTTCAAGACAGTTGTCACTATCACTGACCAATTGAGCCTTTCCCCTATATATTTTCCCTGCATGCAAAGGGAATACGTGTGTTGCTCCTCTCAACAGAGGGAACGTATGATATGCTTGTTAAGTGCATGTTTGAGAGATGGGGAATGGTTCGGCAATGTTCACACAGTGTGGTGTTTGTGCTTGAAACCAGCCTTGGTGACCAGGCGAGGCAATTAGCTGTCCAACTGACTTTGGCAGGTAAATAAACGCAGCGTTTCCTTTAAACTTGTCACCTCTATGTAGCCCTCCCTCCTCCTGTTTCCTTCCCTCTATTGACAGGTGCATCTGTTTTCCCCTGCCACTCTGGCAGCCCTTATAAGGCTGGAGAGGGCCTGTAAGATGCCTAGACCAGCATAACCCTGTAGGTATTCGGGCCATGACATCCCACTAAGTCCTTAGTACACAATGACCGGACAGCTTGTCATGGCTGCAATGTGCTGTGTGAGAGGCGGAGGCAGGTGGAGTTTAACTCTTTCTTTGTCACTCCATATAGTATTTCTGACAAAATGCAGTATTATGTAACGATAACACAGTGTCCATAGCTTGTGGCAGACCAACGATATTTGGTCAGATATTGATCAGAACGTATGGAGACCAGGTCGGATTGGTTTGCAGTCAGCATTTTGAAGAGAGCGCTGGGTGAGTTTTAAGTTTGGGGTGTGGTACCGGGGTCGGGTTAGAGTTAGGATCCTCTGCCAGGGGGCGTCAGCGTTTTGGCACAGTGTGAGCATGCTGCAGCTGTTGTTTGTACCAAGTGTGTAGAACAGCGAAGGCTACAGCGAGGAGAAGCCTCTCCAGGCCTGCTGTCAGATGACCATTCCTGACATAGCTCTGATTTTTCACAAGTAGCAGCTATGACCACAGCAGAGGCCTTTCAGAGTGGCCAGATGGAAGATGTACCGTGTGATATCTCCTCTCCTGTTCGATGGTGTCACCACAGAGAGAGGATTACATGCTTTTTTTTGTACATAAGGCAAATAGAAGAAGGAAATTATTTGCCGTGCCATCTCTGGGTCCCTGTTGGTAGTGGGCAGGTTTTTTGTGGCATCTGGAGGATTTACTTATTAGCTGATTATGAGAATTGCCTGACTTGAAAGCACACATATGTTGATGTCACAGTGAACATGATTGGCGAGCAAAGCAAATCAGCGGTTTTTTTCTAAAAAAAAAAAAAAAAAAGCCATCTGTTGTTGTTCTTGCTTAGCCTTTGGTTCAGATAATGGCTTTACAGCTACTGCACATTCAAAAAAAACCATCTACTTAAGTCTCATTTTATACTGTTACTCCAGTGTGCTGTTCTATATTACAGCTTTTCTCTCAACAACTCATACAATTACACCTAATTACAAGCTCTGGTCCTTGACTGCGGAGCGTTAAGAATGAAAGCTGTGGTGAACGTGGAGGATTTAAGAGCATACTCTCTCTTGGGCAATATGTCTCCAAGCTACACATCCTTAAATGCATCCTTATTAGAGAATACAAGCTCTTGGAATGGAATAAATGAGACTGTAGTGCACCAAGTTTTTGTTTTTACTCCTTGGAAGTTATTTTCTTTTATTGTTGCGTTGTGGTGGGGTTAATTGAATGTGAAGCATATATTCTAAGGTGGAGGATGAAGATGAATCATAGCCATGTTTTATAGAACAAAAACAATAATGTGAAAAGAGTAGGGGGGGCAAGACCAATTATTTACCTGGTTGCCACGTGCATTAGTCTTAACAAATCACCCTCTGCACATCCTGCCTGGTCTCAGTTGTGAGAGACACAACAATAGGACTGAGCATGGCATCTATTATTAGAAAACTTTTTTTGGAGGCCTCGATTTTCATCTACTCTCTCTTCTCATTCATCGAGACATTTTGCCTAAACCTGACGCACGTGGGATGTTGGACACAATAAGTCTCAGTATTTTCTTTCCTTGAACTTAAAATGAAAACTGAATGTTTCAGTTGTAAACACAAGGCCTTATGTAATGCCCCTTCACACACCATGTTAATAATTCAGGACAACGAACTGAAACCAAACAGCTTTCAACATGCAAAGGTCTCAGCCAGAGAGGATTTATTGGCACGACCGATCCGTTCGAGAAATGTGAAAGTGGAATGAGGGCAGACATCAGAAAAGCCCGTTGAAAGCAAGGCTGGGCCTTAACTTGTGGCTGTTACCTTGGCTCAAAATGAACTTTGTGGTCGAAGTATTTGTTCAGACATGTGTTCCCTACTTGGCAATTATTTGAAAGAAGTGTGGGATTTTCTCATCCTCAGACATCTGAAGTCATAATCAGAGGTGCATTCCAAAGATATGCAAGTCAGATGGGTTTATCCGAGTCTAAATTAGCCGGGGAATACAGCACTGAGTGTATGTCTGTCTGTCTGTCTTTGCCCTGGCATCATGTCCAGTGTGTCATACTGTTATTAGGCCACCATATGTTGCTAGAGAAGTGGACAAAAATGACTGAAATGGTAATAAGTAGAATACATTGTGGTTGCATTCCTGTTTCAGTCATGTGTAATGCAAAATGAGCCGTGTGCGTTTTGTAACATTACAACAGCAACAGCTTCATGCACAATGAAATTTGGTGGATTAATACTGCGTAAACATCAGACGTGCTGGCGAGGGGCACAGGAGAATTAGGAATATTTACAGAATGATTTAACAAGTGTTATTTATTCTTAGCTATATTATATCTAATCAAAGACATGACGAATTGCCCTTTTTCAGGATAAACTTCCGACTATTTGTTTTCAGTCCATTCATGAAATTTTGTATGAAATTGGATTTTATTCATATTGTCATTGTCTTGTATGTGTTACCAGGAGGTGTATTGTTACTTTTTTGATGCTAACTAGCTAGTTAAAGAGCTGACTTCACAGCAGGTGTTTTGATGTCACATCAGAAAAAGCTCAGGTATAATTGATAACATTAAGAACAGCTGAATTACACAGAGGTTTACTAGCTCTAAACTAATGTGCGTGCTATCTTTCTGCTGTGCATGGTGCACAGTGTGAGGTACATGTTGCAATGCAGCCATCTTTAATGCTATGAGTTACACCTGTGTTCTCCCTGCTATGAAAAGTCAAAATGTCTGTTTTGAAAAAGGCCCTCATGTTGTCATCTCCCTTGTCTTGTCCCCCCCCCCCAACAACAGCTTTCACGGCTCACTGATTGCAATCAGAAAGCTCCTGACATACCATTTAGCCACTCTGCAATCCATTCCTTCACATGAATTTCTATTTGCACTAACATCTCATTCCCACTCAGTGACATCTTCACTGCTTTTAATCAGGGTTTGCTATTTTTAGGGCCTTGGACATTTACTCTGCTAATTCTGTAAACATTGTTTTCTTGCAGCAGCCAAGTCTTGTATGATCAAAGCCAGAGCTGATGGCAATAGCTGCTTGTATATACTGTTGATTCAGCTGTGTGATACTATTGTCGGCATCATAACTGTTTATTTGACCGTGAATTGTTGCTGTCCTTATCTGTAGTTAGAGGGACTATTGTTCCATTATGTTCCTACGCAAGAGCCTACTCATTGTGCACACACTTTGTGTTTCACTGGGATATACTGAATACAATGGAGAAGTCAGCAACTTGTTGAAGTGTTACTGAGCTGTTGATGCAGTGCGAGATACAATTCATTCTGTCTTCCCGTTGTTTTCAGGATTTCAACATGTATATGTTGTATATATTGAAAAGATGTATATATATATATTTATTTACTTAGACTTACATAAAGTAAGTTCAATTTAAAATTCAAGCGCACTTGAAATGTTGCTTTTGTTTGGCTATTGTTTTCATAGCAATTCGCTGCTCCATTTTCATTAGAGTGGATTCGTGTGGAATCTGCACAATCCCACTGCAGACCTTGTTCAGATGAGTCACACAGTATCTTGCAATTGAAAATAGGGTACAGTGGGTCGACAGAAGCAGGAAGAATGAATCTTTTTCTGAAACACGTGTTTTTGAAATGCAGCAGTTATCAGAATAATCTAACTAAGATCTAAGGGATCATTTTTGACTGTAGTTTTGCTTCTTTATGAAGATTTCATTGATTGTTTGTGAGGAAAGGCACTTTTTCTTGATGCTGGTGTTTCCAAGACAAATTCTGTATTATTTGAAGGTACACAACACACAGTATATTATACAATAAGGTACAGTACTCGAAAACTGTACTATGAATCTTTGCAGACTTTGTGGTACAGACTGTGGAAAGGATTTATCTTATCCACTTTAAGTAATCTGTCCACACCCACTGATAATATTCAGCCTTTGCATGGGATAGTTGTCCAGCAATAGAGTGGGAGTTAGGAGGATGGGACTTCCTATAATAAGTTGGTGGGGACTCACTTTTCGATACAGGAAATGACTAATGACCATGTACATCAAGGTGTGAATGTCGAAGGGAGGGAGAGTCTAGCACTTTGCTATTGTTTGTGTGCATGGTGCAAAAACAACATCCAGAGATCTTTTATTGTTTTTTATTCAACTGTAATGGCTTCAGCAATTTCTTTTAAACAGTCACAGTACATTTGTCAGTGAACTGCTCCTCTTCCCAAGATGCAAAGAAGTGACTTGATCCAATCATTCACAATAAAAATAAAAGGCTCATCAATTTTGAAATGGACATTTTATTTTTGTAAATGTGCAGGATAATTATCCAAGTCTATTAAAACTTCCCAGAGGGTTGGAAACACTTAACGCTGCATGCGGCAGCAGGAAAACAACACTGTGCGAGAGATTTGCTTGATGACTGGGAGTGTTGTCAGTCACAGTCCGTGGTTTGATGATGTGTTTCTGTTGCTGTGTACCTCTGCAGGGAACGGTTATGTTAACCCCAGGGGCTCTCCGGGCGTCCTCAGCACACCCAGCGGCAATGGCCTGGGTAAAGTCATGCCCACCAAGTCTCCACCACCCCCTGGAGGGAACATGGGAATGGGAAGCCGCAAGCCAGACCTAAGGGTTGTTATCCCTCCATCTACCAAAGGGATGATGCCCCCACTGGTGAGTACAGAGCACTCCACTGCACACGTGTCACCAGCTAAAGGACCTCTAAGTATCTCTGCTGCAGGGCTGACCTGAGCTTTGTTCAGTGTCTTAATCGAGACATTCATAGCAGAATGTGCTGTCTGCCACAATCGTTTTTGACGTTATCACATCAGTGTAGCATGGTGTGCTAGTGAGGTTGTCACCTCACCACAGACTGTCTGCCATTTGGGACTCGCTGGCGGGGTGTATCTGAGCAGCATTCCTCTTGTGCTGCGTTCTTCTTGCATCACCTCCATTAAAACATGGGCCGAGCCAAGAATCTGTTGCCAAGAATCTGTAGCCCAGGTGTCATAACTCCTCCTCAATTATTTCTGTTTAAATGAGAGGCATTCTCTAATTATAATAATGAAGGTGCGAAGTGCTCTGACCACAATGAACACCTGAGGCTAAACTACACTCTCCTGGCCATAAATCAACATTCAAAAAAGAACTAAGTGGGAGATTTTCAGACGCCGGCCAGCCAGTGTACTATTTCCAACTTTGCGTGTCGCTGGTGTTGTCAGCAACAGGAGCCACTCCAGGAAAATGATTGTGTTTGGTAAATATACCTCGGGTTACTGTGGGTGCTCCTCCTTGTGCCGAGCCACAGCTAGCCTGGAGCGCGGTGTTTAGACAGCCGTGTGTTACCGTGTCGACATGTGAAATCAGTAGAGCAGGACGGGTTGTGTCGTAAGAGGTCTGAAACAGGTTAGGCAGTGGCTGGAGGAAGGTTCTGTTCTGTCTGAGCCAACGGAGCATTTTAGATGGAGGCTGAGGAGGGTGCCGGCTGTGGCAGGTCTGCAGACAGCCTGTCATTAGGCCATAATGGTATTAAATTAATCACATCTCAGTGTGACAGAGTGTAGATGAAGACTTAATCAGGGGCCCAGGGTGTGAGCCAGATAATATCTTGTCGCCCTTGTCGTGTCTTCCTGCTGCTATTGATTGAGTGTGGGTATTAAGACAGTCCCGGCCTGGTCGCAGTATGTCCCACAGCACAGAAAGATGGAAGATGGGCTTCTGGTTCCTCTTGCAGCATAGGGAGGACACAGCACTATGAGGTCATTGTCGGTACCGGTGAAGAAACTTCATCTGATGGTTATGAGATGATTGCAGTCACAATCAGAATCACGTGAGTGTGGGTCAACATCCAGAATGATTCTGCAGCCCTGCTCCTCTCTGCTCTTAGCTTCTCTGACTTTTGTCCAGGATCTGAGTGCTTCTTCTTTATTATTTCTGAGATAACAACTTTATAGCTGCAGAAATTCCCCCTCACATGGTGTTGGCAGATTGTGGCCACATACTTCAATGTTAAATAAAGACAAATTAATCAGGTGCCTGTGTTTTGAACAAAATGCTTCAAGAGTATAAGAACAGGCTATAGACATAAAATTAGTGAAATTTTGCAATGACTGCAGCCCTTATTGTCCCTTTTACTGTAAACTTGAGATAGCTGGCACTACTTTCCAGAGCGATTTACAGTCGCTCTGCTTCTTAACTCTGTAACTCTCTTCTTTTCTTCTGTTGAGGGCAGTCGGAGGAGGAGGAAATGGATTTGGTGAGTTGTGACAAATGCCTGGGCAAATGGCTGAAATGTGAACATGCTTCCGGTAATCACACATGCTAGACTAAAGGCAGTGCTCAAACCGGAGATTGGCTCTCAGAACTGCCAGCAATAATACATTTAAAAAAAAAAAATGAAAAAAATGTTTTGTCACTGCATGTTTTTGGGTTTGGCCTGTGAAAATTGCCTCAGCCTGTTAAATTGGCTCCTCCATTTCCAACACGTCAGTGTTAGTCATACACCACCAGGAGTATGAGAGAGAGAGAGAGAGAGAAAGAGAGAAAGTTAAATTAATGTTATTTTTTTCAACTCTTACTCTGTAGTCACAATCTGGAAAGTTTTAGAATGACAAAAGGGTTTAGTGGGTAAAAATATAAATAATTGATATTTTTTTCGAAGGAAGAGGAGATTACATCATTTTAAATGACATCATTCTGTGAGATACTTGGGTTTGGTGAAGTCATCTGGATGGAGAGTGTTGGAACAATACAAGGAAGCCATCAACTAGATCATGATGCAATGCTGCTTCAAACACTGGCAGCTGTTTGTTACATTATACCGTGATGATTTGTTATAGTATTGTTCTAAAATATGTCTGCATTTGATTAGTGTAGCTGGAGTGTGTGCGTTCGGAGCTCACAGCGTAGTTTGCTGCATGACCACACCGTGCTGTGTAGGTGTGTTTGTGTGGACTGCATGCCAGTCACTGCACTAAAAACCACTGGAGCTTTACTGTACGTCACTCTGTCATTTATATTATCCTCATGCACCCTCTCAAGGGGTGTTTATTTGATTATAAAAACTAATCACTACCCTTGCTTTGAGTTGTGGCACTCTGAATGTGTAGGCAATAGACGCATTTGAATGGGGGCTTGCCCGTCACAGGCGTTCCTCACCCCGCACTCACTGTAACGGCGTTCTTTATCGTGCCTAACAAAGTAAAACTCATCAAAGCAGATTTTAGTAAATCTGATGAATAATTTGTTGTGCCTGTGGCTGCATGTCAGTTCTTGTGATTTCTGCACTGAACAGATCTGTCAGTTGTCCACTTAAAAATGATGGAAGAAATTAATTCTTTATTGTGATTACTGAAATCCACCCGACTGTCTGTAAGTCCATGGTAACCGCTTTTAATGTGGGATAAATTCACAAGTATGTCTACAATTTGCTGTGTACATATACATATATTTAGTCAACTATATGTGGATGAATATTACAAAGTCCTGTTAAAAAACACATCAATTATGAATATTGTTTCCTGTATTTTTTTCTTCCTTTTTGACATATTTGTCAAAACATACAATAATGAATTGGAAGGATCAGAATATTGACTGTCATGAAGCTACACCTCCACCTGGTGGCAGCTTTTATTATTACACTCAAATTCCTGCTTACCACAATATTTAAAGTACCAACTTCAAAATGAAACAAAAATGCAGACTCTAGATGAAATGTTTTAAATAATAAGAACATGCATGCTTTATTAATGATGTTGTTTTTAGTGTTCCTCATGCATTTCTTTTGTTGCTTTTTTGTGTTTTGCAGAACACCCAGAGGATAAGCAGCTCCCAGTCCACCCAGCCGCTGGCCACTCCAGTAGTGTCTGTCACCACCCCCAGCTTACCCCCACAGGGCCTGGTCTACTCAGGCATGCCCACCTCCTACAACCCTGCTGGTGAGTCTGGCCTTGCTCTCCCCTCAGACTGAAAACAACCGCCTCAGCCGTGACTGTTTGTACTACATGCTGTCGGTTCCTGCTCTTTTCTCAGTGGCACACGGTGCTGTAGCTGAAATGTGAGTGAGATCTCACTGTGTGTGGCTGCTTTTGTTTTTGCAGAGTTCTCCCTGAGCAGTGCAGAGATCTCCTCCCTACAGGGCTTCAGCTCTCCTGGGCTCTCACTGGGCTCCATGTCGGCATGGCAACAGCATCAACTGGGCCAGGCAGCTCTTAATTCTTTGGTGTGAGTAACACACTTCCAAACAAAGCCACACTCTCCAGACGCCCTCACATAAAAGCAACACCCACTGTGCTCTGTGATATCATGCTGAATCACACATCTACATATTCCTGGCTGTATCTCCGCCTCACATTTGTTGTCTCATTTTTAGACTGAACGCAGAATGTCATGCTTATCTTCTCTGCAGTGGTGGAGGTCACCTACCTCAGGGCTCCAACCTCTCAATCAACACCAGCCAGAGCATAAACATCAAGTCCGAGCCCATTTCACCGCCACGGGAGCGAGTCACTCCCTCCGGCTTCCCCCCTCAGCAGCCGCAGCAAGGATCCAGCCGACAGGAAGTTCTGGGACGTTCACCTGCGGACAGCCTCAGCTCCTCCTGTAGCTCTTACGACGGCAGCGATCGTGAGGACCACCGGCCAGACTTCCACTCCCCGCTGGGGCTGGGCAGACCCCCTGCCAGCTCTGAGGACAGGGAGAGCCCCTCGGTCAAGCGCTTGCGCATGGACACGTGGGTGACATAAAGAGCCCCGATCAGGCCTCCAGTCACCAGCCAGTCAGAGAGAGGGAGGGGTTAGACGTGGAGATGAAAGAAAGAGCAAGGGTCTTTAGAGCTATCATTATGATACTATTATTCAACTCCATTTCAATTTGTAAGAGTGGCAAATGTTATAAGACATGTCAGGACATATCTAAAGCAAATTCTCAAACTGATAACCGTAAGATTTTAAAAATCTCAGTTAGCTGGACTGAATTAATATGCACAAGCAGGTGGTATCAGGTACTTGGTGCAATTCAGACGATGTTTGCCGAAGGAAGATTTTCAGAGAAAATTCTTAAACAATAGGTGGTAGATTATTTTAGTCACTGGTCTAGTCAGACACTTACATGTAGTTGCTGTATTGCTGTTGTGCTCGCAAGTTGCAAACAATCAGAGAAAGACGTGTTGCTTTCGGGCTGAGGACCCTTAAATATAACGTTCACTGCAAGAGCGACCTTTTAAAATTCATGCTGTAACCATACAAGACCTTTATCTCAAGTGGCCTCTTCTAATTTATTGATCGAGTCCACCAGAAGACACGGAGAACATGGAGTTAATTAATTCTACACAAGAATTCTGATCGCACAGTAAATAATCGTACCAGGTGAGACTACTTTAGTGAATAAATGAAACAATACTGTTGGAGGTAAAAACTAAATAGCAACAGAATTTATTGCAATAATGACATACTATTCATTTATAATTTAAAAGAGTAGGATATATAAATGTGCAATCAAGAGAATGCGAACCTGTCCAGTTGAACTGGTGAGAAAATCAACATGTTCACATTTGTGTAACAGTTCATCAGTAATATAAGCCAAAGCTGTTCTTTTGTGTTGTTTTGTACAGTTGCTACAGTTTCCTAACAGTTCACTCAACTGCACCATTTCTTTCATCATAGTTTTATTTTTTATTGTGCTTTATTGCAAACAGTGTAAAGTCATGTAAACCAGATCTTGAATCGATATCTAAAGCCATGAACATTTGCTGTTCTGTTTGTATAATTGAAGATTTGAGCCAAACATTTTCTTGTGTTGTGTAAATAACGACTTTAATATATATCACCGGGGTGTGAGTACATGCTGAATGTGCTGTACGATCACCGTTTTCAAGAAAAATATATTTTTGTGGATTACAGCCAAGTTTACAGGAGTAGACCCTTAAAAAGTAGATCATTCACTGGTCGACATTTGCTATTTTGTTCATTTTACTGTAATCTCTTCTAAATTGAATTACCAACATAACCTCCCATGTCGTTTAGTTCAGAGTGGTCAATTTATTTTTTCTCTCTTTATTAGTGGTGACTGTTTGTCCAGAAGACATTGTAATAACAATGCTGTGAGGTTGAAGTTCCACTGTTTTCATATTTGTGAAGGATGATCACAAGGCTAGGGGAAATGGGGTTTCTTCCCTCCTATTGTTAGCTTGTGTTAGTTGTATGCCAGCAGCTGCTGAATACACTGCCAACATTCAAACCCAAGGTCCCAGCCCCACACTGAAGAATAATCTATTGTTATTGCATGTAGCGCAACTGAAAGACATGCCATCTCTCAAGCCCTTTCCACTATCCTGTTATTAGTTCATAGAATTCAGGACTGAATGAACTAAACATGGCAAAAGTGGCTGCTGACCTTCACACAAAACTGATCATGCCTGTGCCCATATGTGGTTGTAAATATTGCAGTCTATTTGAAATGTCAGTCATAATTATGTACAAAAATACTCATGTTTCCTTAATTGGCCCCAGAAATTGTATCTTACATCAATGCCCTCTTATCAGTCAGAGTGCTGTAGGCCAGGGAACCTTAGGATTCTGAACATGTGAAGGCGTTGAAGTCATGTACGCAGAAGGTGTTGGTGGATGCCCATGGTATCACGGCGTGCAGAGACAGAAGGGGGGAAAAGAAGGCTGTGACTTGTTTTCTTCTCCATCACCACAGAAGCAAATAATTCAGCAGCTAATTCATAATAACGATGAAATGCCATCGACTTCAATCTCACTGCTGGATTGCACACATTTGTATGAGAAGTTTGCTGTATGAGAAAGATATCACTCTGCATTCGCCGTGACGTGTCTTTGTGTGTGTTTCTGAGGTTCCTGTTCTCGCCGCCCCATCATCAGCTCCACGGTGGTTCTCAGTCTACGCCCACTATGATCTATGCAGTCTCAGCCCCAGTTCACACAACATATACAGAATATGATGTCAGTGCTGGTCGTAGGTAGTCCACAAAGCATTAGGAAGAACAGAGTAGACTGTTAGCCTCTTATCCTGAAGTGCCACAGCTGGAGGTTGCTGGAGTACAAGTCAAGTTACATTGAGTACATTTTAATAAATGATTGATTTGGACACCCCCGGGGCAATCTCTTCATGTTCATATACACTGGTAGACATACCTTACATAATGTATAGTAATCTATAATGTAATCCAGTCTTAACACAGCTGGTGAAAATAGCAATAATAAATGACTACAACAAAAACCGTCTGCCTGTCTCGGCAGCATCACCTCATAGTTGAGCACATACTTTAGCACTTGATAACATATCAGGGAATTTTGTAGTTTCTCTATCTACAGTATATGCACAGTTAGGAAATGCCTTATCCCAAAGAAAAATTACACCATCTTTCTTCTGTTTTCTCTCGGTTAAAAAAAAAAAAAAAAAAAGACAATATCACTCAAAGTTGACCAGACCTGCCTCTTCTCAGAAAAGACTCGCACAACCAAATGCACGGTGAATGCACTGTGATACGCTTTGCTCTGTTGGTCTATGTCCAAATTGTGCACAACTGATGAATGTGAAAGGAAAGAGTAATCAATGAACCTTTGTAGAGGACTTTCTTCACTTTGCTGTGTAAGAGTACACTGCTTTGCTTCATGGCTTTTATAAACAGAACTATGTGTTTGGTAAGTGTTTGTAGTTGATAGTTCACTTAACTAAAGAAGCTGTTTTCGGTTTGAACACTCAGACCGTTTGGCGGCACAAGCTGGACTTTGTTGCCAATAATGAAATTATTTGTTTCAAAATCGAGATTTTAAGTTAATCTTTATTTCCCTTGAATGTGTTATTTTATTTTCATCATACAATAAATATTCAAGTGAACTTTTTATTAAACAATTAAGATACTATGCTAGATATTGTTGTACAAAATTTGTATTCTTCACAAAAGTACAAATATTGGCTTTTAATGTGTAATTTAGGTTATCTCTCTTATTCTGTATAAAATGAAGTAAACAACTCTTACATAGAATTTGTTCTCCTGTGAAGTCCCAAACAGTAGAAACTGTCAACTTTATTAAACACCTCAATGTATGCTCAATCTGAACTCCATGTCTATTCATCTTTGAATTGAAATGTTGTTTTTTGCATGCATCAGCAAGAGCAGTGCCATGGTCTATCGCACACTGATACAAACTGAACATGTATTTGAGTGCTGCTCAATGTATTGTGATGATATATGATCGATTAATGGCTCCAGTGGTTTTATTTAAATAAAAGTAGTAACATTACACAATATTACAGACAAGAAAAAAGTCCTTTAGGTCTTATTTAAGTAAAAGTAATAAGTATTATCAAAATGTGAAGAATAGGAGTTCTTATTATGAAAAATTATATACAGGAAGGTAAGGTGCTTTTTTAATGTTGCAGGTGGTTTAGGTGGACCCAATTTTGACTGCTTTGTGCAGTATACATTTACATAGTTTAATTGTGAACTGCTCAGATGTTTTGACTGAAATTGCAGAATCTGCAAAAATAATTAGTAACTGTCAGATAAAAGAACAACATTTCCCAATAAAATCTAGTTTGCTAAAAATGCTTTAGTTAAGTTCCTCAAAATTGTCCTTAGCCATAGTATATGAGTAAATGTGTTAATTTTTCACGACTTTACCAGAAGCACTTGTCTGAAGCTATTTTTCAAGCTTGATTTTGGGCTGCTTACTTATAATATGGACCAATGTGTTTAACAGGAGATCCTCTCCTATTGACCTCTCCTATGTACTTCCACAGTATCACCAGCAGGAGGCACTGTGATACAATACATTGCACAGTGCTATAGGCTGCAGGTCTGTTGATGCATCTTGTTCGCAGAGGTGAAGGTAAGTTGGTAATACACTGAAGCTAACAGGTCAAAACCGGTGGAAACACTATAGCATAAGCTAAAACAACAGACAGCTAACCAAGCTAGTACCTAGCTAACTGTCGGTTGTGATTATCCATAGGGGTAGAGGTGTATTTTTAAGCTGAATAGGGTAAGTTTAATCACTAAAAAATAAGAAAAAATAAAAATCACAATTGATAGTATAACGTAAAAATGGTAAAATGAAATGAAATACCGTTAACGTTAACCGTGAAGGCTAACTACATCAACTGATAAGTTAGCTAACGTAGCAGCTACGTTTGTGAGGTAACGTCACCTTTACGTCCACTGGAGTATTTTTTTCTTTTGTGAAAACTGTGACTGCATGTTAAACTGAAGTCTTTTTACTTTTCCCTCAATTTATCTGACGGTACTAGTTAGTTTTATACAGTGGGGTTTCATGTCTAAAACATTCAGTACTCATAAACTATGATGAATTAACATGGTGGAAACTTTCCCAACTATAACGATGGCGACTTTAAGTTGCATGAAGTAGTTAAAGAACTTCAACTTTGGGTCCAAAAGTACATTTCACCAGTACAGTTGTTTAAGTTGCATTCGGATTACTGGACTTAATTTACACCTCTACATATCCATAGTCTCATGTGTGAAATAAAAAAAAAAGAAAACTAAATTGAATTGAATAGAAAAACATAAAACACTACAAGACAAACAGGGGTTTACGTCAGCTGTGTAGTTGACAGCCTCCCATCTCTAATGGCTGTTTTCAGTGTGAAGGCTTGCATCCGCATCTCTCAGTATATTTGTCCCCAAGTGCATGTTCTTGGCGTCCCGTCCATCAGACCAGCTGTGCTGCAGGCTGGAATAGGTCCAGTGTGCATGTGTAGAGTAACCAAGCAGGGTTTTGGGCTGTTTGAGTTGTGTGAGAAGAAGGGCGACAGGCCACCTGCCGAAGGGGCTTGCCCTGTTCAGATCCCCAGCCCTGCCTTTCAACTGGGAGCCAAGTTGGGGTTCTTTCATGTGGGCCTGATCTCCTTAAGACATCAGCAAATATTGAACAAGACTCAGTCCAGACTCAAACACATCTGTTGTCGTATAGTCTCCACCGTTCGGCACAGACAAGGAGAGAGAGAGTGAACACCAGCGGGTCTGTTGCATTGGCTTGTATGTGTGGACAGAAAGCTATAGTTTATACTTTGCAAACACAAATGCTCACTTTTGACGAGCTTAGGCTAAACCACGTTCCACTGTAAACAAATATGGGGCTGTGTGAAGGAAATGGAGTTTGGTATGACAAGGCAGACACCGAGTGCCAGATCTGTGCTGAAGATCAGGGATGAGATAAGATGAACAGATAGCCAACATTTCATATGCCTCAGTCATGTTGTGGAATCCATCAGCAGTATTTTGGGACTGTTTTGGACAGATAAGAAGGACAGTTGTATAGTAGAATTAGGCTAGATTATGGCATTAAGTATTTTTCTTTTCAAACACTTGGACCTATAAGAGAACGCATATTAGAGGGAGTGTAATGCATGCAAGTCTTAAAAGAGACAAATAGCCTCACAAATGCAAATATAATCAACAATAAACAGACTGACAGGCAGGCAATAAACGGGCTGTTCAAACTGCTGTACTGTGAGCAACTGTTCCATCATAGTCTCAGTGCTTCAATGTGTATTTAATCTCTCGCTGCAGTGGCTTAACATACTCGGTATTTGATAGATTTTTTTTTTTTTCTGATCCCACATACCTGAAGTCATACTGTAACTTCAGCAAGGATGGAAGACTTGGGTAGGACTCAACACCTTGCTATGGCATTCTCATAGTCGTTGAAACTCACCTTGTGAGACTGGTATGGCTAGTTTCGCCCAGTTTGGCCTCTCCACCAATCACCTGGCTTCAAAGTTGTCTTCAAGCAGGAAAGTGCACAGACTACATTTTGTGTTGTCTCACTTCCTCTTTGTCGTCATAGTTAGGATGATAGAGCTGCCTGTCTGGAGATTTACAGCTGCTCTCGGTGGAGACTGATTCAGAGTGTGGCTCTGTCGAACTGTTAAACAAAGGTCGGCTGGACAGGTATAGTGTGAGGTTTTCTTTGTCTAAATTGGACTGCAGTGCCATGTAAAATAACTTCAGGTGAAGTGGCTTATTCAGAAATGTTTGTGGAATCAGACATAGGGCCTTTGCAATAATAGTAAGATTGTATTATGGTTGTGCAACGTTTGAAGTACTAATTAATCTGCCACTGTGATACTTCATCTTGACCAACTGAAAGAAAATGAATTTCCAAATCTTTTGATACTCAGTTAATCATTTCAGTCATTTTTTTAAAGAAAATGTCAAACATCTGCTGGTTCCAGCTTCTTAAATATAAAGTTTTGCTGCGTTTTTTGTTATTTATGACAGTAAAATGGGTTTTAGACTGTTGGTTGGACAAAAGACGCAATTTGAAGATGTCGCTTTGTGCTCTGGGAAATTGTGATGAGCGTTTTTTTACATATAAACTAAAAGATTAATTGATTAGTTGTGGACAGAATCGGCAGATTAATCGATAATGAAAATAATCATTGTCGTTGTCATCTTCTGTAAAGACACCGCATGCACTGATAGTCTCATTGGATTGAATTGTTCCTTTATCAAATATCATATAAGCCAAGGTGTCAGACAGGAAACCTCATGTAGATCAAAATAGGAGAATGTTGTCAGAGACTTCATGTTTTTTGCTCAAAACTAAATGTGAGCGTAGCCAACAGACAGACGTCTTTATGACCTTAATCAGTGGCCACCTCTGGTACATTTGACATTTGACTGTTGGAGTGCATTGTGACACATGTAACACAAAGCGTTTTCATACCACGTTTTTTTGTTTTTATGTGAAAGGTTTCACTCAAGATGGATGTCAAGAAAAAGAACTTTTTGGAGAACCTGCGTCTGAAAACTAAGTTGGTCAACCTGAAGAAGCCACGAAAGAAGGCACTTGATAAACAGGGGAGGCAGCTGGCCCATCGGCGCAGTATTTCTGTACCAAACCTCAGTTTGGTGCCAGGTGAAGCGTTTTCTACAGAGAGCGCGTTGGTGTCCACTGCCTCTGAAGCTATCTTTTTTGGCAACTCCCCTGGTGTGAGTGATACTGATTCTGTTGCAAGCAGCTACATCGCTGATGGACCACTTTTCACAGACAAGCTGAGCGATTCCATCCCAGAAACTAGACTCAGAGTTCTCACAGATCTCACGGCTGCTGCTTCAAATAGAATGAGTGCACCTGTGGGGACAATGTTTTATGTGGATAGTGAAGACATGATGTATTCAGCCTCAGAAAACAAGGTGAACTTAGAAGGCTTGTATGCACAAGTGAATAAAAAAGGCCATGACAGTGTACCTAAATTTACTTTTGACCCTATTCCTGCACCAAGGTCTGTTTTTACCAATGTTCTCTCACCAAGGCCAGACCTTGTGGAGAGAGAGAGTTTGGATGGTGAAGACCCCCTAGCAGACAGGGTGCTTTCAGGTCCTCTTTCTGCAGTACTGGCCAGAGCAAGCTCTCCTGGAGACCAAGTGAACCCTTACTCAGAAAAGAGGACCACATCATCTGAGCAGAGAAAGCCATCATCTGAAAAAGGGACCCCGCCAGCAGTCCAGAAAGCTGCTGCAGATAGAATGCATCTGATGTTGGATACTGTGGGTACACCTTTGGAGAGTGCAGATGGTACCTCTCTGGACTCTGCCTGTGGTACTCCGAGCGAGGAGCGAGTCAACGTGCCTTGGATGACGGACTCAGAGGAACTGGAGCGAGAACCCTGCTCTCCCCTTTTGATGAGAGACTTCTCCATGGATGAGGCTCTGCTAGAAGAAGTCCAGTCTGCGGAGGCCCTGGAAGAAATAGCAGAGGTCAGTTTTGTTGTATTGTATTATTGTGTTGTGTACTTAACTAATACACGCATTGTCAGAGTATCGCATTCTTATTTGTAGTCTGCATGGACTTCAGGCTATGTTATTTGAATATCAAACTAGTGACTTCCTTTCATGGCGATAAATCAAAAAGATGGAATTCCTAACTCATGCACTTCAGTGCTTATGCAGTAACTTTCAGAGCCCATACTGTTCAAGAAGCTGAAATTAAAGTGTTAATATCTGAGGAATTAAGTGGAAATATTTAACTCCTAGTGCTGTAACATAGTGGTCAAGAAGACGCTGTGTGATAAAGTAAGAAAGGTACTGTAAATGGAAACATGTTACCTGTCACTAATGAAATATGAAGCAGCACCACAGTAACTGCGTCAGTACGATCTAATACGTTCTCTCATCAGTCATATTCGCATGCTTTCATTTCAGTTTCAAATGGTGTGGTTTGGTTTTTCACACACTTCAGCTGGTATGTTCAGAGTCGTCCACAGCCTCTGATATGGTGAACAGCGTGAAATTGACACTCCTTTTCTAAGCCCGAGATTAGGCTTGTGGTTTCATTACATTTCATGACTTACACATAGACATAGTGTGTATATTATATATACTCATTGTGGCAGTAACTATTCATATCCAAATTATCCTCATCTAGTTGGTGTTAAATGTAAAGTGACAGCCTGGGATTTGGCTTTATGCAGCCCTTGGGTATAGCTGAAACTAAGACTATTGTTTTGTCTCGAGGCCTCTTAGGGAAACCAGTCAAAAACCTGTGCTACTAGTAAGATACACAGTGTACCATGGAGAGCTCTACAAAAAGACAGACTGATAACATCTCATGTTGCCTTACTTTTGACACCGTTCACAGTCTGTTAGCAGTATTTACATCATGTAGACACTTTGTCTGGAGTCATGCAGAATACTTTGAGTTGGGCCCAAACCTTTTCCCTTGGAGGGCCAAACCTGAAACATAATGGTTAACATAATTTAAGGGCCTTGTTATCTCACAAAATGAAACCACATATGCAGCAATTCAGATAAAAAATTGTTAAAACTCATTTTTAATTTCTATTTTGTGAGAAACATGATCAATCAAACCTTATGGCTGGCCCAGCCCTGACTTTGAGTATGTCTTGGAATGGATAAACACCCTTTTTACAAGTAATGAAAATCATGTACACCACAGAGCGGTAAACAAACCTACATCTCAGCTTTGACTGCACTATACCAAGTGATTTGATTCTGATGTTTGATAAAATGTCATTGCAACCTTTCTCCATGTAGATGTCCAGTGAACCGTGTGATTTCTTTGAAGAAAATGTGATAGGTCCTCTGGACAACTCTGTGAGTACTCACTGGACTGCTGTGCCCACTGAAGTAAGCCGAACATCGGGTATGAGACAGCCAATAAATGTGAATGGTTCTCCACGGCAGGTTATGACAGCAGGGCCTGAGGTCCAAGTACCAGCTGCTGTCCAGAGATACCTCCTGAACATCAACCTGAAGCAGGGGAAGAACCTGGTCATCAGAGACAAGCGCTCAGGTACGTCAGCAACCTGCAGGCGATTCATAAGTCCTGGCCTTTCACAGCCTGTGTGACTAAAACACTGTCTCACTTACATCTTGAGAGGATAATTAGTTGCTCTTTATATGCTAACACTGAAGGGCTCTCTTTACTGTGGCAGTTCTCAGCCTTGCATGGATCAGAACAGATCAAGAGATGTCATCTCAGATATCTTGTACATCTGAAAAGAATGCAGTTCTAGTTCAGTTCTTTCTGTGTTGGCTTTTGGCTACAGCTTAAAGGGTGAGCCCTTGATGAAACACTGCACATACATACAGTTCATATACATCCTGTTAATCTTGCTGTATTTGTGAGCTAATTAGACAGTGGAACGTTGGGAGTGGGAAATGTGTCATTGTGTATAAACGCAAGATGGGCTGTGTTCATTTAATGCTTCTGTTTACTTGCGAGGATGACGTCTTGTCTTGAGGCATATGTACAAAGAAGAAAAAAAAACAGAGAAGTATGCAGTCAGACCAGTATGACTGACGACAGACAATGATAAAGCCATCAGATTTTCTCGTAAATTGTTTTGCAGATGCCTTTAGGTTTAAAATGAGTCGTTTGATTTTCTATGGGAGTATTGAACATGTAAGACATTTTATTAATGTAATCATCCTAAAGCAGTGCATATGGATCTGTGGTTGTAGTTATACATTCTCACATTCAGGTGTAAAATCAAGCGTGGACTTTGAAAAATGGTTTAGATTTCCAACACATTTTAATGAGCTGATTCTCATAAGTAAGTAATGTTTCGATACAATGGTATTGATCTGTGAGAAGGAGAATGAGAGATACCAGTGTGAAATACACGTTTACACTCATTGTGACCCTTCTCAGGCCCAGGCTCAGCTTTGGGGAAGCAGTGACATCAGGTGGCCATAAATGGAACTAGAAGACATGAGAAAATTCATGTGTGGTCTCAGTAAGAGTGGCTATTTATTGGCAAATCATTTGACTTACAGTATATCATTTGTTTTGCTTAAAGTGAAAATTATAAAATGGCCATTTTACAGTGATAAATGCATTTCATAGTAAAAAATCCTAAATATTTCAAAACTATATCAGCCTTATATATTTTATATATAATTTAAACCTTTAGGTTATGCCTTGGTTTTAAACTATATTACACTTTACTGTAGCTCTGCAGCTTTTGGAAATCACCTTACACCGAAATGGTGAAAGGTGGTGAGAATGGTGCACGCTGCAGGTTCACTGTGGGTCCTTCATGTTTTCTTGGACTAATGTTTAACTATTTTTTTCCTGCCTGGTGGCAGAGGACCCTCCAAGCCCAGTGCCCTACTCCCTGCTAGTTGAGACCTTACTTTCCCTGACAAGATGGCACCATGATGATGCAATCCCCACACGCCCCCTGTCTCTCCACTGTTTGCCCAACAATAAACACCGTGCCAAAGGCTCACCAATGGCATACATTGTCATTACATATTCTGAAAGGACCCACGCCACCAGCCCCCACTCCTTAGTTTTTGTTCTCCCCTTTTTTCCCATTAATTTCCATCGTCACCGTTCTCAGTCATGCCAGAGCTTTTCTCCTTGCTAGCTGCCACATTCTCCTCCTGTCAAGTTGCCTAGAGGTTTCCCTGTCACAGGCTGGCAGGGTGGAGCTGCTGTGGGTCCTGCCTGCCTTTGCGAGATGTTCATTTGGAGTGGGGAGCTGACAGGCCTGACAGCCCATCCCCACAGGGCCTTTGTCATGTGATTCAAGCCTCCCTGCAGGCTCTCTCAAGCACCCCTTTATTCCCCTATACAAATGAAGGCATGGGACTGGCTTTCATTTTTTGGCCAATCTGCATGCAATTGCAGAAACAAAGAAGTCCCATACCCCCACCCCACTTGCAGACAGACTTTCTTAACAGGCTTGGGAGATTAACACTGGTTGCTTCTAGATTTTGGTTTATGGTTGCCTCATGCTGGCGAGTGTTTCTACTCTTTCACAATTAAAACAGCTACATCCCTCTGTTTTTGCCATGTGTGGGGTGCACCTCCTCCTCGCATATTTCCGTCTCTCACACAACCAGCATGGGCGAAGGGAGTGTACTGTATTTGTGTGTTGTCATACACAGTTTACATTTTTATACTGGCAATATGTTCCACGTGAAATTAACATAGTTTGCATCAAATGATACACTTTCACCATAGATTGCTATGAAATCCTTTAATGTCATTACCACGTGTGTCACACAGCATTATGTTGCTGATTTGCTCTTTTTTTGTATTTGATTTTAGGTACCAGTGATCCTTATGTGAAGTTCAAACTTGAAGGAAAGCAGCTCTATAAAAGCAAAGTGGTTTATAAAAGCCTGAATCCGCGGTGGAATGAGTCCTTCTCATATCCTCTTCGAGACAGAGAGCATATCGTGGAAGTTCGGGTAGGCATCGTTTGCTTGAATAGAAGTGCATTATCTTACGATACAAGGGTGATCCCGTAACGCGGCGCACGATTTCTGTTTATAATCTTAATGATATTTACAATATTTTTGCAGGTCTATGATAAAAACCGGACCGCTGATGAATTCATGGGTTCCAGCACTATTTCCCTGAAAAATCTTGAATTGTACAAGTAAGGAATACTGTAAATATATTTTTTATCATATTTTAGGCAATGGATTATTATAAGGATATCAAAAAGTGGTCATCCCTTTGATTCTTTTCTGTCTCTTCACAGAACCTATGAAATAGAGTTGCATCTTGATGATCCAAAAAGTAAAGAAGACGACATGGGAGTTATTATGGTTGACGTCTGCTTAATGTTTAGAGATGCCACCATCAAAAGAAGCCCCGTAAGAGTATTTCTGATATGAGAAGTGTTTGTTGATGCCGTTCTCTGTGCCTACTCTTCCCTGTTTGTACTGATTGAAGTTCATTTTCTTTTTTTCACAGAGATGGCCACAGAGGAAGAACAAGGTATTGATTTTTATATCATTATATTTACTTTTGAAGATGAATTTCCAAATCGTATCCATAGTGCCACTACTGTTCCTGAGCTCTACTTTATCATTTCCTCGGTAGCGTCCACAGCTATCTTGTTCTGAAACACTAGGGGGCAGTAGCTCACTGCACTATGGTGCAACAAAGAATGAGGTGTATGCTCGGGACTCGGCTTTTGTGTGCAACCTTGGTTTCAGCACAGCCTAATTCTTTTGTGGTGTTATTAGTGAGCCTTTTTTGCAATGCATACTATTTTCACTGGTGTCATTTGCTGTGGAAAAAGTATGGTACAATATTACATTCCAATGAAATCCAAAATAATAATATTGTCTGAATATGTTGTCATGAAAGAGCCCTTAGATGAGAATTATAGAGCAGTATTTGGTTTTGTAGTAAACAAAGTTCCATCTCTTCTCAAGTGGCTTTCAATATATTGCAGCTGTAATTAGATTCAGAGTGAAATAGGAGGGTTGCTGTTTGGGACTCACACTGCAGCGAGTGGGTTTATATTCGCACCTATGTAGTCACTACATCTGCCACTGTTCAGTCTCTTGATGGTCCAGTAGACAATCTCAATTTGAAATTAGATGACAAAGGAATGAAGCCATTTTCATACACATTGTAGGTTATCCACTACAGATGGTTAAAGATACTCAAAGGGAGACAGAAATGTGTGATGGGACTCTTCACAATGTTCTGCTGCCTAAATCACAGTGCTAATTTAACAATGTAACAGTGCCATTTTTTTCCCATTTCATTTTTGACAAACGTACAATATCTTATTGCATTTAACACCTATCCTGGAAGTGCTGAATACCCAGCTCTTGCAGCTCTACTCCCCCTCTTTCAGAACATCGTTTTCTCCCTCTGTGTTACCACCACAGAGACAGGGAATGGCAAGTGCCTGAGTAAAACTCTGCTGTGTGATAGTGTTTCAAACAGGAAGGGGGTGGGGGGGCGTGTATGGGAGAAGCGGGAGGGGGGCTCTGCTGTTCGAGGCATGTTGCCAGTGTGGGATGCCTAAGATCGGCAACGCTGATAATTCCCAGGCATAGCGGGCAATAACCCAGATGTTAGGATGTAATATCACAGCTGTGGATGGACAGTGCTGAGGTACCAGCCAAATGGACCTGGGTCTGAGCTCATCGTGCTTGTCCCCATGCTGTCCCACCATATGGAAGCAATCGCACAGCCCTTTTAGGACCAGGAATAGATTCTCTTTAGGGGCCACTTACAGTTAAGTGGAATTGTTTTATTGGCCGCTGAGATAGAAATGTGTCCAAGATAAACACTTGGGATGACTTGGCTGAGGCCTGTTTTATATCGCTCCTCCACTCCCTCTGTTCCTCTTCTTTTGAAGGGGCTGATATTTATAGGGCTGTGCCTGTGGTATTCCATGTTAATTCAGGTCCCTGAGATGTGCTTTGATCCCCTCCGGATTGGGTGGCAATGTGGGTTGTGACCCTGTAGTGAAGAGGAGGGGCCGGAGTGGCAGGGGAGTTGTAGTGGGGCTGTTTGAAGCAGCGTCGCCGGGGCAGTCGAAGGAGCTGGGCAATCAAAGAGGCTAGAGCAGATTACGGTCCTGCTCTTTAATTACAGTCAGCCCTACACAACCTCTCTGCTGTTTGTTTTTACAGCCCTGGCCTATCACCGCATGGCCTCACGGGAACTCTAACATGGAAACATATCAAGGCCTCTCTCTCTCACTCCCTCTGTGACACACGGCAGGCGAAGTGGATTATTTGCTTGATTTCCAAAGAGTTCTTGAATGTACAACATCATTGTTAGTTTTGTAGATTCACTCTAGTAGAAAAGATTTGTTATTTTGCTGGATAAATTAAAACTGGACGCCTGTGCCAACATGCAGTAAACTCTGATGCTGGCCATACATACTGCATGTATGCGTAATTTGCTGATGAGAGAGCTGTGTGGTTTGCATCATTACTCACTGCTGCCTGCTGTCTCTGGTGCAGTATGCCAAGTGTCCTGCCTCCCCACACTCAGTCTGGGAGCCAGTGATGAGTGGGACTGTCACAGCCAGGGACATCTGGCTGCTCACTGACGTCCCTCTCTTCCTCTCTCTCCAGGAGCCTCCATGGTGTGGCTTGCCTGTCAGTAGAGATGTGCTAATGTGCTCCAACAGAGATGTGCTGTATAGTGTAAACCTTTGTCCTACTTTCATGCACTCTGTGAACATGATGAGGTGCCAGGCTGAGGCAGGAGCAGGTAAACAGAGGGGAGCGCACAGAGCTTCCACACATGGTGCTTTAAAAAACCCCCAAAAGCTCACTGTCTGTGTGTATCTTTGTCCCGCAGCAGAACCAGGCCGTACCACTCCAGCGGCCTGCTGAAATGCAGAGGACTCAGCTGAAGAACCAGAAGTGGTCTGGGGTGCTTGGTATCACCCTGGTGGAGGGACAGGACCTGCCGCAGTATGGCCACGGAGACATCTACGTCCGCTTTCGTCTCGGTGATCAAAAGTACAAGAGCAAGGTTGGACTTGTTTTTTAAAAGTCGTCATCCTTCTTTCTCTTCTCTTTTCTACTTTGTCTCATGCTCCTCTGTCTTTTTAATGCCTTTTCTTTACACTTCAAATCTTTCTTCCCAGCCCGTATCTCTTACTTCCCTGCTTCTCTCTCTCAGCAGGTGCCTGTCAGTGACTCACCTCCACCTTGGCTCACTGGGCCATAGCAGAGGTAGCTCATTAGACTGGGCAAGGCTGCCACTCACTTCTCCCTGTGCTTTGGGTGCTGGGCTTCATTGCTTTCATTTGCATACCCAGCATGCCCTGTTCATCTACCTGTACTTGTTGGCCTCCCCCCTGATGATTCTATGGTGCACTTGTCTTGTGCTGTCGTGTTATTTCTTTGTAAACCTCTCTGCTTTCCTCTCTGCTTGTTTGTTTGTTGGACAAAGCTGATTCTAATTGGAAGCTGTCAGTGTTTACAATCCCAGAGTGGCTACCGAGGTGTACACATACAAGCACACACAAATAGAGGCACATACACACAACACACCTCTCTTTCTCCTCTCCTGCCTCGTTCTGGTTGAACGGAATGAAGACTTAATCCACCTGTCATGCAGGAGCTGTTCAGTCTGATAATGCATTAAACCTGACATTGCGTCAAAGTGTGTGTGTGTGTGTATGTTTCCACGTTACTGTATGTGCTGAATCTGTGTCTTTACTGCCCTCAGAACCTTTGCGTTCAGGCCAATCCCCAGTGGAGAGAGCAGTTTGACTTCAATCAGTTTGAAGATAACCAGGAACCTCTGCAGGTAGAGGTGTGCTCAAAGAGAGGGAGGAAGGGTGAGGAATCATGGGGGATGTGAGTATTTCCTGGTGGGTAGTGTTAATTTTGCTCACATTGGCTCCTCCACAGAACTACTCAGCCTTATGTGTGTTTCAATGGAGCTATTTTCCTTTTGTGTCTCAGGTTTGAGATTGACCTATTGAGACTTCCACTTAATGAGAGGCAGCTCTACAATCATGTGCTGGACCCAGGAAAGGGCAGGCTGCTGTTTCTGATCACCCTGAGACCCTGCTGGGGAGTCTCCATCTCTGACATTGAAACAGCTATCTTGGAGAAGCCTGATGAGAGAGACACTGTCGAGGAGAAATTTGTAAGTTCTTTGGTTTAGTTTTGTTTATCCTTATGCAAACATACAGTTCACAAATATTTGTATTTACTGTTGAGAAAGGATTCTAACATCAGCTGATTCAATAAAAAATACAAACATGTCACATACGACACATTTACAATAACATAAATGTCATTGTGTTATACATCAGCTGTTAAGAATGCAATTTTATGTGGCGCATTTATTAATTGTGCTGAAAAAGGTGTTTTAAATAACGTGTTTTTAATCATATTCATTCTTTGTCAGAGCTTAAAGAACTCACACAAGTGTATGGGAGAGGTTGGCTTCCTTCAGGTCAAGGTTATAAAGGCAAACGATCTTCCTGCAACAGACCTCAATGGTAATCCTTAACAACAAGTCGCTTCCACGTTTTCTGTTTTCATGGTCATGGCCTTTTCTTTACATTAAATAACAACACTTCCGTCATTTGCAGGAAAAAGCAACCCCTTATGTGTTGTTGAGCTCGGTAACAGCAAACTTCAGACTCACACAATCTACAAGACCATCAATCCAGAGTGGGGCAAAGCCTTTACATTGTAAGTAAGGCAAAAAACATCTGCCTTATTCTGTGTTGCATTTTTGAGTGTGAATAACGTGTTTCTTAACTCTTGTGTCACAGCCCAATTAAGGACATTCATGATGTGATGGAGTTGACTGTCCTTGATGAAAATGGAGACAAAGCCCCAAACTTTTTGGGGAAAGTGGCAATTCCATTACTGACTGTAAGTTTGTTTCTGATCACTGCTGTGACAGGATTTACTTTGTAAAGATCTTACTTTTTTTTTTTTTATTCTAAAAGGTTCAGAATGGGCAGCAGATATGTCTGTCCTTGAAGAAAGAAGACTTGGGAAGCATATCAAAAGGAACCATCACACTGGTGCTGGAGGTTATCTATAACAAAGTAAGGATCGAGCTAAATATGTTTAAGTTTGTTAGAAAGGTGATTTTATATATATATCTACACTGAGAAGTCAAAAAGCAGTTGAACTGTAGTGCTTATTCTTTTCCTTTTTTGTCCCAGGTCAGAGCCAGCATCCGAACCTTCAAACCGAAGGAGACAAAATTAATGGAGGAAAACCTAAAGTTCTCCAAAAAGGTTATCTCTTTTGACGTTTTTAGCAGAATTTAGCCAATGGAACAAAAAAAGCTTACTAGTATGTTCCCCTCATCCCACTAATTAAGTAGCCGCAACAAAGCTTCACACAGTCACAGATCGGACATAGTCAAAGTCATTTGTTTAATTGGCTTTAAACTTTTAACTTCACAAATAGGAAATAAGGGATTGTAAAGCTGATTCAACCTCATTGCAAAGTCATAACCATTATGTCCAGTATCAAATGATACTAACCAGTGTTTTGTTCCAATTATTTCCCATTAGATTCTTGCCCGGAATATATATCGGGTTCGAAAAATCAGCACAGCAGTTCTGTACACGTTACAGTACATTAAAAGCTGTTTTCAATGGGAGAGCACGCAACGGAGTCTAATAGCCTTTCTGGTAAGTCATTGCCTCACGTTAATGAACTCCCTTTAAGCCTTGGGGCGAACAAGTTTTGTCCCATTTCACTGCAGCCCAGTTTTAACTCTTTCATTTTATGTGAATTAGATGTTGAGGAAAATCTTTGGTTTAGCCATTTTCTCTCTCCGCTAGTCTTTTTCCCATGAAAAACAATGGCTGCCTTCTGTTTTTATCCCATGCGTATGTGATGGATGTGCTTTATCCTTTAAATCAAACCCCACTTGGCTTTCCTTCAGTTCTGATGACATTAGAGTGTATTTGGAGGGGGTGGGGTTTGGGCGTTTGTACATCTGACTTCTTACCAAAGCCTCCTAACCCGGGGGACGGTGTAAGGAGGATCACGGTCTCAGCTTCCCTGGGTGGAGGAGTGACAGTCTGCCTCCGAGATTTGAACCTTGTTTAAATGTCTCTGTTTAGCTGTTTTTAATGAGGGTATGTGATCTAAGGTCCTAAGCTTAAATAATCTTAAATCACCCTGTGAATCCCCCTCAGCACAGCACATGTAATGTCATGATTAAGAGTGTACACTTGCCATGAAAGCTCTGCCAGCGCGGTGTCAGGGTGAAGAAGCGGTCACAGACAGGGTGTGTGAAGAACTCTCCTTTCACCGCCTTTCTTCTGTCTCCTCTGTCTCAGAATGACATGCAATTCATACCTGGTGTATTCTATAAGCCCTTCTCACTGATCCTGAGGTGCAAATCCCCCCAGGCAATGGCCGGGCTCAATGTATCACAGCCTTTAGAACAGCAAGACACACAGACAGGCGGGCAGACACGCAGACAGGAAGACAGAGAACAATGCAGGCGATTGTAGTCGAGTGGGAGGCAGGCTACTATCTGGGAAAGAAAGTTGGAGCGCAGAAAGAGGAAGACAGTTCGGTAAGAGCGCGGTCTAAGAAGGCTGATAGCGAGAGACTTGGAGGCAGGGATATGGGCAGGAGAGCAGGAGGATAGGCAGGCTGACAGGTGACAGGTCAGTGGGATGGGGCCATCTTCTTCCACCTATAATTAGATCCTCCGCGGGCGATGGGAGTGTGTGGTGGCACACTCTAATCTTTCATTTCCACTTCTACTCCACCTGCTGTTTAGGAGTCAGACACAAATAGAGATCTTAGAATGAAGGAAAAAGACACACTCGCTGTTCATGAACATCACTGTTACTTAGTGTAGTGCTTCCCAATCTTATTTTTGTCAGTGATGCGTCATCTGCCCCTGATCAGTGAGGATGGTAATTCTTGTAACATCGACTGTAGCTGCTTTGTCCTTTCATTTGCAACGAGCGCTCTGTTTTCAGACACGAACACCAGCTCACAGGTCGATATTTTTAAAAGCAGACAGTAACAGAGTAGTCAGAGTACGCCTTTTGTCTGCGATGAGGTGTGCTTCAAATAGTCTAAATGTCGAAGGTGCACGCTGAGAATTGCCCAACCTGAGTGAATCGGCCACTGTGTATTCATCACCCACTCATCAGCAGACTGAGGGTTCAACAAGTGAAAAGTTCTTTTTTTTTTCAATGATTCAATATATTCTCAACAAGTAAAAATCAAGGTGAAACATGCAAATTACATGTAAATATGGCATGTAATTGATAGTAACAGGGAAAACTCTGAACTCACGCTACTGCTGACGGTCACTGAGTGTAGCAGCGAGGTCTTCACTGACTGTCATTACAAACCTAGTGCCATGCCACTATCCACACTACTGCTCCTGCCCACTCCAAGGCTACCCACTGCACAGCCACTCCTCCTCCTCCAAGTCATCATTTGCAATTAAGTTAGTGTTTGGAGCTGTCTAAAGCAGCATGCCACCATGTGCCTTAATGAAAGCAGCTCCCACTCCTATCTTTATATCTTTAGGCAGTGGTAATAAGGTAACTGATTCAGACATTGACAGATGGCCTCTGCTTGCCTCTCAGATGTGCATAATTATACCACTAGTGTCTGCACTTTTCCACAGTGGCAGGCAGCGCAGGGCTTCTCAGGGTATGCCGGTAGGAAACGCTGCAGTGGTGGGTCTAGCTTTAATATACATTACAATACATTATTTATCAAGCAGGCAGACCAGTCCAACCCTTTTACACCATATACATCCTGTAATGCATTACCGCTGTTGTGGTTTCTACTGGGACTGCGGGACGCTCACGTAGTGCTTTACCAGGAATACTTAGCCATTATATCACTCAGTCCCACAGGCCAATTTTCTGACCTCCACACAGCATGCAGTCTACATTTGTATCCTGTTTATGTAGATTCATGTATGCATTATGAAGTGGTTGTTGGTGTGTGGTGTGCAAGGTATTCAAATTTTGCATGAGGGATCACTGCTTTGGTTCATGCTAAGGAAGTGAATGGAAATATGAAAAAAATGAGTTTCTTCTTCTGTTTTTTTTGTTTGTTAGTTTTTGGAGAAGTCTTCATTGTTCACGTAAAATAACTTTTCCCTCATGAGTATCAGTTAGAAAGCTGCACATCAGAAACATTTAAAGTTTATTTCATGCTGCTGCTGAGTGTTGTTGTGTGAGAGGAAACTCTGTAAGGAATAGAAACACTTGCAGTATTGTCACTGTTTGCGAGTGCAGGAGGTCACTTGTTTTGATTGTGCAATCTCATCAGCAGAGTCCGTACCGTTTGAAGTCACCTTCGATTTCCCACCAATGTGTAGCAGTTTTAAAATAGTCTCTCTAATTAGGTAATGTAACAAAAAGAAACCCCCCAAAAAAACCAAAAACCTCTCTCACGCATTTAAACAAAGTTCTGGCAAATCCTCATAAACATTTTCATCAGTGAATGGAAATGCAAACAAGAAATTTGGATTTTTTTTCCCTCCTCTTCCAGTTTATGCTACAGTAATGAGCCTAGGATCTGCGCTTTTCAAGAGTTTGACAACAGCATGTTCCTCTCTGTGAGAGAGAGGAAATGTGACAGCTAAAATCTTCATAAAATAACGGCTTTTAGATGTGCTTTTCACTAAGACTGAGCGAGATGAATGTGCTATACATCAGCAGTGACTGCGTAGGGGTCACCCAGAGTTCTTTGCTGCACACAAGAATAGGACCTGTAGATGGAGCTACAGCACTGCTGGAAGCGTGAGTGGAGGCACTGAGGAGATCAGTTACTTTTCCCAACAGGAGCCATTTGTGGGAACAACTTGGAGTGAAATCCTCCATTCTGTGCATTAGACCAAGAGACACAAGTTTCCTCCACAAAAAAAGGGAAGGAGAAAAAAAAAAAAAAAAAAAGCTAAATGAGCATGTATTAGCCAGCCAAATTAATCTGCTTCAGAAGTTTAAAGTTAAGAACAATTTTGATTTAGATGAAATGGATGAAAGTTAAAAAAAAGAAAAAGGATCATTTACACTTGAAAGCTGATTTTGAGCTTTGCTGTCATTAGACCGCTTTAAGTATTTAAGTAGAATTAATATTTTAACATATGAGGTACCTCATCTGTCAGGAGTTAGACTAGAAAGAAACCTGTATACCTTATGTGAGTATTTGAACCGTTTTCTTTTTGACACTGCCAGGTAGCAACCGCTTTAGACATCATTTGACAGCCTGTGAAATGCTGATTGCCTCACATCACACACTGTAAAGATGGCATTTGATGAATGTTTGATGCGGTGCAGCTGTAAACACACTTGGCAGCTGCAACGGGCACTTCTTTGGGGCTGATAGAATCATCGTCTCCCCAGATGAGGGCAGGACAGGGTCAGATCTGGCTCCAGAGGTCCCGGGAGACCACCTGTGTAGAGCCACAGCAGTCGGGGCCATTAACCAGAACACCAGCCCAGCCGAGATCAAAGCCATAATCAGAGTTGTCATAATTGTTCTTGTTAACACTGTCCCTGAAAATGAGATGCTTTGTGAGTCTTGGATCTGCCGATTTGTGGTTTACTGCATTGCAGTGTGGCCAAGCTTTTGTGCGAACAGCTAGAGGACCGTGCACGGCTGTGAATTGTCTCCTTGTTTCTGCTTTGCATCTGTTTAGTCTCTGTTGGAAAAAAGTTGGAGGCCTTAAAGGAGTGGGATTCTTCACTCTCATGGGGGCTACACTCTCCATCTCCGTGGCTGTGGGAGTCCTCACAGACTGCGCAGTGGGAATGTGTCTACCAGGGAAAAAAATGATGGCAGTGATGGTGATGTGTGTGTTCATGGTTTTGAGTCTGAGGTCTATTAATTATTAAATGATAGGCTATGACTACTTGCAAACTGCTCAGCAGTGCCTCCTGATTTAACGCAGTGTTATTATTAAGCTGCCCTGAATGCCTATGTGTAACTTGACAGCTCTTGAGGTTGGCTGAATGCGATATGTAACCTTGAAACATGTCCCCTTATTAGTTGGATTAATAAGCTTTCTCTGCTAATATTCACTTTCTTAGAGCTGTGAAATTGTTCCCATTTTGATATGTTTGAGGACATGGATTTCAGTTTTGAGAACACATTTGATTCAGTTTAAACTAACCAAATTTGTCATTATTATTTAGCATTATTAAACAGCACAAAGTAAGTAAAGTGTAGCTGACTGAATAAACATATTGACTCCTGAGAAGAAGGTGAGGTTTTATTTAAGTTGTTGTACTTGTACTAATGTTTTACATTATGCATGTTGTCAGCCTAGATGAACCAGCTCTGTGTTTAACCCAATTGTGTGCGCAATATCGTAATGACTGCCTTTAACATACTTGCCACCTTCCTAGTCACAGAGGACACCTCTCCCCAGGCAGCCGAGGCGGCGACCTGTCCGCCCTTGCGCGTGGCTGTTCCGGGGCTAGTTTTGGCCCCGGCGCGTTAACGTGCGTGTGAGCTGAGCTGACAGGGAGAGAGAGTCCACGCCACTCCCTCCCCACCTCCTCAGGGGAAAAGGCTCGCATGGCAGATCTGTCACCCAGGAGGTCGCTCAGTGTTAACGCTCCCGACACGGATTAAACACCAGTGGCCAGTGCCGGAGTGTGGGGTCAGTGTAGCCACCACTGACAGGCACCACGGGGCCCCCGCTGACTGCCCCGCTCCAGCCTCATACTGGTGCTACTCTGGCCCTGGCATGTGTCAGACAGTCGGGGAGACAACGGCCAGAGCTGGCCCCGTGAGCAAATGCTAATGCCTTTGCTTTGCACGGCTGCTCTTCCTCAGTGCTTTGATAAAGAGCTTCTATCACCATTGCACTGCACCGTGCTGTGGCTAACCTTTTGTTTACAAATAAGACAAATGGATGAACACTGAATTAAGTGGAATTAGACAGCACTTTTTATGCTTCATTATTTTTTTAATTTGACCAGCAAATATATATTTTTTCATGCTTATATTTAGCTATGGATTTATTACTAAAATGGACTGTTGTTGTTTTTTATTAGCTATCATAAAGCAAAGTAGTAATAGTAATTGTAATACCTGAAAACAAAGTGGAAAACTAACCACTTAACTTGAGCAACTCAGATACAGCAAATATCAATGTTACTATAACTGTATTTGATTTTAAAATTGAATTGTAAATTGCAACACACTCCAGAACTGTTACAACTGATTTCTCCTCACTGAAGAGGGACATGAGATTCCCCATTTTATTGCTCTCACTCAAATATCGCCTCTCTCTCCTTTTCTCCCCCTCTTCCTCTGTCTCTCTCTCTCTCTCTCCCCAGTCGATAAGACTTGAGCTGAGCATATGTGAAATATTTATTCAGCGTTAGCTCAGAGCACCATAGCTGCCCACACACTCTACCTGCCCTGAAGAGAAATCTTATCTGTGCTTCCTCTGCCTCCGACACCCCCTGAAAGCCTGTCCCCACTCTGGCCCAAGCTCAACACAAATTACATGTCTCATTGCTCTGCGTTTACAGCTACTTTAAAGCCTGCCGCTCCTATCCCCAACATAAGCCCTCAGCCAGACTCTGTTTCAGCCTGGCTGGGAAAAAAAAAAAAAAAAAAAAGACCTGCGTGAGCTGAGCTGCTACTTGTGCCTGTGATTCATTATTAATCTCTTTTTTGTATTTTAATTGAGGAAGTAATGCAGATTAATTTTACTGCCCTTGATTTCACCCAGAAAAAAAGAACATCTCTGTCAGAGTAAAGACCGTTCGAGGTTTTGTAGACAGTTCCCATTCGTGTTTTTAAAATTATAATAATTTTAATTTATTTTCCTAATATATTGTATATCCCATACTTGCACACAGTCACACACACGGATTCTGCCCTTTTTCTGTCTCCTGCACACACACACACACACACACACACACACAAAAAACCATGCATACACTCAGACAACCGCACACATACATACACAAACCCTGCAGCCTGTAGTCAGCCTTGTTAAACTCTTTCACTGTATGTTCACGTAATCTGGCATCCGTCCACAGCCCCCATGACTGACCCTCATAATGCTGGCTGGCGCTCTTCTCGCTTTGTTTAGCTTTCCAAGTGGAGTGCAACTGAAGAGAGTAGTGAAGATATAGCCAAGATTAAATCTTACGTGTTTTTGGATGGTACATAGTCTTAAAAATAAGGGTATTTATGAAATTTACCCTGTTAAAAAAATAGTGGAAGGGTTTTTTTTTTTTTTAGTTGGCTGTTTTTTACAGTAACAGCACTGATATTGTGTGGCCTCATGTGCTGTGACATTACATTAATTTGCCTCATCAACAGTATTATGTGTGTTAGGCTGATGTGCAGCCTGTATTTATAGCCCGTTGTCTGCTGTAGTGTATGAGGAGAGCATTTGGCAGCCTCGCAGTCTGGTGGTACGTCTGCCAGTCAGTAGTTTGGGTTGGTGGACAGGGCCACCCCCTACTCCGCTAATCAATTTACAGGATAGTAGAAACTCTTATAGAGGGTGTCTTTGTCCCTTTGTTCCTGCTACGATCCCTTCTCCCTCTCCTGGGAGAGTGTGGGTGGTGGGAGCTGCCATGCTTGCTCAGCTTTAAGTTATTTTATTCACACTTTTAATCGCTGAGTGCTTTATTATTAGGTGCTGGATTCTGCTGGCCAGGGGATCTGCATGAGAAGGCGCAGAATGCATTTAGTGGAATCATATTAATGGCACTATAAAACAAATCTGTCAGGCTGTTCTTAACCCTGCTGGCAGAAATGCTCTACCCAGGGTTGCCCCCTTCTCCAAGCGCTTACAGGTGGCTAAGGAGAGTGCATCTCCATCATCTACTCCACCGTGTGCTAATAGTTTTATTAATTCATTCTTTTTTTTCCTCCCGAGGCACCCTGTGCATAATCATACAGGCATTTTTCAGCTAAATGGTGTTTGTCAAGGGAGGTTTCCTACATTAGAGACACTCCTCCCAGACATACATACTAACACTTGTTCAATTACAAGTCGTTCGTTATCCAGTTCTGCTGTGTGTACACCTAAATGCTCAGGTATGTCATTAATTATCACCTGCCCCGCTTTTGTTTGTTGCTTTACGTCCCTTTTGTTTAAATCAGTGGCTGCCTTACTGCTCGTGCAACATTGCCGTGTTTAAAAAGTTCAAGGTTTTGCTTGTCGTGCGTAATTTTTGACGGATGAAAAAATATGCTGTCAGGCCCTTAAGACGGAAATGGAGCCCATCTTTAACGGCAATTAGAATGTGGATTATTTTTTATACAAATTTACACTTACGCCTGAAAGGTTGCACTTTGTCCAACATGTCCTTTAATCACTCAATAAATAAAACATAAACCACTTAGTGCGGAATTAGTTCTGTCTCCATTTCACTGAAACTCTGGAGAATGCGAGGAGACGCGAGGAAGGTATAGTCCTGCCTCTGCTCATTACCGTGGGATATCTGACGGCAAAGTCTCAGTACGTGCACCTGAGTGAAGGAATCTGAGAGGTTTTCCCAGATGTTTCTCTCCATCATTTTTATTGGTGTTAAAAAAGCATGTAAATCCTGAACACATGGGCTGACATACCATGAGGGAGGAATTGAGGAGATATTTCTGACAGTTTTGGTTTATACCCTCATTTAAGCACTCAGTTTAGACACAAGGCATTGTATTTCTGTAGGCTTTTATCTTGTCCACTGAGCCAGAACGCGGTGAGCAGAAATTTGCATTAGTGGGCGATTATGAATACCTGTGACAGATTCTCTCTGCTGGCTCCCCGGGTGGAAATGAATTGGCTCCCTCTGTTGACTTGCACAGGAAGACAGAGACCAAGCAATTAGACTTTAGTGGTTAATGTAGCAGCTTTTGCAGGGAGGGCAAGGAGGTTCAACATTCCTGCTGGGCTCATGTCAGTTTCCAGGCACATTTTCCCCTCTTTTCTTTTCCCTTTTTTATGAGAATACTGGGAATATGACAAGCTACCTGTCCACCAGCCAGCTGAATTCCTCTGGGGTGAGGGGAGCGTCGCTTTAGAATCGCCTCATGGGAACTGAGGTGACAACACATGACGTAGGTTATTCATAACAGAGGGGAGATGTACTGCAGCTACCTCTGCACATCATGCATATTCATTGTTTACCTTTTTTATCCCCCACCAGCTCTAGTTTGTTGCCGTATATGTAATTCTAATGAGCTCTTGTAAAAAATAACATATTGTTCATTTCTTTATTTCATGGTCATCCCGCTGTGATGCTCTGGCTCAGCCATTCTCTCCCAGGTTATACTGAGGGATAATAAGCAGTACAGTGGTGAAGCCTAGGGCCATTGGGCCACAGTGTTGTCTGCATTACTCATGGTTCACGTTTCCCTGGTGGCCGTTTGAACCTAGGCCTGGTGTGGCAGTAGGTAGACTGGCCCCCAGAGCAACATGCATGGACTGTGTATGGTTGCTATGACAGGAGCAGTCTGCTGTTTACAGGCCTGCTATCGAGGCCTGAAGGCCCCAGCGCTTCACATCCTGTCTCGGGCTTAACTCGAACATATTGTTCATACTCTAAGCCGCCTCCAGCTCTCTGAGCCTAGACTGCACAGTGTTACCATCATGAGGGTTCATCTTAGCAGTAACCCTCAGTGTTTTCAAATGAACCTAGTAAGAAAAAAAAAAAGAAGACAAACTTGTTAAGAAAGTAGGATTAATCTAACTGTTGCAAATGATGCATTCATTAGCAAAATGTAGCATAGAAAGTATGAGAAAGATTTGAAATTTACATTGTGAGAGATGTCTGTGGTAAGTAAAAGTGGACCATATGTTGGGTGTATTGGTGCATAATCACACTATAATAGTTTTTAAGATTCAGCTTGCTGTGGGGGGCATTTTTATTTCATCCCTGTCGACCTGCTGGTGTGATCCTCCTCACACATTCCTGATAATTTCAGTTGGAGACAGACTCATTAGGCTGTCACTAAATGGGTTTAAATGCAGCCGTCCAATTAGTGCTCTACTGTGAAATGCAGTGGGTGTTGTGCAACGTGCTTAGCACCACTCCTTTACAGAATTATGAGGGATTACTCATTCAGTGTGATCCATCTTATTTCTACCAGGGGTCTTGGCTTTTCTCAGTATCATCACCACGGAGGGGGTAAATGTTTCAAATGCTTCTCCAGTTGCCATATGCGCCTCGTCAGAGAGCCTCGCTGTCTCCGAATCTAAGAGGATTTGATGTGCTAGTTAAAAGACAGCATACCATGCCTATCCATGTCATACTTTCTGTTCTGCAGTAAGGCACTCTGCCAGCACAGTGTTATTGGTGTATATAAATAGGATTTCAAGATATTAAAAGTTGTCCCTGAATGTCTGTTACTTTCAAACCACTAAGAGTAAAATCTGTTGCCATCGGCTGTAAATCTCAGAGGCTTTACAGTCTGTAGTGCTTTTCATGAGATTTAGGATGTGGTTAAACCCATTATATATTTTGTTTTGGGAGCAGGCTTGCTGGGATTTGAAAGCTGTGTCCCTGCTATAGTGTGATGGGCTTTGCGTTATGCTGTCATGTCCTGTCTTCTCAGATTTTCCTTGTGACGGTGTGGCACTGGGAGCTTTTCATGCTGCCCCTCTTCCTGCTTCTGCTCATCGGATGGCACTACTTCCAGCTCACTGCAGAGAAGGCCAGCTCCAACCAGGACCTGGTGAGTGACGAGTGCCCTGCACCCTTCAGTATTCATCCACGCACATCTGTGGGTGCATGCTCTAGCGGTGCAAATTCTATCTATATGTTAACCCACACCCTGATGCAATGAAATCCTTTTTGCACACATTAGAGAAATTGCAGTTTTACAGTGATGTTAATTAACAACTCTTACACTATACTGTATAATACCAGAGCTGTTCTATAAAATGCACCTCACAGTACAGTCAGTTGTTGCAGCATTCTACATGTTTTATAGCTATTTGATCCAGTTTCTACATTGTCTTCAGAGGCCCAATAAAACACAAAGCAGTAAGAAGCCACTAAATTCAATCACTGTAAATGTATGTATAGCCTACAGTCTGTTGATACAGTCTCACCACATCTGTAAATGCAGGACTATAGTTCTCTCCACAACATACTGCTATCTCTATCTGCTGTTATGGAAATTATGTTTGCCCTACACATGTCTGTGAAGGTTAATGCCTTTCACACTTCTGACTGCCCCCCAATTTCACCGTGTTGTAAGCCTTCTCACCGGCCAGCCAGGGGCCTGGCCTGCTCACACACCCTCCCTGAAGCAACATACCCAGCCCGGTGATTGTGTTTATGGCTGCTGGCAAAGATGCCGTCCCTGGACAATGTTAAAGCCCAGGCTCACCCTCATATCCAGTGTGGAGACTCTGCCACCCCTCTGTGACCCTCTGGCTGGCAATGACACAGCTCTGTTCCCAGGCAATGTCACAGTGTGCACCACATTGGGGTCAGGGATGACTTGATATAAAGTGATCTAGGCAACAGCATCCAAATTAAATGTGTTTTTTCCCCTCTTTCTGTTTTTCTGTGTGCTTATGTTGTGGAGAAATGAGATTGCTTTGGTGTGACAGTGCTCTTGTGAGGAAGGCCCTCTTTCACCTCTCCTTTTGTGTGAGGTCACCCCTGTGATGCAGTCTCTATGGAAACAAGCCTCTCCCAATAGGGGTGAATGTACTCAAAGAAAATTTCATTACTAGGTGTTTGTTAAAAATGCTCCAGTGCCCACATGTCGCGTTCGTTTGAAATCACCCACTACCCTTTATTTTCTCTTAGGTGAACATGAGCATGGGTGACGACGAAGAGGAAGACGAGAAGGTATTTTATCTTGTCTCTTTCTAACATTTTAAGGGATAATATGTTTTGGAGGCAAGCTATCATTTCTCAATTTTCACTATAAATGTATATATATATATTTAAAGGTTTGCCCTAAACACTGACTATTTTAACAGTGACCTTACTCAATGACGTGTGTAAAAATCGTTTTCGGACATATCAGATGTGCGAGCCCTGCTAATATTTCTTTCTGAATAACCAAGGTTAAATCAAACACATAACAGTTTCTGCCTTTGCGTATGGTGCTTATGGTGAGTACAAATTTCTGGTTCAGCAAGTAGCTGTTATTCTTCTACAGATCAACACCTGCGTCTTAGAAAATAGAAAATGTTTTACCAAAGAGCCATGCAGGCTGCAGTCAGTATTTTAGCATAGTCACAATGACAGATACTTCTCAGAGGCTCCTTTCTAACTAAGAATAGAAATATTTCATGCATCCCAAATGAGGGCAACATCTATGAAACAGTTGTAGCATGTAGCTCTTTATTCTGTTCCTCTGGGTATTCAGTGTCATTCTACAAATGTACTCCACTGAGATACTGCAGCCCTTTGAAAATCTATAAATCAAATTTAAACAGCACCGTCAATTAGATTTTGCACAGCTGCTGGGGATAAAATCAGTAGATTTTTTTTTTGTTTTGTATCATCATTGTCTAAATGTGATAGTTAGGATGCGAATGACCTTTTACCACCATGACAAATGAACAAAGTACAATAACACAGCAGTAAACTTAGACTTTGCCCCAGAGGTTATCAGTCATTTTCACTTGTTCGTCTGTAAGAAATCATAAATGATGATGTTTATTAATATATCTCTCCAGTGTCTCTTGGAAAACAAAACAACGGGAAATCTTTAAGTAGCCTGAAAATTATACTTCCCCACAGCACATAATATTCAATTATGCTCATCCCACTGTTTTCTGAAAAGAAGGAAGAGTTAACAGGGATGTGTATTATTGCTTTATGGCAATGAAGTGTGGAGCTAACGCAAAGCCTCCAAGCGTTGACCCTTGTGCTGCGTGTCTAGGCCCAGGATTCATATCCATAATGCGCTCAATATATTCTGTTGTGATGACCTGAGGCTGTGAAAAAAGGCCAGATTCTTTTAAAAACACAGGCACATCCACCAAATCCTGTCTGAAAGGATGAGCTAATTCACAGATGAAACTCGCATGATATGTCTGCACACACAAGCCGCGCTTGCTATCATTGCGAGGGAAACAGGCAAATCAGTGCTTAAACAAACAGCGGCCATACAGAAAATTCAGTGCGTTTATGAATATTTATCAATATTGAATCGGGCAGGATTATGTTGATGCACTGAATGTAATATCAAAACTGTTATTACATTTGTCTTTACCTTGAAACCTTGATGTATAATACAGAAATGTTTACTTTTTCCAGTGTAGAAAGGTTTTAAATTCGCTCAGTGCATTGCATGTGTTTCTGGACTCAGCCTTCGCCTCTTTAAAGCTTTTTGAAAGGTTTTCCATGAGCTTCCCTAAGCCCTTTCACACTCAGAGGAAATGAAATATCTCCTTTCATTTACTAATTAAGCAGTCACCCATGTTTGTTTTAAGCTGTCAGCTTTAATTTAAAGTGGCTTATTTGAAAGTCTTGTTATGGTCTTGCTGTCACTTGAATGTGATATCATGCAGTTAGATCAAGCAGTGTAGCTTTACACCTCCTATCAAAGTCTTCTTTAAAAATATTTGGGGTTAAAGAGTGATCAGTGTTAAATTTGATGACTTCAAAGCCTTTGCTTTTTTTCATCCCTAGTCTTTCCTGTAACATGTGAATAAAGGCTTTTCCCTCTGAGAAGGTTATGATTACCACTCAAATATGTTTTTATCCCCCTTTCTCCCCCTTGAGGAAGGAAATATTTAAACCTCAGACAGAGCAGCAAGAATGTGAAGGCATGACGTTAAAGAGAGACGAAAGGCAAGGCAGTGTTACAGCAGGATAATACAGAACAGATTCTCTGCCTGTGAACAAATCTGTCCTCAGGGAAAGAGACAGCTTACAAATTATGTGTGGGCAAAGTGACTTCCCTTTGGCCTTAGGTATCAATTGTGCAGATAGACAATATTTAATCATAACATAAAGAAACAGAGAGGCAAAACAAGCTCATAGATCTCCAATAGCAATGAACAGGGAAGATGAAACAGCCTTTTCTTTGCCCCCCGGCTGGCACTGCTGGTCTGGGGTTGACTTGCTCCCAGAGCCTACCCCAGGGGAGTTGGGGGGAGGGTGAGGAGGTGGTTGTGGGGGTGCTAGACTGGGCTGGGGGGTTACTCCATCTCTCACCCGATTGTCCACAGTCACCGCTGGGTCTCCTTGAGCTCACCAGTCAGACAGACTGCCCATGTCATGATCTGTGGTGTGCATGGTGAGAGCTACCGCACGCGGATCCAGCAGCATATTAAAGCCAGCACATGAAAGCTTTTTCAGTGTTTTATCCCAGCAAATTGTTTGTTAGTTTATTTTAGCTGGCTTTAGCGGTAATTTGCACGGAACACAGGTGTGTTTCATTTAGATGCAATTCTTATCTTTGTCGAAAAAGTCACTGGAAAAATATTCAGTCTGAGAATTCAAATTTGGCACCGTTTATTCTAATTAAAGTGATGCTAAATGAGCTTTTTCCAGCCTTTGATAACGCCCCACGTGTCTGTGAGAGTATGTTTACCTTTGTGCAGGAGATCAAATTGGTTCTCCATTACTGCACCTTAAAAGGAAGGTTTTACAATTTTATCTGAAATGAGAATATGATTTCACACAGGTTTTCTAATCAGTACACATTTAGGATTCATTTAGTCCATCCCCAGTTTACCCATCCTTTTCCATTTCAGAAGGAGATCTTTTATTTATTTTTGTTTTCTCTGCACTCGTGAACATGCTGAAAAGAGAAATGAACAAAGATAAAGAATATCATCAAATGATTAATGTGCGACGGACTTCAGTTTTGGTCGCTAAGGAGATGGAGGATTTCAAGAATCTTAAAGCACATGAATAATGATAATCATGAGAGCTCTGCCTCTTGATGCACACTTCAGAGTACGTCTATTTGTCTGTTTTTCCTTTTAGAAATGAAAGCCAATATGGTTTCCTCTTTTTTTTTTCCCCTGTGCTGAGCTGTACTTCTGGCACAATTTACCTTGCATGTGTGTCCACTGCAGCTAAATAATGCTTCATGTCTCGTATTAGATTTGAATTCTGAATCATGTAATTGGGTCGCTTAAACATCTTTCAATGAAAATATGAAAAGGAATGTGAGCCTATCTGATGAGGCTCCATATCGAGTGAGCTATCATTTCCCAATGCATGGCTCTCTGGGTCCATCAGGAGCTCACCGACACGGATTGTAATGGCTTTTAGCAGACTGTAACAGTGTTCCCCGCTTTCAAAATAAACTTAGGATGAGAGCTCAATTAACACCTGATGTGGAGTAAAGGACACACATAAAGGTTTGCTCAGTGCCCTCAGCACAGTGGAGTGGAGTAAGATGATGCAGAAACACAGATAGTCCTCTTTCCTCGTGATGACACCATGAGATGTTAATCTCAAAGGAAGCATATTTGTGATAGTTTCTCCTTTTTTGGACAGTGCTGAGCCTCCAGTGTCTGTCCAGATCTGAGCCCAGTGGGGGAGGCTCCGCTAGTGTGGGAATTGCTCTCTTCCTGCGCCTTTCGTGGAGAAGAGTGGGCCTGACAGTGGGGAGTCTCTCTGTGCTGGCAGACAGCATGTTCCCAGGGGCTGTCTCATGAAGCTCTGATAAAGGCATTCTGTCTGGACCCTGTCAATGCACACAGGCTGCTGCTGCGGCTGACTTGTAACATAAACATATAGACATCCTCAAGCCTCCTGTTAGGGTCCATCAGAGCGCCCTCCCCCAACACACTCATTCCCCTTCTCCCTCTGTCATCATTCCTGTCATTATTTCCTCCGTTTGATGTGAGGGTTCTCATCCCTCTTTAGCTTGTGTTACTGTTACTTCTCCTCTGCCTCTGGAAGGCTTCACGCTGGTCGTTATTTTCAGCCTTGATGTGATCACATTCATTTCATTTTGAGACAAACGCTCCAACCCCCCTCACATGTTGACTTATTGCTTCGCCAGACTCGGTCGTTATTATGTCAGCGCATTAAAAGCAAATGATACTTTGTGTGCAGTGTTAGCTGTGGCAAGAATGATTTGGGTGAAGGAGTGAACATCCAACTGGTGTTCAAAGCGGGGTGAGTGTTTGGTTAGGGTAGCGAACCTGACAGATTTCCTAAAGCATGCTCAGACTTGTCCTGTGCATGCTGCTGGAATGGAATCTTTCCCAAGTTGTGAGGCCCCTGCACTTCTTGTCTAGGTCGTCTAGTCTGCCTGATTGCAGATGGCCATTTTGTGTACTTTTCATCTACCAGAGAGTCTTGATTGTGCTGCACTTGTGCAACAGCTCTATTGTATGTGGCGGACAAAAGCTGAAATCTCTCAGCCATCCACATAACAGCTTCTGAGCACTGAGTCTGTCTCATCTTCAAAAGCATAGTCTGAAGATGTACAGTGTTTGCTCATTATGGGCCATTCAATAGATAAATCACACATAATAGCACAGCAGAGATAAACTGGGCTTTGTCTACCCTGCCCAACAATTGACATACAGTGTACCTCATCAGTGTCTCTGCTTTCTTTTTTTTGTTTGTTTCTTTTTCAGGAATCTGGAAAAAAAGGTTTGATGGATAAGATACATATGGTGCAGGAAGTAGTACTGGCTGTCCAGAATGTCTTGGAGGAAATTGCAAACATCGGAGAGCGAATCAAGAAGTAATTTGCACATTTCATACCTGTCTTCTAAAGCATCTTTATTTGAAATTCCTATTTTTTTTTTAATGCAACGTTGCAATAGTCTGACACAATTATTCTTTTACAGCATCTTCAACTGGTCTGTCCCGTTCTTGTCGTGCCTGGCCTGCTTGGTGCTTTTTGTGGCAACAGCGCTGTTGTATTTGATCCCACTTCGATACATTGTGCTGATATGGGGTAAGTTCTACATCTGCAAAAACGTTTGAATTCATTAAATTGTAAATGACAAAAAAAAAAAAAAAAAAAATTGCACCGCTAAAAGTGCACTAAAAGCTAACAAACTCCCACTTTCTGTTTCTTGATAGATCTTTCACTACTAAGACCAACACATCCAAGCAAATTGCATAAAAATCAACGCCCATTCTGCTGTTGCAAAACACAACTCTTATTCAATCTTCCTAACTGGAAATCCATGATTTAATGAAGTACAGTAATGTAAGAACTCTGCCATCCCAACACCTCTGCAGATGCACAGAGATCAGACAGCTGCAGAGGTTTGCGCTGCTCAGTGTGGGCTGATGTAGCAGAGCCCAGCAGAGGCGAGGCCCAGGGTTTGTGTGAAAACAAAGCAGAGGTAGAGTAGCAAGCTGTATATAATACATGATGTCCTTGGGCAGTCTGTAGCCTCCTGGTCTAGCCTCTCATTATCTGCTGTAGTCATACAGAATAGACAGTCATCTCAGTGGTCAGGGAGATATGCCGCCCATAACAGGCTCTCCTCCTCCAGCTGTAAGCCCACAACCACTGTACTTCCACACTGCCTTCAACACAATCAATACCAAAAAACCATCATATCAAACAAAAAACACACAGTCTGAGACACTCCTCTGCCTCCCCAGTTAACCCCCATCTCTGTGGTTGCAAGGCAAGCCTTTCAAGTTGCTTGCACATATTTAAGTCCTTAGGTTCTTTGTCTGCATGTTGAGGTACAGGCAGTACCAAGCTGTGAATATAATGGTCCCATTACAAGACCCCAGAGATCTTTTTTTCTCTGTGGTAAGCAGCCATGTGCAAAGTAAATATAGATATGCTAGAGATGATCAGGTTGAAGCAAACAAAAGTGAGGAAAAGTTGTCATGGATGTTGTACCTGTTTTTCCAACTGGAGTTAGCATTCTTCATCTGCTTTAATTCATAAAGTACTGTTTTATCCATGGTTGTCTCCATTGTATTGACCTGGCTTAAATTCATTTTGGCTGAAAGGGATCAATTGAAACAGCATCATATAATTCAGTTACAGACACCGGTGGGAACTCTATACTGATAGGGTTACACAACTCTTTTTATTATTGTTATTCTTTACACTGTAAAACTGTGTAAAAATATGCTGGTTGGTGTGACACCTTTATTTATTAATGTGTTCTTGTTTTCACAGGCGTTAACAAATTTACCAAGAAGCTGCGCAACCCATATACTATTGACAATAATGAAATACTGGATTTCCTCAAGAGGGTGCCTTCTGATGTTCAAAAGGTAAGGGTCCAATTTTACATACAGATAGGGAGGGAATTCCCTGAAGATGTCTGCATTATTTGCTGTACCAGAATTCCCAAGTGTTGCGGAAATATATCCTCTGGCTTTGTTTGATTATTAATGGACTCTCGCCTTTAAAGCAGCCCTGGCCCAATTATTCCTCAGCGCAGCTCCATGTAGTCGCCGTAGTGCCTGAGTGAGGAGATGCTCAGATCTGTCCTCAGCCTTATTGCTGCAGCCTCGTCCGTTATTAGCAATTTTGTCTGTCTGATTGAAGCGCTGTGACATTAAAGCCGGTGATTGGCCGAGGGTTGGCAGAGGGCTCCTGACGTGTCTGGCTGTTGTGTCAGCGCAGAAACTCTGATGTGGCCTCAGTCAACTTCAGGGTGGTAGAGTCAATTAATGTAGTCGCGAGCCCCAGTCGTCTTGCTGGGTGCCATATGTGATTACATATTAGCCATGGCTGATATGTCATTTGCATTTACATCACAGAGCTGAGGAGAGCTGTCAGGGTGTTGTAAGTGGTGCTGGGTGCTCGCCGTTCTCTGACTGAGAATTTTGCTCGGGCCAGGAAATGAAGTGCCACACTGGGCCTTCATCTCCCAGGTAACTCGCCAGACGGAATTCAGCGAGAAACCCTGACAGTCTGGATCTGGAAAGACACTCTCACCCCAGTCTGTTTCTCTGCTGCACCCTTGATGTCCTCCTGCAGCAAGCCATTCCTGACTTCTCTGTGATGTTGGAGGGAGCCTGTGTTGTTTGAGATTTGGCTGACTGAGTTGGCAAAACAAGGTGGTGAATACATTTTTGATTCAGAATCCTTTGTGTGTCTTCTTCCCCATTGGGATACAATGTTTGAGCTTTGAAAATGACTCACTTTCAAATCTCAGGGAAACAATAGTTTTTAGCCTGGTTTAAAGGAGAAACTACATCTTGAAAATAGCTCCAATCATAAAAAACAAAACACCTTTAAGATTCATCATAAGTATGTTTCATTATGTACTGTGAAAAATAACCCTAACATCATATACACAGGAGACCCAAAACAATAGACCACATATTTTGTTTTTGTTGACTTCGAACTTCAATCCTCAAATAGGTGTGGACACAAAAACACCACAAAGGCTGAAAATTGACTCCTGTCTTTCTTGCAAATGTGACTTGGCAATTAGTGCCTGTGCACATCTACAAAGTCTGCCTCAAACGGGGACTTCTGACAACACTGTGTCTGTCCTGAAATAAGAAGCATCTGTCAGTTCTGAGGACAGTTTCATGTTCTGATGCAGGAGGCAGTCACTTTGTTCCCACATTCCATCTCCCATTCTAATAATGGAGACCAGCTAATTAGCATAGAGTTCTTACCTTTATTCAACAGATTCGCTGCATTGTTTGAGCTCAGCAAGCATGCTTCAAAAGCAAGTTTTCAAATTCCAGCTCTTTTCCTTTTTTAGTTTACCCTATGATCAGACCTCCTTAGATTATGGTGGCTGTTAAAAAAAACAAAAAAAATACAGACAATTGAATCAAATTTATTGAGAAGAGAATGTGATCCTACAACATAAATTCATTTTGTAAATTCTTTTGAATTTTGAGGAATTTCCAGAAAAGGAAATCTATCTTAAGAAAAAAAAAAAAAACAAGGTTCTAAGTTCAGATGTCACATCTCAGGTCTCGTGTTTCGGTCTGTAAAGCTGTGAGGAACGTTACACGTCAACCAATGTTTCTTACCTCAACAACACTCCATTTATGCTTTTCTGTCTTTAGCAAAGTTTTCTTTCAGGGACATAACTTACAGGGAGTGATTATGCAGTTTGCAGCTCCCTCACTGGCCTGGCAGGTCATCTCAACAGTTGATGTCTGTTTCTAATATTGTGATAGTGGTGCAGAATGAGGGGGGCGTACACTGGTACGGAACCCTTGACTCTTCAAATCCTTCCTCCCTGTGATTAATCCCCTCTGCTCCTGTGTTTAAAAAATGATTCATTACAGGCGAGCCCGCCTCGCTTTCCCCTGCACCAGCTCTCCTCAGGGGAGCCATTACCGTGCGCTCCACTGAGCTCGGATTACCTGCCTCTGACCAAACTCCTGTTTGTTTTTACAGGTGCAGTACAGCACTCTGAGAGCGCCCACCAGCCAGAGCCAGCCACGGAGGAAAAGGTAAGCTCAGCGGACACGCTGGATGAAAGGCTGGTCTCCTTATAAATACGGCCCGACACAGTCCACCTGACAACAATGCTCCCGTGCCAGCAGAGCCCATGACCCCGTGCACCCCACCGTACCACCCTAACTCTGCCCCCTGCTGCTGAGGGGCAGCCAGCCGCTCTCTGGCTTGTGTGTTTGCCACCCCCCTGACAGAGGCTGTGAACTGCAGCAGCTAGGAGGGCAGCACATGGCGCTGTCAATCACAAGCCTGGAGGTAAAGAAAAGAGAGCGCTTCAAGGCTCAGCCTTCATCTTTGGATATAATTTAAAAAAGGAATGAAAAGCATCAGGTTTTGCTTACCTTAGACCTCCACTGTTTCTTTGTTTTTGACTTTGGTGAAACTGAGAAATTTGCTTCAAGGTAAAGTTAATGCAATCTTAAACTGCCATTTTTTTTCTTCTTCCATGTGTTAATATAATTAAAGGTCATAAAAGGTCATATATATTGCAATCAATTTTGAAATAATAATCAAAATAGTATTTTTGGTTGTATATTTTAAATATTAGGACAGAATTCTGACGTTGCTATTCTTTCTGTGGTAAGGATTTACTATACATTATATACTGCTTTCTTAATTTTATCTCAGCAACAACTGTATATTTATATGAATGTGTAGAATTTCCAGCTGCTTTTATTTTTTTAAGTAAAGTTTTATGTTACTGTATGTCAGACTGATTAATTTTAGAGTTTTATTTTTACTCACTATCATGTGTGCATCATCAAATGGAGCATTTGCAAGAATCCTGAATAAAGAATCTTGATCAGTTTGAGCTCTTGTTTTTGCCCGTGTTTTTTCAATAACTGCACTCTAGTGAGGATGGATTACACCACTTCTTTACTTGAATACACAGTAAACACATCTGATTACACAACACAGCCATTGGAACAGAGCTCACACACCGGCCACCGCTGCGCCTTGGTTACCGAGCTCACATCAAAGCTGTGTGGCTCCAGTGTGCTTCCTAATGCATTGCTTTGTTGCCTTCTCACAATAACAGGGTCCAGATGAGAGAGAAAGAGCTCATCTCACAGAGAGTGCTCTCTCCATCCTCAGCACTTAGTGCTTTACATTTCCACTAAAATCACCTGGCCTATCTAATGGTTACACACACACACACACACACACACACACACACACACACACACACACACACACACACACAAACACACACACACATACTCTGGTTTTTCCATCTGTCTCCCCACAATAGTTTTTCCAAGTAGAGAGATGTAGTGTATCCTTCATCAATTTTCTCATCCATATTTATTTTACACACAAATAAAATCAATTATTGAACTGTTTTGATCTGATTTTCACAAAACAGTTGTGACAATTTCCTTAAAAAAAAAAACAAACAAAACAAACATACAGTACCGATTCATTATATGAGATAGACAACATACGGAGCAGTTGAAGCTGTTTCAGGCTGTTTGGGCCAAAATTCCATAATAATCAAATTCAGTGTCTTGTAGTTCAAGTGGATTGAGAGAAAACTAGACTTCATGGCTCTTGGCTCTGTTTTCAGGCTTTAGAACATCTAGGCTGTGACAGGAGACTTTGGCCAATCACAGGTCACTTCAGAGAGATGCCATTCCTATTGGCTACCCTGCAAATGCAGATGCATGTTGACATTCCTTCAAACGGTGAAAGCCTAGCCTCTCATTGCCAGACCGATCTCCACACTTTGTTTTAACGTGACGCAAGGACAGGAGAAAGTGGAAGTCAAAGCTGATTCAACAGTGGAAAATCCTGCACAAAATCCCTCAACCTGTGATAAATTTCTAATTTAATTTCTAACCTTGCTTTCCTACAATGGCACATAGCATAAAACAACACATCCACATGGAGCTCCTGGTTCATCACGCTTAATGGCACAGTGATGGTATCGAGTGACTGAATTGTTACATACTGCAGCTTTAAAGACAGAAAGCAGGTAAAGGAGGAAGCAGTGAGTTTCTTCCTTTACCTGCTTTCTGAGTGGCAGGTACTGTCTTTTAAAATACACATAGTTAGAACTGAAGTTGGGATGAACTGAGGCTTGGACACCACCAATGGGAGTTTGTTCTAACTGATTGGGGGACTGAGCATCGCGGCCGGGTGCCCCCCTCCTCAGCAGTAGCACGCTGGTGAAAGAGCATCCATCTGTGCTTTGTGAAGAGTTTGATTGGCTCAGGGGGACCTCGTGGAGCCCCGGGCTATCTCTTTTGACAGGCTGATAGAGACATCACTGGGCTCTCCCAGGAGCTGCCACCAGGGGTCCATTTCAAAGTGAGAGGGTGTGGAGGTGACCCTGAGCTTCTGACGAGCTAAATCCCACACACTGGCTGAAACCCTCCTACATTCTTGGCTCCACTGGGGCTGTGGGGAGTGGGGGTGCTGGTTGTGGCTGTGCTGGGAGGAGGGCAGAGTTGGGGAGGGATTGGTGGAGGGTACAACAGATCACTGGTGAGACCTGATGAAGTGTCCACAAGATGTGAAACCAATTAAGTAATACTCCCAGAGTACTTTTAATCAACATATCAGCAGACAACCAAACTGCCGCACCAGGATGTCTAAGTCTCTGACAGAGGACGTAATAATAATAAGAATGTGACAATTAGTGGGCGCATAAGGGCCAATTTAACTCGTAAAAAACTAACTTTGGTGAAGAGCACTTTTTAAGTAAAAATAATATTGTGTCATACAGATATATGATTGAGGCAAATGCTGCCAGTGACATTATGAGAGGTCATATGGGAATACGGTTGCCTGCCTCCAAGCTGTCAAATCTTTGAATCTGTGGCACCAAGGTTGTGGACTTAGATGTTCCCTGTATCATACAGAGTCAGTGGATCATACAGACGAGTCTGACAGGGTTGCAACAATTGTTGATTTGGGTCTGCATGCACCAATGCACACTCATGCCACATATGCATACACACACATACAGTCTGCGCACACAAACACACATAAGCCCCTCTTCAAAGAGATGTAATCATATTTAAGGAATTATTTATCAATGTATTTTCTCCTGGGAAGGCTATGTGTCTCAGCAGAGGAAGTCACTGTGCAATATGGTCCCCAAATGCAGTGGGGAAAATCCCTGGATGTTTTACAAGCTCGCTAATGAACATTTGAGCCACACAGCAGTTAACATTGTCTGATCACATTTTTTCTCCAGTAGTTGTTGTTGTTGTGCATAGTGTGGCAGTGATGTCTTCATCAGGCTGTCAAAAAGGAAGTGCCTGCAGCTGTGGCGGATCCCCCCAGAGCCTGTCACACTCCTTGTTTCCATGGCAGTCCTTCAGGCAGCACCACAGGCAGGCTGTGTGCAAGGACCCATACAACCTGTTTTTTCAGCAGCCGCTCCTCTGATGTTCAGCCCCGGAGCGGGCGTCAAACTACCAAGTGCAGAGAGAAAGAACACTGCACCCTTTCTCTCTGTTGCAGTTCTGCGCTGCTTTACAAGGAGATGCATAGCAAAAAAAAAAAAAAAAAAAATCCCCTCCTCATTTAAATAAGCCACTATTCTCAGCACCTCCTTAGTAATTGTTACATGTGCAATGCTGCAAAGGTTCCCTGACCTCCTCTCTGAGAGACATAATGCGCACAGTGGGACAAAGTAAGAAAAGCACGACTTACAGTTGACTTACATGTGTTAAAGCTTTTATGCACGTGTTATTTGGTCTGCATGTACCACCTGAGAAGCAGGTCATGGAGATCAGTGGCTGCGCTCCAAGTCCCAACTGGCCTAAATTAAAGGTGCAGAGGTTATGGTCTGCCTCCAGACACGACCCTGACACCAATAAAGAGCAGAATTTGCTGGGCATCAACACAGTGGAAACACAATCCAAATGACAGAACAGACTGAGTTCGCTACAGTTGCTGATTGTTTTGCCAACGTGAGCACATCTACCTGAGGTGGCCGCACAGGATGCTTTTAAAATGATGCTGTAGCCTGCCCTTGATGTTTTTTTCCAGTTTGTAACTAACCAGACGGCACATTGCTTTAGTCACTCCAGATGATAGAAGATATAAATCATGATAACCAGAACTGATGTTGTGTCTGTAAATAGGGGTGGGAATATGACTGCGATAACAACAGAAAGAAAAATGGCCACTAATAGCAGCTGTTTTCAGTAGCTCCGGTTTACTAATAATTCATTTTGTGTGCCACAGTACACACTGGTGTTAAGACATGGCAAAAGCCATAATTCTTTATAGCATCAAGAATAGACGATGGCCTTTAAGAGCTGAAATTAAATCATTGGCCTTTAAAAGCATCTCTCTAAGGGGCAAGCTGCATTAATAAATTCAACTGATTCTGCTTTAATATTATTCAGAGTGCATTAAAATGAAGACAACAGCTGGGATCATGCCCAGTCTCAGGAGTATTGCTTGGGCCAATGAGTGCCGGCGAGATGCAAAGCATGTCTGAGCGCAACCCCGCGTTGTGGACGGGGGGTGGACACAAGGTCCCAGTGTTACAGGTGCAGGCCTGACAGTTGCTGTTCCCGGATCAGAGGTTGTTGGGTACTGACACTGGCCACAGGACAGCTACTGCCTGCCTCAAAAACAATGTCACATGGGAACTGAGACCCGGCCACCCAGCCAATCAGACCAGCTACTGCTACAGTCATGACAGTACTGCTCATGAGAACTACAAGAACCTTCAAACTATCAAATGTTTTAATGTGGAATAACTACGGGCTTCCTTTGTTATTTTTGAAAAAAAGGATAAACTGATGGAGAAAAAAGGAAAGGAGAAGAAATAGAGTGCTTAGCTTTCTAACATTCTGTGTTACATCAGTGGTCTATAGTTAGCACGGGCACACGCGTCAGGAAACAATACAAAGAATAATTGAACTGCATATTTCATTCTAATTAACGGTGATATAATGCAATGTGACTCTGAGCCTCCTGAGGAAAGAGCACCATATTTTGTTTGATGAATCTGCTAAAGCCACAGCTAGTCTCGCCACTCACCCCTGGGGAATCAGGTATCATTAGAGATATGAACTGATCTGCTTTTTGTCTCCGTGAAAGAAGGGGAAAACACATTTCCTCCGTGCTGGCACATGGGTGAACGTGAAAGTGTTCAATATTAATAGCCTTTCATCAAGGACACAATTAGGACACCTCTATTTGACACATTCTATAGGTTCTGAATGAATATGGATATATGGTCCCAAGGAAGGAGCCACTGGCTGAATAACAAAGTGAAATCTCCAGCAAACCCAGCAGAATGAGGAATGCACAACATGACAATTGGGGGAGCTGATGTATTTTGATCCAATGTGAATTTAAAAGAAGCAAGAGACTCTAAGTGTATTATTATTAGCCCGATTTATAATTGACAGCCAAGGGCAAGTTGTATATTTATCCAAATTAGCATACATGCCACTATATACAAACACACAAATGCAGCATATTAAAGAGGCCACATTACTTTCTCATCTGGTGGACTTGAAGTATTACTCTTCCTACTTGGAAAACACATAGACACTACTTGTGTGTGTTTCAGTATTTCAGTTCCTTTCAAGAGAATTAAAAAAGACAATTAAACCTTAACACTGGTCATGGATCAGTCAGAGGTTCTCGCGGAGCCGATTTGATTAGTGAGTGCAGTTCAGGATATGCAATTTTCTCCACCAGAGGCTTGCGGTGCTGACTGCAAAGCTAAGGTGCTAAGAGGGCTGCGGTGAAGTGAGGAGACTAATCACATGTGTATCACCCCTGGGCACTGTCTCCTCCAAGCTCTACCACATTATGACACCAGAGAGTCACACAGCACACAAGCACAGTTAGGCCCATTAACCAGAGCGGCTAATTATTGGCTCCTACAAGGTCTTCAAGCTCTCAGGCATTGCATGCTCTCATTTCTGATTAAAAACATAAATGCATGCAGAAAAAAGGAGGATCAATTACAGCGAGGCAGAACAGATAACAGCCCCGTACCACAGTAATTAGGCTGGGTGTTTCATCGGAACCGCTTGCTCTGTGATGAAGGTTTAAAGAGTCCAGTGGCAGAAACACCACAACTGTGTTTGTTTTATTTATGATGCTGCAGTGTCACCCACCGGGGCCCAATTAGCCTGCGACTGATGCCTTGGAAAGCATCTCTCTGCTCCTCTTTGACAGCAAATGAAAGCTCCACTTGCTTATGTCCTTCTCGTGACCTGTGGGCTTCAACCTGTAAAGGGCAGACTGGCCAGCAGCGACGACTCGAACACACCACCACATCCTCCTTCCTTCTTTCAGGCCATTTGCCAGTATATTTCACACCACTCAGCCATGTCGACAGAGGACGTCGTGGGGATAATGTGCCACTTTTGGAGTTATTTAGGCTACAGATCCACTTCCACACTCCTACTTTGTCCTGGCTGATTTGATGGTGATGCTCTGTAATGTATGTAACAGCCTTCTCAGCGTTCCTTACCCACATGAGGGAGCACCACCATAAGGAATAAGCCTGATTGCAATGTTGGCTTGAGCTCTTACACCAGCTTCAAACCATTTGTCAAAGTAATTTTCTTAATTAACTGCGATGTGCTCTGATTAAAATAGTATTTACCAATTTACATCATATCAGCCAGCACTGGTTTTAAATTGGCTTTCATGGACGTAATGCATGTTTTATGACAAGAGAGAGAAATAAAGCAGTAAATGATCTAGTGGAGCTTTGGTGTGGTATTATAGATACTCTTAGATTTTTTTAAAGGACATGCTCATTTTAGCGAGTGGCTCCTCTTTCAGTCTTCACAACAACAGCAGCCACCACCATTCTTAAAACTACTGTAATAGCAGTCCTTCACACCTTCCTCTTTTCTCTGTTAGAACTGCACAGTGCTTCATGTAATCCTTGATTCACTGCACTCACACACTCACCAGCACACAAACACAGACAGACATAGTTTATTAGTTTCAATAGGCAAATGAAAAAGAATGTCTATGGTCCTTTAAGCAAGCAGCAAGAGACCAATTAGCAAGTATCTCTATTCAATTTCTCCATATCTCTACTTAGCGAGTGTGAGGGAGAGAGAGGTCTGGGGGGGAGGAGTTTGAGCGGCACAGACAGGAAGAGAGAAAACAAAGCCATCATCTCCCAGTGCTTGCCCTCCTCTCCCCTCTCCTCTGCAGCTCCAATTACTGGCTTCTCTCCCTGCCATCAGTATGCAGCAGGGCCGCTCCTCTCCTCCACTCGCCCCAGGCCATTGAATACGTTACCTCCGCTATGGGGCTCGGGGCTCAGGGGCACTGCGCCCCCTAACCCCCTGGATAATTTGGGATTCCTGCTCCTGCCTTGGAGAGCTGAAAACAAATAAAACACCCAGCTAAATAAAGAAATAAGGTTGCCTCACAAATATCCAGGGATCTACTGATTTATTGATTTGTTCATTCCTCTACTTATTATTTGTAAATCATTACTGATCTGCAGCCACCCACACCTCCATCCCAAACCTCTGCGTGAGTGAATGCACTTTGCTCAGGCCGAAGTTTGGAGCAACTGGAGCACATGAATTATTATTTTTCAAGTTGAGCTCTTTAAATTACCAAAACAAATATTACTATTTGTGCACTATTTTATATTGTACAAGCTATTGTTTTGCAGATATCCTGATTTGGAATCTATTCTCAGACCATTTTTCATGCTTTAACTGTTGATTTTCTCTCTCCTCGGACATCACTTTTTTTCTCGCAAAATGCAAACAACCACCTCAAACCTCTTTTATTTGAAATATTCTGCAAGCGCACAAGCCTTTTTTGCTTTACGCGAACGCCATTGCCAGGTGAGGATAAGCATTTTCATTCCTTTGCACCCTAAAATCTGCACAATGCACTTGAGGCAAGTCTATGAAGCCGCTCAAACTAGACTGCCTTTGGCTTGGATTTCTTTTCCATCTCCCCGTCTTTGTCCAAGGTTTAAAGTTTAAGATAGCTCACAGCTACAGACCATACAATTCTTATTAAAGCACTTCAGGTTTCAGGTGCAATACAGAAAGGTGTGTTTTTAAATCCTTTTTGAAAAAGGAACAAAAATATTTTATGGAGAACTTGTCAAAGTATAAAAGCCCCATAATCTAGCCCCCTACATCAGTACTTGTATCAGTACCACAATGCTTAAGTGGAGCTGAATGTAGTGAAAATGCATGCAATCATGAGGTGGAATGAATAACAAAGCAGTGCTCCACTGCCTATCTAAAATTGTGAAAGAGTATCTCTGTCTGTCTAGAGCCTTTTATGTTGACAAACACCTACACTGTGGTTCTCATGCAGTGGTCTGTGTCCACAGCTGCTCTTCCCACTCGCCTGCGAGCAGATGCATGCTTCGCTCTTTTGGGGAGAGTCTCACGACTGACTGAATTGTTTTTGGAGATAGGGATAACAATGGGATGCAAAGAAATGGGGTGGAAATGGTGGCGTGAAAAAGGAGATCTTCCGCTTCATTGTACCGCTCGAGGAGGCAACTGAGAGCAAGAGCCCGACGTGGGCCGTCCAAGTCAGAAAGCACTCACATCGCACCCAAACCGCTCCACTCTCCTCATAGTGACATCAATGCCTGTTTAATATGCTTCTGTTTCTCCAAAAACAGTTGGTGTAAATGATTACTAGATTACTTAATGTAGCGCTGAATCAATTCTCAAACATGTCTGTCCCTGCTATACAGAGCAGGCGGGCTGGGGGAGCAGTGAGACAGTGAGTATGATAGAGCCATGGGGGGAATTACGAGACTATTAAGGAGAGACTGTTGTTACTCTTGGCTTCTTACAGGATTTTGTCAGTGGATGTTTCTCCATTTTAATAGTTGGCAGCAACCAGTCAGGCGATGTTAAATCTGCTGGCTGCACGATTTTATACTGCGATATTGTCAAATAATGTGTTCACAAATTCAACCATGATGTAATGTTAGGTGAGGTAATCCACTTACAGTTATTAAGAGGCCCCCATTTTCTTCTTTCTTCCACCAGCAGAGTTCCAGTTTGGACTTCAAGGCTTTTGGACTGCGCTGTCCATAATGGTCCACATGCAGAGAATTCTACTTTTGAAACAAACCACATACAAGGTGGAATTTGACAAGCTCATAAAGTATCATCTGCTTAAATTCCTTATGACAATGTAAGATTAATGACGGTCCATTCAGTGCTAAGCAGTAGAGGTAGAAGAGGCACCTGCTCCTCAAAGGCCAGCTCTAATCATTCTCATCTGGACTCCCCGCTGACATACTAACCTGCTGTTCCTAAGGAAAGGAGATCTGCCTCCCAGATCCTCAAACACTTTTCTGGGCCCGCCGTATTACTTTACTAATTCAGCCCAGATGTGACGTCCCCACTCAGCCATCCTGTTTTTTTTCCTCCCTCTACTCTGCTTCATCTCATTCCCACCTGCTAGCTGACCTGGGGACCCAAGGCCCAGACTCTCATTTGGTTTGCCTCTCTCAAAGTAAAGTCCTGCTCTTTGAATTGCAGCATTTTTTTTTTTTTTGCCTCAGCCTGGAGGGTCTGTAGAGAAGTCTGCACACTATAGAGAGCAATGCGATCTTCCTACTGTCACATCCTCACATGCCTGTTGCTGTCTTAATAAGAATCCCCTTGTTCATCTCAGAGTGGTCACTCTTCCATGTAGGTGGTTAACGACTGGTAACTGCAGCACATACCTTCAGACTCCAGTCTGCTGGTCACATGCACACTGTAACAAACAACTGTAATCACTGTGTTTTGGACCTTTTAAAGGTTCCTCTGTTCCTATCACAAACAAATGATGATCTTGCATATTTTACACTGAAAAATAAGCGTTTTGCCCTTTCAATTAAAAATTATTGAAGCAATGTCATTGCTGGATGATGAACGCTATCAGTTAGCACTGACCGCTTGAAAGATCTCTACCTTAATTGGATTGCCTGGCTTCCCCAAGCTGATGGACATGCTTGTCTCTCAGGACCAGTGAGCGTCTGTCTCCACTGGATGGGCCCCAGTAAATAATCTCTTTCCCCTAAACGCTTACCGTTAATTGTGTTTTTTTTCCTCGTCTTGTTGAGATGTGGCGCTGGTGGGGAGGGTGGTGGGTCTTGAGGAGGGGGATAATTAAGACAATGCCTTTGCGCTTCACTTTGGAGCGGGGATCCCACTTGGGCTGAGGCAGGTGCCTCTTACTGGAAGAGACTTACTGACAAGGCCTGCCAATCAAGCCCCGTAGAGCTCTCCATTTCTTCAGCTCTTAGGTGCTCTATTCCCTTTAGTCCATTTATTCCAAACACAGTTTTAAAATGCTCAGGATTAAGCAGGTAGCAAACAGACGCAGTCTGTCAGAGGGAATCAGTGTTCCCCAGCCTGCGTGCACTGTCTAGAGCTGCACCCCTGGTGGAAGGTTTTATCTTACAATTGATTAGAGAGCTCATACTTTAGAGGTGGAATTGTTATACTGAAAAAAAAGCAACGCAACAAAGTTTGGATGCAAGCTATTGGACATATTGATGTCACATAGCAGTGCAATGTCTTTTTATTTCTTTTATTTGCCCACCACAAAGGTTGTTTAGGGCGAGGCGCCAAATAAACTCCTTGGTTGCACTCATCTAATGCCACACACTGTTCCTATATTTTCTCTATATTTCGTAATTCCTGCTGAGCATTTGCTCGGCGAGTAATGCAACTGTACAAAGATTCTTTGAGGAACACAGAAGGAGACTCCTTTTTGTTATTCTTATACCTGACCCGGAGGGCATTGTCAAACTGTGCAGAGCGGTGCAGACGTAGCATATAGTATAATAACACGATCAAGGCACAAATGTAATGGTTGTGAAAATAAAACTGTATCTCTTTAAACTTGCTCCTCATCTAGTAGACAGTCTGGAGAGAGGTGCCAGCAGCTATTCACAACGAATCGGGAAAGCAGGTCATGGAGTCACGGCCACTAAGAGCTGCTGTGCTATAGAGTGCCACTGACAGGCTTGTGCAAGGCCAGGGCCTCATCTGGCTGCAACGCCAAAATGTGGGCACTGAATATGGTCTACTGTTGAGACATCCTCACACATAAACAAAAAGAATATCCATGTCCATCCAGAATATTCTGCACACAGCTGAAAACGCATACAGGATTCATAAAAGAGAGAAAACTTGCCTGTAAATCAAAGTTTTAAATCAGAAATTGCATGTTTGAGTCTTATGCGTTTTGATTCTTGTGTAACATTTTTTTTATTTTTTTAGCATTTTTTAATTTTTTTATTTTTGACAAATGGGCAGCCACTCGCTTTGTGCTAAATGTGATATGGGAGTTAAGTGAATGGGAGAGTGGGTCTGAATTCCCCAGCAACCATAGCCACTCGTCACACACAGACAGGAAATGGACAGCCACTTTGGGGAAATTCAATTCAGTTGTCGTCCACTGTGAAAAAGATTGAATCATGTAGACATTTGAGGTGATTTAATGGTGTTAACATACGCACAGTGGAGCTCCATGACTTAAGCTGCACAGGCTTTGGATTATTGAGTTCAGTGTAAAATCAGTCACTTCTCCAGAGTCCATTTGACTGGGAGAAATGGATGGACATTAGCAGGAATTCTGAAAGTGATCCATTTTGGGGGGATAAACTAGTGATGGATTTTGCTTCAGGCACTGTTTTAGCAACCACATGGAATTCACTGGATCTGCTTTGTCTCTCCACAAATGCATTTAGTTAAAGTCAAATCTGAAAATGTTGTAAGTTATCATGCAAGTTCGGATATGACACATATAGCAGGGAGTTGGGCTGGATAGCTGGAAGCTGCTTTTGTCTTTCCTTGACGTGCAGGGCCAGAAGGTCTGGTGCATTTTTGAGTCTGGCCAACAAACGTCACAACTTTTTTTCATTCAAAACGCTGGTAAATTGTGAGCTTTGTGAGAGCCCGTCTGTCAGATCAGGACTCAGACAGTAGGTCTTTCTGTGAAGATGAGTATTGTGGCAGCATTTTCACTGGAAACTGACTTGATTAAAAACAATGTAAATCATGACACTGATGATATAAATGTTGCTGTATATGCTATGGTGCTTGCTATACAGCAAGCTGGACCAGAAACAGCCAATGATGTCATCCAGGACTTTGTTCTTTATGGCCATAATGCATATTCTGTTTTCCCCTGCCAACCTTTCTCCATTAACTGTTGTTGTGTATCTTTGCCAGATAAAATATGGCCGAAGGTTCCTTGGCTTTGAGCGTGGATGATAAATTCTCCTTTGATCAGTGTACCGTTTCTCCTGCCGCTCTGACAATATTTGAATAAATATTTTGCACACAGTAGCTGTAACCCGAGCGTAGAAATATATTCGCTTTGGTCCTGCTGGCCAGATCAAGTCTTTCAAAGAACTGAAACCTTTGTTGGTTGGTTTTAAACACTCTGGTCATATAGTGTGTAAAGAAAATGGCCTCTTGGGGCTGCTAGCAGGGAGTTTCCTTTTGTGTTGGGTCCAGAATTGTTCATTCATTCACTGCTCACCAAACTGTATAGTGTGTAAACTGCCAGTATCAGATAATACTACCAGTCATTTTCAGTTGAATCTGTTCCTTATTCATATGACAGGGCTATATTTCTGTTGATTTACAGCATATGTGCTGCATGATGGTGGGCTGGTTAGCATGAGTTTTGCTGCTAATTTACATTCATCAATGCTTTCGTTGTCAAGACAAGGCAATTTTATTTATATGCCCCAAATCATAAATATCCAATTTGCCTTAAAGGGCTTTATAATCTGTACAGCATTTGACCCTCTTTCCTTGGACGAGTCATATAAGGATGGTGAGAAACAAAAAGGATAAATACTGGTTGAAACAAACTTGTCTGTGTGTGGTGGAATGATTTGAGTCCACTATATAGTACAGGATCAAATTGAACCATTTAATAAAAAGTAAACAAGACATGCTCACAGTTTCAGGCTCATTTTGTCACCACAGCATAGTCTGAAACCCATTTTCTGTAAATTATTTGATTCCAAGTCAGCTAATAAAGAAATTAGTGTTTTCTATTGAAAAATGTAAAAATAACAACTTTGCTAATTAAAGACGTTAACTTCTCTTTTAGACATTCAAATAAAAATATCTTTAAATGATAAAGAGGTGTCACAAATTAACTGAGTGAACGTGAGCCACATGAACTCCTCACACTTTATATACCGTATGCATATAATGTCATTAAGACTCCCACAGATTTTTTTTTCCGAAGGACAAACTGTCTGTTGCAGCGTGCAAGTGGCCAGCAGGCTTGACCTTGAGTCTCACATTGTACACTTGCAGCAAATAAATATTACTAAAAGTGAAATGAACTCATCCACTCCTTTCTCTGCTAGTTATTGTCAGTTTTAAGTCTGTCTCGTGTCGAACACTCGCAGGTTTTGTTCTCCTCACCAGCAGAGATATGAACAATGTCCGTTTCTAAAGACTTCCTCATCAGCTGCAGCGAGCGTGGGAGTGCTCGTATCTGGAAACAAGCTTTAGCTGACTTTTTTCAGACTACAACAACATCCTACTCCCTATACTCCATGCACATGTCCTCTCAGTCCATGCATTATAACCCTGATGAGCTGACCACATCCTTGGAACACTTCACAAGATAAATAATTGAACTCTCAATAGCCCTTGATGGACAAAAATTGCTCCTCCAGCTGCCACTTCTTCTTTTGCTTTGTTCTCAAGAGCAACAACAACAAATGGGCCTTTGCAGAATCCCACACTAAGAAAACACATTTCACAATGATAACACATAAGAGCTGGGGTTACATTACTCTCCTGCTCAGATGATTTGTGCCATTAGAGGTAGCCTATGTGTTGTACAAATAGTAATAAAGAAGCCTTCAAAAGAGATATGTGATCTTAAAAGAGTGTTTTATCCCAGCACATGACTGATGTCACTATCATCAGTTATCTGTTACCAGCTAACTTGTCTCTTCAGCAATCAAGAGGAGGCAGACAAAGGTTTCAGAGCTCGAGATGAGGACTTTGAACAATAGGTGGCAGTGTGCTACCACAGGAGGCAGCTACAGTATCTGCAAGTTGTCTGAATCCAGTCTTGGCAGAGCGAGGCTTGAGGCTGTTCTGCGGATTTAATTAGACAGAAACAGATACTCACATGTTCATTTCTCAGCTGCCTCCCATCCATTTCTTTACAGTCTGTTGGGGAAAAAACGCTTTATGGTCCAATTGTAACTTTAACTGTGAGCACAGAAAGAACCACACATTCATAGTGAAAAGCCAAGTGTTAAGACCTTGTTTCACACCTCCTAGAGGCAACCATTACAGCAGGTAGAGCTGTCAGAATCACAGGCCAACTGTTAAAATACACAAAAGAGAGGGCAGAGACTTTTTTTTCTGTGGACAAAGAAAGTATTTTTAAAAAAAAGTCTTGAGATACCCTCCTGGCTGAGGACCACACCCATGCTACTCATACAAAGACATATGGAAACCCTCGTGTTTGCAGACAGAAATACTCGATATTCTTAAATTTACAGTTATTTCAACACATTTTCTCTCTCTTCTTCAGCAAGCGTGCTCCGCTTTGTATGACTTTTAAAAACACATCTTAACTCTCAAATTATATATATTCATTATATCTTCTGACTTATTATTCTGAGCTTTTTACCACTGCACAATGTTCTCAATGACATTATTAAAAACCAGACAAATCAACAGTCTCATGTGAGTCAAAGGTTTATTCCACGTGGCAGTGGGGTATGCTAACATCATGCGTGCTAACATACATGACGAATGCCAGCAGAGGAACAAAGCACGGGAAAAAAGAGGGGGGATAATTGAATCAGAGGGAAGATGTGGTGGTGTTAGTGACAGTCGGGGGACAAGGAGCTGGAGGAACAATATTTAGAGCAATGGTAGTTGAGAAAGTGTCTTGGCCTACCACTAACCTTCACATCCATATTAAAAGCAAGGTGTCACTGCATGCAAATTAGAAGTGGCCGGGTAAAGCACTGTTAATGAACCCAGCCATTGAACTCCATAGAGCAGGCTTGTCGTTAGATAGGTGCACCATAAATAGTCCATTTGGCCGAGAGCCAGAGGGAGAGGCTAAGGCAGAGTTACCAGCAGTAGGATAGGGCCTTTATTGTGTTATGACAGACAGAGGGGACGATCAGACAGGATAGAGATATGGGCTTTCCTTTCCAGATTAATTAAAGAAAGGATCAATTAACAGTGATGAAAACCATGGCGGCATACTGACTAGCTGATAGGCCAATCAAGCCTTGAAATGCAGAGTAGTTGGCATGTTTTATCTCTCCAAACTTAATTGCAATTTTCCAGAGGGAATGACGTGATCAAAATGGCGGGGTGAAATTAGCTCCACATGAATAAAGTATTTATTTGATGCATTTGTTCTGTGATTTCAGGTCTGTATTGTATTTATATAGGGGAGATTTCTTTTTCTTGCCGTGCACACAGAAGTTCCTAATTTCACAATTCATTCTCCCCCTGCTCACCTTTATCATGGTAATTGTGAACACATTTCCACTCCTCACCATTAGCTTTTGCTGAGTAGCAAAATGCCTTGGCTGAGGACAATTTGTCCCGCACTGCCCAATCATGCCAGATGCATGTGGTTATACAATATGGAGCGTTCATGAATTCATTTGCATATTAGGACATGAATTTCATACCCCCCTCACTGTGGCTGCTTTACGGCAGATTCGAGGCAATAATGACCTTACAACAGATGAAGAGAAGAAAGATTTGACGGCTCACTTGTGGGGGTAAAATGAATGCAGTATGTGCAAGGAATTAAAGGACGGAAAGGCGTGCATGCAGGAACGTGACGAGGAAGTTTACTAGCGGAGCAGGAGTTTGTATAAGTACTGAAGCATTCACTTTGAACCCAAGAAAACAGAGGATATATCTAAGGTGTGTGGCATCATCGTGGATCCCAACCCCCCCTACGCAAGGCTCATTTGGGCCACATTTGGTCAGTAAAGGAGCCAAATCAGTCTGAGATCCCAATAAACAGGCAATGCTTAACAACATTGCTCCACTGTTAACACTTAAAACATAATGCAGCAAATTCAAGTTGCACTGGTGGTCTTTAGAATGTTGCCATTTGCTTGTTTTTAATAATTTATCGTGTTATTATAACAATATTAGCTAAGATTAAACACACACATATTGCTCATTACCTTGGGAACACAGCCCACCAAAAGCTCATTTCCTGTTGAGGAAGACTGCCTAACCCCGATTGACCCTCAGATATTCCCATTACCATGGGCCAATGTTTAAGGGAAAGCTTATTGAGCTACCTCAGCTGGAACACCCACCACTGATTTATGAGACTACTCTGCTTTTAATGATTATCTGTTTATTTTTTCCCTCCCACAAATCATATCAGAAACAAGTAAACAGGGAATATCATTCAAATGTGCCCAAAAAAAAAAAATGATTGAGAAAAATCTGAAGTATTGAAATTAAATGTAGGAAATTCCCTAAAGGAGGAGAGGATATTTAAGAAAAGTTTATTTTTTAGTTAATTTCTCATGTAGTTTAATTTCTATTTCAAATTGGTTTTTTTTTCTATGTGTGATAAGTCAGAGAGAAAAGAGATATCCTTTCCTCCATACACAGTCTATGAGTTATTAATCTAATCCCTGTCAGTCTTTAAACAGCATCCCGGTGGAATAAATTCAGTCCACCTACGTTCCTCGGACACCTTTCATTACGAGAACAAGGTCTAAACTGCGAATGCCGTAACCCCTGCTTTTTCTGGCGGTGCACGACCATTATGCACAACAAGAATCCTGAGATCTCTCCATGTCAGTAATACTGCTGGATGGAGGAGAAGCTTAAGTGAGTCTGTCATGGTAATTATGGTGGATAGTTGAGGACTATCAGGTCCTCAGCTCGCTCACTGCCAGTCTGATCTATCCTGAACATAAAGAGTCTCCTGTGAGCTTGGGGAAAATTGAAAAGATGCACTTAACTACCTAATGGCAATAGCTGAGGCAAATCACATGCATTTTATGGCAAGGAATAACTGTATTTGAGGCATAGATATCAGCGTGTGCCCTGTGGCCATGTTCAGCAGCTATGTTTGATTATCCATCAGACTGCGTCAGAATGTGAGTGAATGCTACTGCACCCAGCTGACTGGTTAAGGCAAATGCAATGTCACAGAGTTGTCATTCATTTTATAATTTGCTTGCTGACAATCCAGTCAGTCTTTGACAGGAAGAGTGTCTGAAAGCAGCAGCTCCCAGCACTCATATGAAACATGCACGCCTGTTTTTTTTTTTTTTTTTCCTCCTCGTTTCTGTGCGCCTGGTGACAGCTTTCAGAGCTGTAAGATGCCCTCTAAACAGTAAACATTGAAAATTAACTTCCTTTTGCCTGTAGTTGGAGAGGGATTGACAGATTCTGTATTCAGACGTTTTCCTTTTTAATCCACAGCGATGGTATTGTAGCACATTATCTCAAGTATATAAGTTACTTAAATGAGACAGTGGGACTCTATGAAACCAGAGTAAGCCAGTAAATGTAATGTGTTTGTGCATGGACATCAATGGTGAGGCAGAGCCGTTTTACAGTCATTTATCTGAAAATGGCAACATAATGTAATAACATTTGGGAAGCAACTGTTTTGATTGGGATGGGATAGTCTGCTGAGCTGAAGTTACATGCTGAAAACACTATATTAGTGTCCATCATTTGAGGTAACTAACAGGGTTTCAGTTTCAGGGTTTTGGGGAAATCAAATTAGTCTGCCAGACATCCAATTTGCGTTTTGGTTTAGTCAAATGTAGCTGATGCATAATATGCTAGAGGCCACAAGACAAGAGGAAAGTGGTTCGTCCGTTTTACATAACACAAAAAAGTGCTGCTTTTGTTGCAAAATGGAAACTTTTATTTTGCTATGCAAGGAAATGACCCCCACTTGATGTACTGAAGACCTTGTAATCAAAAGGTTCTCTCTCTCACACACACACAGCAAGCTGCTCAGCAAATCCAATGTGAATAATACATTTCCATTAAAAAGGCTCATTAAAATAATTGTTGGTCAATAAACTAGCGAGAGTAGAAGTTTGCCTCCAAATGGTCGGCGGGATTGTCAAGCTTCTGTGGTGAGCACATAGTTCTTCCACAGCTAAATCATATCAGATGGACTATTGACAGCATCCTGTCAATAGCTGAGCCCTTGGAGGGTTAGCTATTTGCACATTGACTGATTGACTGTTTCTTAATAGACACATAATTGGTGACAAAGACCTTCCAATGAAGTGTCATTTGCCAGAGCATTTGTGATAATTCACAGCCTGTCCCATTTTCTGTTGGACACAGTCCCAAAGTAGGGGCTGTGATGAGAAGCATGAACCACTAGACAGTGTCACACTGACGAGAGAACATGTACAGTATTTGTAGCATGGTGAAATAGCTCCGCAGTAATCACAGTGAAGACAAGACAAACAAAGCAGATAGCTGGTATGGAATCTATAGATGGAAACATGAAGGAAGCAATATGGAGCATCTCAAACTTTGACCTGATATACCATTATTCATTGGCAGTAATCTTACAAGCTATTTCCTCTCATTCCAGACCGTGGACAATGTTGATGGATAGTAATTTTCACATGGCACTTTTGTTTACCTTATTTATCTGCTCCCCTGTCTGACATAACCATCATTGCCTTCATCAGGGAGACAAAGCATTTACAGCTACCCGGGCTGCTGTGATTGCAATGTAGCAAAGGCATTTAAAGAGGAAGACGAAGAAAGAGAGAGAGAGATGAAAAAAAGGAATAACGCCCCCGTGATCCTGCAGCATTTCATGAAGGCACTGCTTTTCAAACCAGCTGCTTGGAGGATTTTTAACATCTATTAATGCAGAATTACTCCAATTACAAGCCTTCTTTGCACCAAGGCCCCCTTCCGCTGCCTGCGTTAGATAGTGCACACCTCTGGGAGCGAATCACAGCCTTCACAGCCACTGGCAGCAGATGTAAGCAATTTACTTCTGATTTCTTCATATTCAGTGTGAGACAAGCTCCTGGTGACCCACGACCCTGGAGCCTGCAGGATTCTAACCCTATCAAATTAAAGCTCTCTGCTCACTTATTCCCTAGCGCTCCTCTGGTGCTAAGCAGCCATCTCGCTGCATAGCAACGCCGGTCGGGCGTGCTCGCTCATACGCCCTGCCTCATCAGCTGCTATTAGGGAAAATATACAGTGCTCTAATTGGATGAGATTCAGCTAAGGAAGTGCAGTTAAAGGTCATTTTCCACCGTGTGCCTCCTGCTCTTCAGAATAATTTCTGTGTCCTTCGTCTTTGGGAGCTGTTAAACAATAGGGCCAAAGTTACAATCCTTTCTCTCTTTTCCTGACAGAGTGCCACAGGCCGTGATGAGCAGCGAGTCCTATGAATCATGTAAACAACATGGCCAGGCCCTGGCTGATGTGCTCTGTGTCAACTGCACATCTCCACTGTCTTCCATCAATGTGTCTTGGTGCCTATGTCGTAACCTTGTCGTTAGCCAATTTCATGAATTTGCAAAAGGTTAGAGAAGACCAGCTAGTATTCTAATTAGTAGTTATTTTGCTGTCTTTTCTCTTTGTGGTGTCAGTTAAAGGCTGCTTTGCCATGTGTTTCTCGAACAATGGCTATAAGAATAGTGAAAGAGAGGAACAAACATTTATGGTACGTTTTGCCAGAGCTAATGTGGTGCTTTGAGCTGGTCAATTATAGCAATAGACCACAGTTGTCATAATATTCAAGCCTATAGAAGGTTAAGCCTTAGAACAGAAGCAAAGAACCATTACAGCTGAAAGACATTACCAACAATTAAGCTGTAAATAAAACTTGATGTAATTTGTCTCCAAAAATATGCAACCCTACTCTGACTGTGCACATGAAAAGGTCATCAAAAATCATTATTAATTAGTATTTGCAGTGTGACAGACTGGGTGTCGACATGCTCAGAAAAAAAGTTATTTAAAGTTACTGCCAATGTAAATCGAACATTTCCGTCTCCTGCAGCTTCACATTAAAAGCATTAAACTGGTGAAATACGAGTTGACATTTTAATGTGACGTAATCACAGGAAATGCAATGCGTGAGATTGGCACTGACTGCTATGGTTCATCAAAAATGTGATGTGGTACGATATTTTTTGGTATTTTTTAAAAGCAGATCAGTTTGAAAAGTGACTTGCTGGGAGTAATGGAACAAGAAGGAGCAGCCACAGTGAACTGGTAGATGAGGAGCTGCAGGCTGCAAACCTCCAACTTCTCAGCAAGGTAATGAAATCCTCTCAGTTTCTCTGTGCCCTGCTGTCTGCAGACTCATGCCGTGTGCAGCATGAAATCAGATCACATGTTTACAGAATGATGAGAAAAGGCTAATTATTTCCTGACTTCTTTATGAATATGACAATAGTTTGTGTTGCTGCTTCCAGAATTATGTGACCTGGAGTATTAAACATCATTTGCTTTTTCCACAAATAACTACAGGTGTCAACCAGATTGAACTCTTTGAGACTGACACTTTAAACATCCCATTGAGAAGGACTTATTAAGTGTGATTATCATTAGCATTGCATTAGCATTATTGCTGAAAGCCTAGAATAGCTTATCAAGCTCTATGTCGATGACACTTTAAAGTATCATCTGGATCAAAGTTGCTATAAACAGCTTAGTAATGACGATCTGTTACTTTAAATGCACATTAGCTGTTTTATGTTACAGTGTCTGTTGAAATCCTTCACAAATGGTTTTCTCCACTGAGCAGCTTCAGGTCAGCTGATTACCTTGTGATGCAGTAGTGATGAATGAAGTCCTCCAGTTTCACTTTGTGCTTTTATGTGTAGAGACTTAAAGCATAAGGATCATTAAACTGAAGCTATGCTACAGCAGCAAAAGATGCATAGACACATCTCTAACAAATGGGTTATGTTTTGAAGTTTTTTTTTTTTTTTCAGACATTGTTGGGTATCTTTTCAGAATTTATTTATTTATTTACAGAAAACCAAAAGTGTTTCATGATATTCTGTTGTGTGTGATATCATAATGTACAGCAGGTTGTTTCAATTAAAAGTATTACTTAGAAATACTGAAATATGATATGTAATGCATACAGTATACTTTCTTTTGAATTCGACTAATCACTGATTTTAAAAGACTGAAGGATTTGAGTCAGTTGTTTTTTCCCTAAAGCTATGAATAACTGTGCAATTAGAAAAAACCTCTCACTAATCATTTATCAAAGCAACATTCATGTACTTCAACTCTACACACTACACATTTCTCCAGAGTAAGAATTAATTTGACTTATTATTCTATCATCTTTGTCTAAAAATACCTCCTATATATATAACGCTATTTTAACAATAATATCCTCTTTCTTGCACCACATTCAGTATAAAATATAAGTGTCATATTAACCTCAGGGTGTAATGGGTGGGTGGGTGTGGCCATTGATTTCAATTTGAATTGTTAATTAATTTGTTCACGTCTCTCATGGCTCTCTCAAGGAACAACTACATCCATTTATTCACTGTTATGGAAACATAATACAACACAAAAACACTGTGTAGACATGAGCTGCACTCTCACTCTCAATAAAAGTATGGAGAACATGTGGTGTTCAGTCCTCACCACTGTCTGATGTGGGCTCTACCAAAGCCCAGTTAGCTCCTTCAGAGTAAATGCTGCAGTTTTGTGTGGACTCACACTAGAAGGGGATTGTAGAGGCTCCCTGTCTGCCAATTTTACAGCTGGAAGGGCAAAGGCCTTTTGAGCTCCACTGGAAAACTGAGAGACATTCAGCGAAGGAGAGGGCTGGGCCCTGAGTCCCACAGCTTCTCCCACCTTTTGTCCTGCCTGAAAGGCCTCACTGCCTGAAACGCATCACTTGACGCCCAGTGTTTGCTGTTGGGAAACCTGATTAAAGGAGGCGAGACGTACACATACACAGCCTAAGCCTATCAATGGCTCTCACAACCCCCCAAGATACTGTATTTGTCCTTGCAGCTTGGGTGCTCAGAGTGAATGCTGCCGTCCATTGATCTTTGTCTGATAAAGCCGCTGGCGTGGTGTGCATGGTGCCTTATGGGTTTCATTCCACTCAGGCGAGTCCATTTCAGTGAGCTGTGGTTGAGCTAATGTGGGACACGCTGCGCCAGTCACGGCCTTTGGGATTTGGCCTAAGTGCTGTGCGTTGTGATGCTTTGCTCTGAAATTCTCAAGCACAGGCAGCCTTCAAAGTCTTTTGCACTTCTTTAACAATCCCGTCGAGTTTCTCTCAAACATCGAGGTGAGTCAAAACAAGGCTAGTTAATAGAAGATTGATTAGAGGATATATTATTTTTCACAGCTATTTTTTTAGCGTTTGAATAATTTGCCTCTCATTAAACCGTCTTTCAGCTATTGCACAGTATCAGATGGCATTAAAGAACATACCCACAAAGCACTTGTGTCTCTTTAAAAGAATGCTGTGTGATTGCTGAGCAAACACTCCTGTCGAGGACATCTGACAGATGCTCTTTGAGTTCTATTGGCTTAGATCCTGCTGCCTGTCACCTTTCACATCTCAATGGGCCCAGAGGTGACCTCTCTGTTGCCTCGCAGCTCCATACATTATTGGCTCTAACAAAATCAAATGCACGTTCAGCATTTGGGGGTCGAAGCAATGGCAGCCACTATGGTGCCCTCCTGCACAGAGAGGGCCAACTCCTGTGACCTCTAGCACCTGAACCATGACCCTCATTTACAAGCAGGTCACCTCTGCAACAACTGCATTTACGCAGGGTCAGCTAAGATCTCTGTACACCCAAGAAAGCTCTAAAAAGCAGACAGATCTTAATCATATGGTGTTGGCTATAAGAGCGGAGACATGACTGCGCATTGGCAGCACAACAGAAAAGGGTCACAGCAAGAAATACAATGCAGCAAGTGGAGAGACATCCACACCTTTCCTTTTAGGAAAACAAATTCATACATGCCAAATGCACACATGTACACATGGGCCTAAGGTCAACTACCATCGCTGGTGCTGAAGTGAATGTTGTTATATTTTTGGTCAAAGGTTTTGCTGTAAACGGAAGCTAAACACTCATTCCTATTTATTAAAATATATTTTTTACATTTTTTATCACATGAGGAAAAACAGAGAGCAATTAAGTGGAGCAATACCATGTGTTTATTTCTCATTTTAATCAGTGGAAAAAACAAACAAACAAACAAACAAACAAACAAACAAACAAAAAAACTGACACTACCGCCGGCCAAATTATAATGTTGACCTGCACAGTAGGAACACATTTTGCAAAAGAACATGTAAAACTACTTTGTCGGTAACATGAGCTAGCCGCATTTCAGCCATGAACCAAAACCCCCTTTTCTCCTGGACACAGTAAAGTCTGAAATGTGACAGAGACATTCATTGTTGTGGGTCGGTCTGTCTTGGCATACAGCTGTGCTGAAACAGTACCCTTATTGCTGAGACATCTCAATAAAAGTAAAAAAGAGGTCCTTTGGCTCTGACCTTCTGGCAGCTCTAAATGGCATAAATAGGAATGACATAATGCACCGTTTTATGGTTAATCAAATTCCCACAGAACAGAGAATCAGGAGCTTCGCAGTTGACAGATGAAGTCAGATATTGTTCATCTGCCTCACACTGAGTCATTACTGATGAAATCTAAATTCTGTATTTTGGTTAGATTTATAAAACTCTTCAGTGACCATCATTATCAACACAAGACTGATGTATTTAAATTTCTGCCTTACTGTTCTTTACATGAGAATTTATTTCCCTGCTTTGGTAAATCAGACTGAACAAAGTAGGAACTTCATTTGATTCATATTCTGCTTAATACTCCACACACAGAAAGATTCACCTGTCATCTGCTACTGTCTCATAACACATTTATTGAGAGACAGACAAAAGGGAGCGAAAGAAAAGAGGAGGATATGGAGGGAGAGCGAAAGGAAATAAATTGAGAGAGAGGGAGAGGGAGGTCATAGCGGCCGTGTGATGGTCGCTGACACAGGAGTTCAGCCTGCGGTCAAGGGAAGCAGTTGAAGATGAAGCAGACACACAGGCAAGGCTCTGTGTGCAGGTGCCCCCTCGCTGCCCCGCTCGCTTTCATCCCCCATCCACTCCCACATTGCCCCGCCAGCCCCGCCTGCTATCCACCAATCAGGGCACAGGGGGGCGGCGGCACAGTGGGGACACATCAAAGCGTTCTCTCGGTGAGAGGCTCAGGGCTGATGCTGGCACAACACAGAGGAGCACAGAAGAAAGCAGGGACGGCCAGTTAGAAAAAAGGAGTCCAAATGGAATGGAAAAAAGGAGTCTAACCAGAACAAAACATTTCATTCTCTTCACAAACCAGCATTATGCCAGCCGTGCATCCAAAAACCCAGACACATTTTTCTCACTGCCTTGAGCCAATGGCCCCCTTGAGTATGTGAACAAGGGGGATAATTTAATTAAGAAAATCCAATCTTCCAGTTTGAGGGAACAAAGTTAGATTTGAATGAGCGCAATATGTTCCCTCCTTTCTTTTTTCAAATTAAAATTTCATAGCTGAAATCAAAGCTCTGCTGAGGTGCCCCCATCTCTATTGAGTGTATGCTTTCAGAACAGACGTGATGATGAGAAAAACTGCTAGTTTTTCCGTGTCCTCGGATTTAATTAAAAATATTTATAACATTTTGCTTCTCCAAAAAGAATGCAATAGTCTGCAGGTGAATAAAACACCAAAAAACGTGTTCTCTGTTCTAGACAGAAAGAATGCAAGGTCATACCTTATATCTTTGAACTTGAAATGAATAAACACCCAACATGAATAACATTAATAGACGTGTCCAGTGGAATTTTCAAGATGCTCAAACGACCAAGACATATTAATGTCTTCTCTCTGATGTATGACCCTTCATGTTCGCTCAAAACTTATAATGACTTTCTTTGTGAAAGCCCTCAGAGTGAGGAGAGCTTTCTAAATGAGAAGCACTCCTACAATAGTGCTGAGCCGCGTGCACAGAAGTACGAGCCTCATAATACGAGCATGTCAAGTCCCTAAGTGAGTATGATGCACAATCCAGCAAGCTTTTGCATATGTTAAGAAGGATAATAGGTTCCTATGGGAGAGGAGGCGAAGGCCCAAAAGTAAGCATGACTATAAAAGTGCTGTGAAGGGGATACACACTACATGTGGAAGTGTAGGAGCCATGGTGAACAAACACCACTTTGAATTATGAAGTACATCCTGCAAATAAATCAGCGCTTGTATGTACAATAATCACGGTTTAAAGGTGCGGCATCAATTTCCCCTAGGCTCTGTCAGTAATTTGAACACAATGTCACTCAAAATACAAAGAAAAGGAAAAGGAGAAGAAAGAATGCAATAGCCCTGCTCAAAAGAACATCTTTTGATTTACTAAATGCTCTCTTTGCTCATCTTTTCCCCAATGGAGGCTGAACATGAAGCGCAACATTAAGATCAATACTTAACAAAAACAACAGCAACAAAACAACACCCCTGTGACTTTGTTGGATCGAGCTGCAAGGGAGCGCTACCGCTGCTACCATCCCCACGTCGCCCGTGTTCTGAGGCCCGTCAATAAGGCGAGCAATGCCTTAAAATTCCAAATGTTTGAATTCAGCCGTTCTCCTGTGAACTATAGGGAAAGAAATAAATGCATTTAAAAAATTGGTTCATTGGACAAGTTATGGCTCCTTGATGACTGGAGGAGCAGGAGGAAGACGGTGCCTTTCATCATCTCCAGGCCCGGAAGAAGCTTTCATACTGTACTGACTCATAGTAACCCCTTGTTGATCATTATAGGAGAGAGGACATACAGGTGTGGAAACATGAAGTCCTATTGATGGAAATATCAAAGCCGCAGACAGGCACTGTTGACCCTTTCAGCTTGTCAGTGCTCAACTCTTGCTGCTGGGCACTCTTTAAGTGATAATATAGACATGGCATCTCAACATAATGAAAACTTATTGATGCCCTGTGCTGCGGTAATGATGAAATTGACCGAATGCACCGAGCTATTATTTCTATTATTCAGGGCGTTTGACATGTGTCAATGTCCCAGAATTAAAGGGAAGGTTTTATCTGACCGGTGTCAGTCACTTTAAAGCACATTATACACAGTATAAAGACAGCAGTGGCACACACGTCTAAACAATGAAAAATGTGGCAGTTGGGACAAATCTCAGGATTTATCACTGAACAATAAAACAGAGCTGCTCAGCAGGAAATGGGACACATTGAACACATGTTCCATGGTGTGTGCAATCTCATGTAAAGACCCAGCTGACATTCTGGCAGCGTCCTCCTTTCTGTTTTCACTTGCCGTTCTCTGCTCCTGTGCCAGCTTATCCTGTGTGTGGTCTTTGCTGTGACTTGGCACTGTACCTCCGCGGCTCAGATTACCACATTCACTTTCGTTTCATTGAACGAGCTCCGCAGTAGCTTTTTGGGTGGAGAGAGGGCAAACACAGCGACACGGACGACATGGGCAAGGTCGGATCTGAAAGTGCAGATTTTAGTAAAGTGAGAGGTGTCGCTGCGGTGCTGCGGCCACGTGGCTCGCCAGCATGTATTTGGGATGACCTTCCCATTGTTCGTGAGCAGAGGCTGCCCTGTTCCTGGTCTGGGCTGGGTCTGTGCCCGCGGCCAACCTCATCAGACACTCAGCTACTACCTATCCATCTTCCCTCATTGTGCACAGAGGTGACAGCTGGCATTCAGCTGTTTGTAAAAGGCCTTTAAAAAACACGCAGGGCCTCCATACTCGGCTACATTAAAGTAATTAGCTGCCAAGCTAGTAGAAAGCACCCCCCACCAAGTGCCAGCAAGACTGCGGATTGAAGTCGGCATCCTGTTTGACACATCTGGGCAAGGGAGAGTAATGAAAACAGCTGCTTCTGTCCATATGGCATCCAAAGGCTGGCAGCGTGGCGGTGTGCTGTGCCAACCTTAGGCAAATTATCCATCATTAATCCCGGGATCTGACCAGCATACGAGTTGCTGCTAATCAAAACATCTGGGGATGGTGGCAGAAGAAGGGGGGAGGTCTCACTTGAAAGGGACGTATTTTGTGAGTGGAGTCAATTCAAGGCGACTGTTCAACAAAGCACCCTGGGTAGATTACAGGTGTGATATCTGCAGAAAAATAGTGGACAAAAGAAGCACCGAAGATCTGAATTATTCTGAAGTCTCTGAGAAAAATCTATCAAGTCTCTGCCTCAGTTTCTCTATAAATAATAATGCGACCGTCAATGTTTGCGATTTAACAAGGACCCGACATGACTTTTAAATGTTGTTGTTTTTATAAAATCCTTACACTACAAACATTCAGCTAGAAAAAATCAATTCCCAGCTATTCTGCAAATTGCCCTCACATTTGTTTCTGCATTTGTCTATTGTGTGTCCTTTCCGCTCATAGGCTAGCCTGTTCAAAACCAGCCTTCAAATTCCCTCAGAAAGTCAGTGACATTAAAATGTCCTTTGATGTGCCTTCCCCAAGCAGGGAGCACTAACAGTAATAGTGATTCTGTCACTTAATGCTTTTCCGGGGATCAATAGCTCTTAAATGCTAAAGTGGGACAATTAAAAATAAATAGGAGGTTGCTCTAGTCTAAATCAGATTATACATTGCTGCCCCTAGCAGGTCCTCAAAAGCACAGTATGCCTCCTCAGTGAGTCATCTGCACAGCACCCTGGTTTGTGACTGATGCATATGTAAGTGAGGATGAATTGGAAAGACACAGCTTGTTTTTTCTTTTCCTATCAGAGGCTCTTTCAGTCAATACAGTCACTTCAGATGAAAACCACTAATATAAAATATTGTGTGTTAAAAAGGGCACGCTACTTATATAGTGTATACAAATAGAGACTAATAAAATGCAATTAAAATCAGAGAAACCCCCCAAATGGAAAAATAATGACATAGCTGAGATTTATATTGGCTTTTGAGGATCCGTCAGCCTGAGCCATGGCAGCAAGGTCGCAGGTTGGCTTCCAGCTCCCCTGTGGCTGCTGCTGTAATGTCAACTCTGGCAGTAATACAGCTGTAACTGGAGGCAGAGCATGATAGGAAGCCGCTCCTGACAGACATGACCAAACCCAACACAATTAGCCGGTGACAGCAGGTGCTGCCTAACTCTGTTGCGTTAACACGTCTCAGGTTTCCTTGTAATGGCCACAAAGTGATCCTAACTTTCAATTAACACATCCCCTGCCTCCGTCGCCCTGGCCAGCCACTCATTTCCACATCCCCGCCATTAGCTGCGTGGGAAGCACTGCTTTGGCACAGGCGAGCTCTGTGCATGCTGACTGTGAGAGGCAACAGTTTTCACAAACAAAGACACTCATGTCCTCGCAGATTCTCCCTTTCTTACACACACACACACACACACACACACACACGCACACTCACACTCACACACACACAACGCAATCACACAAATACCACTCCATTCTTCAAAGTTTTAAACAAACACCATTCTTCAGAGTTTTACACCACAGATTTGTAGCCACTAAGGCTTTAAGAGGCTGAATATCAGTCTCTGTCCAGCATAAAGGGGAAGTACTGATGTTACCACTCCAGACTAAATCAGGATAAATGGTCGGACCCTCCAGGAGAAGACAAGGTGGAGGCAGCGCTGCTAAGTGCACAAACACACATAGTGCAGACACCTTCTCACGCGCAGGAAGAGCTTCATCTTCATTCAATAGTGAACTATCCATCACTTCATGTGACTCCACAACAAAGGCCTTTCGCAGACCACATAGTTGTCCGTGAAGCATCTCTGTGACACGGCGCCAGGGGAATTACATGGCACAAATGACTGCTCAGGTAAGGAGCGGTTTGCTATTGAACAACAGTCTCGTCTTTAACTCGCTCTCTGCTCTCCATCAGAGCTGAATGAAGAAGTGCTCAGCTTTGTCATTTGAGTCTATTGACCTTTAGTGATTCACTGGCAGGCTCTATCTGAAACAACAGACAAGAGGTGAAGGGTTTGGGCCTAACCTACACACCAACATACACACAACACCCGATGGGTGACGCAGCTCTATAAAGTGTCATTTACCTTGTCAGCCAGCAGATACACCATCCATATGGATGGACACGCATCCTCTCTAGGTCACACGTGCTCCGCCTGTGGACGGAAAAGCAAATGACCATTTGGGATGCAAGTTCACTTTCTGTGATGGATATCTTTTGTTTATCATCTTTTATAACATCTCAATTGAATGGCTCTGAAATTAAGAAATGCTGATATTTGACAAGTTGCTGTTCAAATTTGCATGTATAAGATAATCCACCGTGCTGCAAAAAGCATTCTATCTTACACTTAAACTGATGCATGTTTGCCACACACAGTGCATGTGTGGTGCAAAACACAGTGAGCTAAGCCCGGTCTCAGAGGTACAGAGCCCAGTAGCACTCGCCATGCGGGCTCTATCACAGTTTTGACCTTGTCGAGGGGCAATGAGAGTCGTCAGGAGCTCCCTTAACTTCTCAGGGACTCAGTAAAAATGAAATGTCCCTGCAGAGGCTGAATAAACACGTGCTTTTTGAAAGTTGTGTGTAATTTGCTCTTTGCCATCTTAACTGTAGTTATTACTATTTTAAATGGATACATCTGTCTATGTGAAGTCTTTCATTACCTCCACTCATTACCAGCACATCACAGTGCTCCCCAAGGACACGCCTTTTACGTGCTCATCCGCTGAAATCCACTTTAATGTTCTGAATGTGACGCTTGTCTCTAAACAAATATGTCTGAAGCAATTAAAAAGTATCACCTCGCAAACAGCCCCCCCCCCCCCCCCCCCCCCCCCCAAATGGTATGTTTTACATCAGCTTTTCTCCTACTGTCTGGAAAACATGTGCAGTACTACATGTTTGACCTCACTTTAAACTGCATATCTGACATGAATAGATTAAAAGTAAAGGCTTGCTTTTGATTTCACATGGAAAATATGTGAAGTTCAAAACGATGTTTTGATCAGTAAATTTGCATTATCTTTGTATTGCATTTCAGTAGATATACTAGTGCTATAGGTTTCAACTATGTATTGTAAACATATTTTACAAGCTACAAGCCAGGCTCATTGAATGGGATATAAAATGGTCCCAACTTCTGCAAATGTATGCATGCACACAGACTTTAAAGCTGGATTTATTCTCTGCGTTGTGCTTTTGCATTGACAAATTCTAAACAGTTGAATACACAGTTAATATGCATATATCCTCCATCAATGTCAAATATAATCCAGCATGCTGTAAGTTCATGTTTATACAGCACAACTCTCATGTATGTCCACTCTACATTTATTTCTTTGTGTTATATGTATTGCTTACAATTTACAGAAACACTTGTATATATTAGTATATTATATATATTTTCTTTATGTTGTTGGTCATTGTTGCATTTTATATACATTCATATATGCGCCTTTTTTCACCTACAGTGCTTGTGTGCATGTAATAGTTCCATGTTTATTTGACTTATCTTTGTTCAGCTTTGTCCTTGTTTAGCTGTGTGTGTATATCTGTCCATATCTTTAATGGAACTGTTTGTACCATCGAGAGCAACTTGAGTCAAATTTCTTGTGTATTTACGCATAGTCGGTCAATAAAGTTGATTCTGCTTCTGAGTTATACTGTATCCAAGGCTACATGTGAAGGCTCCAACGTTATGGAACAGGCTACAGCATAGTCAACGTGCACCTCCTCTTGAATGTAACTGCCTGTCAGGGCTATGCTGGTCATGGAGAGGCCATGTGGAGAGCTGTGGTTTGTCAGCATGGGCTGCTCGGGTTTTCTCCTCCAGGTTTCTGGTGCCAGTGGAGATTGTTAAATGTTAAATCCATTTTAAGCATTAGTGCTCTAATGTAGGTTTGCATACTGACTTTTATGTTCACTTGTAAATAAGTGGTTTAAATAAATTGTGAAATTGGGGAATTGTTTGTAAAATGGTGAGCTACATGGCTTTACTCCAGTTTCAGAGAATATTTGGCCTTTCTTTTGTCAAGTTTGTCAATTTATTTGTTAACAGAGTGTGTAGTTTTTACTCATTTCTTTATATTCGCTTCCTGAACCATTGCACTCCAGTAACTATTCTCTCAAAGCCAGAGTTTCTCTAAAACTGTTTAAGTTTTGTGATGTTATATTGCAGGTAAAGATCAGAGGATATGGAAACGCAGACCCGTGAGAACTCAATCTGTGAATGCGGATGGACCACATTTAATAGGTTACATTCACAGACACTGAGTAGGTGCAGATCTTAAAGTTTCCTTTTGTGCAGATATCCATACTTTTTGTAATCACAGCTGAAAACCTTCTAACCTGAACGCTATACCCCACCATGACATCAGACGTGTAAACAGCGTGCCTCGGACATGCTGCCATGCTCAATAAAATCCAGGTCAACACCAATACCAGTTGAAACTAAAAGTAGCGAGAAAGGTCTTGACTTGTGCAAGTGGACAGAAATATGAGCCTCTGAGGAATGTAAGCGTTTTAGAAGTCATGAAAAAATGCAGCTGTTGCTGATGAAATCAGTTGGTTCCAGACCTTATTTACAGGTCAGAGTTGCTTGAAATGACAATTGCGTAGCATAGACCTGCGATTCAACATGTGACTGCACTTAACATAATTACATTTTGAAGGTGGCTTTTAGTTCATATTTACTTTTGAGATTGTCACTTGAGTACAGTCCAAAGTACCAAATGGCTGTGTTTAAAACCAGGAGAGCATGTTGGAATTACTTAGGTCAGTTGCAAGCAATTCAGTCCTTGTGTCTTCATGCGCACCTTACCCTTGATTTTTGGGGTGAATTACAGGCTTCCTTTTGAAAATATTTTCTCAGTTTGTTTGATATTGTTTGCACAGCTGTAATACTCAGCTGCACATACCTGCTGGCAAATGGGTTCCCCGTCTCCTCTAATCCAACGTCTCATGGAAGTCATTGGCTGTGACACAGCTTTGATCCAAAAAGTAGCACTGATTCATGTGGTGTTCAGGGGGTAGAATGGGGCTGTTGTGGTTTGTGGGTGGATGTACTCTGAGCAGGAACAGTAGCCATTGAGTGGTCAACGTTATGGCATTGATAATAAGAAATAACAGACATCTTGTGTCGAACAGTTAATGTATGGAAATGAAAAGTAATTACATTTTCATGTAATCTGGAATTTTAAATGAGGGAGAAGGAGTAGATCATCGTTAGATAGATCATATCGTTTGGATGACTGTTACAAGATACAAGAACATTTTTGATGGAAAAACCATGTATTTTAAAACATGTCTGGAGGACATCTTTGAGTTTTAGCTATGTTAATGATAATAGTGTTGGGCAAGTATTCAAAATTTCTTATCAATTACTCACTGTATATTACTCATTGAAAAAGTAATTGCACCAGTAATTACTCACTAATTACTAACAGATGTTAACTGCATTAATGTAACATTACTATTGTTACTGCACAGCACAACCAAAGACCTCTAAACAACACCAAATTCCTAAAACCCACGTGTAACACATCCTGTATTTAACATATGTAGAAATTAATAATTAGAAAGCCAGCTAGGACAACACAACACTACAATGACAATCACCTCCTTTCCTTGCACCAAGCTAACATGTAGCCTTCCAGAGCACTCAAACCTCCAGGAATGCATTGAACAAGCCAACCCCTTTCATATCATAATGTTATATCATACAAAGAAGTAACACATTTCCAGTGAGCTAACACTGCAATATACTGCATCATTCAGACAACAGCAACACTTCCACATGCATTCTGATACTACTTCAAAGTTTCTTAGAAGCTTATTTCCCTGCCATTCTTTTGTCTTTCTGGACTACATTTTCATTAGAAACACGTATTTATGCAGAATGGGCTTGTGGGTGCTATGACATATCCACCAATAACCTCTTGCTGTCAGGGAATTGCACCTCGTTGGAAAAAAGCCTGATGAAATAAATGCTGGCTGCTGACTCCTCCAATTTCACGGCACTCCTCATTGTCACCCTGAGTGCCTTTCCACAGATTGAGATATTTGCAAACTGTCATCTCCCATAAATAGCTGTCTGGTCTGATGCTGCCGGTGCCCCTCTAACTCTGATTCTGAGAAGCTTTGGTGCACCATTTCCTCATCCTCTCCGGTTAGTCTATTAAAAGTCAGAGCTGCTGCTGCAAAAAAAGCAGTGACAGTGGCTGACGAGTGATGGAGCAAATACCCTTTTAAACAACACACAAGTACTCACATAGCTATGTACATACCCTTCCTCACTTCATACCTAGCGCTGTCACTCACTTCCCACGACTCCTTATCTGACATGCTGCAATCTTTGAACTCCATTAGTGGAAGCAAATCCCTCTCCCTGTCTTTGGGATAAAATGGGCTTTGGCATAGTTCCATGCTGAGATTAAAAGTTGTCATGTCTTGTGTGGCCACAGAAGCAGAATAAGTTTTCATGGCTCTTTAGGATGTTATCTGGCAGCTCATTATTTCATGCACATTTCCATCTGTATCAGATATAGAAGAGATAAGAATGAACTAATTTTATATTTTCTGGATTACAATGTCATGAAAACTTGAACACCATAAATTTAGAGATTTTCTCCAATTCTCCACCCTTTACTGTCCCAGCAGTTTTTGCTTCCACTCTTTAAATGACAAATGGAAAGATTTTGATAAGGCCAAAGCTGGGATGTTTATTACTCTATGAAAGCGCATACACCACATACGTTTAACAGCATGATTTGCAATCATACGCCTGAATAAATGCCATGTTATATTGTGCTGTTTATCCTCTGATAGTAACACCTCAGTTTATTGGCAACTGTTCTGGGAACGTAAAAGCCCACATGGAACTAATGAGAGGACGTGGCAAGGTAAATGTACAGCCAATGACGAATGGACTCAGTTTGCCAAAGGAATCTGTACATACAAACAGCATGAGGCTAATTGAACCTTACAAAGGGCTGGAAGAGTGTGAATCCTAAAGCATATTTATTTGGCCATACTCTTTTCTGAGGGCCTCATTAGTAATGGCACTATTGAAGCTGAGCAGAAATACAATACTGTATCAAATATGGCAGAGGAAGTTAAAAACAAGGTTAATGAGAGGTTTAACAAAGCACCATAAAGCCATGAAAAATAAACCATAAAAAGCTGCTTTTGCGACCATTAAAACGGTCGTTCTTTCCTGCTTTTCCAGCCAGTATCTCACTATTACAACAGGAAATGCAGACAGGCTGTTAGGCAGCAACAAAGGCCTTTATGAGCTTAGTTATTACCACTGCTGGCCCACTTTTAATAGCCATATGATCCACCCAGCACACAATGGGCTGTGCCTGATAATATCATAACCAAGTATTTACCATGGAGCCGTTTAAGATTTCCCAGATAAAGCTGAAACACTAGAGCTGCAAATTTGTTAATATCATTAAAAGATGTTACCAGTAACTGAAGCTGAGAGAATATGATCCCTCAAGGCTTCAGTCTGTGGAAATAATTTATAATGTAACAGCTATAAAACATGTACAAGTTATCAGGTTCAAGACCTGTCCCAGTATCTGAAGGCTCTTGTTACACATGGCACTGCCTTTAATACAAGTGGTAAAACAATTAAGGGAAATGGATTTTCCACTGCCTGCATGACAGAAATTGGCCTCCCAAGTCTGTCATAAATGCTCCAATCAGAGTAAGTAAAAGTAGTCATTGAACACAAGTCATAAAAACGTATTTCACTTTCGTGCGTAAGCAGTTTTTATATCTTCTGGGTCAAGGTAGACAACACATGTTTTATTGTAGATTTACCCCATGCATTATAAATACAGTGTGTGACTAAGGGTCAAGCATGCAAACATATTACATGTATTTAAAATGTAGCACAAACATTAATAGAAGTGGTGAAAAACACCAACATTTAACCTATCGCACAGTCAGGAACAGGGAGCTTGTGTCAATACAAATAGTTTAAACCCTGCCATAAATTAAGTGCATATCTGCACTATCGTCGTATGTATAATACCCATCTGCTTTGTCTAAGGTGACAGTTGTGTGAAACAAATTAGCTACAGCAAATGGGGCATAATGGCCCTGCAGAAGAAAGAAGAAATGGATGGTCATTGAAGCTGCCATAGTGTTTAGTATCTCCTTTATTGTATTCACAGTGGTAATGTGATATGTCACACTGTTGCTAATACACTTCTGTACGCTGTCATCTGGCTATAATGCTTATCAGGCCTGTGTTGATGATTTGCCCTCTTGTCAGGGCCAATTATGCTTGGATGTGTCATGGTGGCAGGCTGTGTGACTGCTATTACTGGTGCAGGGGGATGACGTGAGGCAGTCTGTCCTCTCCACCCAACCCCAGGTTAGCAGGTGCTGCACTCAGTCTTCCCTACTGCAGGGCGATGTAGGGCGAGAACCCATTTTCAGGTTGACGTTAGCGTGGATTGTTGAATCAGTAAAAATGGATTCTTCATGTGACTGGTTGAATCCTTGGCTGTTGTAAAGATCGCTGTTTCATCTATTGGCTATACTCTGTCCACATGGCCTTGCCTCCAAAGTAAAGCTATGAGTGAAAAAGAAAACACATGAAAAGAAAAGCATAATTGGTTATTTAAAGCTTGTATTGTGGAGCAATCTGTTGCAAAAGCAAAAAAAAAAAAAAAAAAAAAATCAGTTAAGCTTTAAATGCAGGTATACATGGGCAAATTCTCATGTGGAAACGCTAATCCTATTTCTGACCTTAGAAAGCTCAAGAATAACATGGATGAAACCATATGTGACTTGAAATGTTCTCTTTTATTTCACGTTTGATTGAAGTTACACCAGTATGCAACATTTACCCTTGGCTTTCATCAGTCGGTCACCTGAAAATATCTAAATACATCCAGTGCAATGCGAGCATTTCAAAAAGGTATTTCACTTGATTAAAATTCTGTTGCAAAATGATATTTGCCAGCTGTAATGATTCTTGCCATCAGGGCGAAGATATAGGACATAAGCTGTCAAGTCCACGTTGGAACTTCGAAGGTGTTGAATTGCTTTTAGACCATGATAGTCAATTCCTGGACTGGGACTTTGTAGTGTTTCCCTTTAAGCTTTGTTTGGTTCAGAAACAAGACAGTTTCCCAAAATAAAACTCCTCTCAGTGACCTTCCCTTTCCACTGAGTAGTGCAAATCCCCATTCTCTCTGCCAACAAGGACTCATTACTCCCTGTTTTAAAGAGAGCTTTCTGGTCCAGGAGGCCTCATTACAGCTGGAAAAGACACCCATGGGACATGCGAGGAAAACAGTGAAGACCCCCCCTTGAGTAATAAGCCGGCAAACTTCTACACAAGACTCAGTGAAGAACTTACAAACTGTAAAGCGAGCAGCCCCCCGCTGTTCCATAGGAAAGGTGTCTTTGAGGTGTGCAGATTGTATGGCTCAGTAGTCAGGAGAACTTCCTAATGCTCACAAACTGATTAGCGCTGCACATCGGTTCAACACAGCAAAGCAGATACTTTGACACAACTGATGCCTTCACTGTCAAACACTACTAAGAAGAACATACTTTGAAGCTTTCCTTTTAGCCAAATGTCGCCACTAATATGCTGTTTCTGTCCTATCCAATTGTCAGAATAAATTAAGAGTCCACTCATTGCATTAGCTTCATTAGTAAAATAATCTCCCTGTTGAAAACAAAGACAGATCTCTTTGATAGCAAATAGCTATAAGTGAAAAAAGCACTGTCTTTGCATCTGAAACTACAACAATTGTTGCAACAAGAAATTTTAGAAGAAGTTATTTTTAGCTGGTGTCTATTGAGTGACCTTGTGGGCAGGACTGAAAACACAGCTGCTCATTTCTTTGGACAAAAATGTTATCTGAACTAATAAACTTTGGACAGTAGTTTACTTTAAGAGAAACATTAAGGGACCAATAAAACTCACAATTGAATTTTCCCACAAAGTCTTGCAGACGTTTTTGTTTCAATATTGCTGCAAGCTGTGATTCCCACGTGAAAGGCATCAGCGAGCTGCCTCCTCCTGTCACTCACTGCTAAGGACAGAGAGCCCGGTACGTCAATGTTATGACCCCACGCTCCAGGCAAGTGTATCCACCCACAACCAACTCCATAGTGTCAGTTACATAGTCTGGACCTGATCACCATACTTACTCTTCTACTTTGGGCCACTGAGCAAAATAAACACATAAAATGTACTTGTATTGTGAGGAAGGAAGCTGACAAGTCTTTCCATGTTTCTTGCAGATAACTTCAGCCTCGTAGAAAGAGCTACTTTGCGTGCATACACAGAGACTTACAGGCAGTTGTTTTGTGATTCACGCCTGACAATGAAGATTTCTGACTGTCAACCTGTTTAAAAGCAGAAGTCGGTGAGTCTGCCTCTCAGAATCTGATCAGTTTTGGATGACTTCAGTGTCTACAGAGGTCAGCATTCCCAGCAGTTAACACAGTGGCAGATGGCATCTCCATAAGATTTAGTAACACATGTCAACTGAAGCTCCCTTAAGGGAGCTACCCGGCCCATTTATAGCATCAACTTCAATCTCTCCTCCCTGTAACAACAGAGAGGTGACTGCAGCTTGCGCTCCACATGCAAATGTAACATTACTTTTTTTCTTCGCTCTAATGCAACTGATATTTATAGGCTCGTCACACTTTACGCTATTCATTTAGTGATGAATCTTTTCTACATATGCAGAGAAATATACATTGTTCATTATATTGTATATCACCATTGTATTGTATTTTACTGTATATTCACAGAACAGAGGATGTGCTGTTTTAGCATCTGTCCTTTATAAAGGACGACAGCCAGTACAGAAGGTAGAAGGAGATGAAGTTATGACTTAGGAGTTACTCTGGTGTACAGAGAGTATTATGTGACAGCTGTATAGCACAGTGCTTTACATGCTGGTCTAAGGTAGATCATCCTTGAAATTGTGCACAGTTAATGCATACAGCAGAGCTAAAATTTCTGGCTGTTATCTGGAATATTCACAGTCTACAAAACAGTTAAATGGCTACAAAACACACTTAAAATAATTATTTATTCTCAGATGACACATTTGAAATCATCTATGTAGAATTTCTCACAAATGCACATAAAAATTATTCAACTTCCATTTTTACATTTTAGACTTTAACTGATCCATGCCTACAGTACAGATGTGGTTTGTTTACGCTGGGTAATAATTGTGTTTCTGACACTGAGGTGAATTGACTGGAAGCAAGTGGCCCTGCACGCGAACCGAATCCACACACTTCAACAGGTAGTGTTGAGTCATAGGGGACTGTTTATTGACAGGCCTTTAAATGTTCAAGTCGTTTTAATTGATCAACCCCGGAGCTTACAGGCTGCTAGTCGGAGGGTGCAGGGGAGCTGCAGGACAGGAGAACTTAAGAGCCATTAGGCACAAGTGAGTGCACAGTCGTTGATGTGAACAGATTATTGTGGCCGGTCAAGCCTTAAAGAACACTGATCACAGTGATTATCTTTTCACCCGGAGCACTCAAAGTGCACTGACACTGGCAAAACAGTTAAGAGATGTCCAGGATGAAGTGCAACCGGAGAGGGTTCCTCTCACCAACACGGATCAATGTGCCATGGCCTACAGGGGTAAGTGGCTTGCTGTTGACAGGTCATGTTAATTTTGCTAAATTTATTAACCCATGAGGATATGATGCCTACTGCAGGCCAACAGCATTACCACACATGTGCCTAAACGGAGTAAAAAACACTTCTATGCTTTGATTTCTGCTTGCAGGCGAGCTTGGCGTTAAAATAATTCATCCTCTAACGGAAGGTTCAGCAGTTCAGTGCCTGCAGCATAGCATGTCCAATCTGCCATCAGCCTTCAGATATGTTCTATCCTTTATGAAGAGGCTGCATTCATATCTACATTGCAAAGCAGATAAGAATGTTACCTAAAGGCAAAAGAAGAGAAAAAGTGAGGATTTCTGCAGTTGGCTGTCCTTGAACTAAGATACATTTTTAAAGTCACCACAGTCAAACACAGTAATCTTAAATACTATATGTTGATGCATGTTACACATTGCTTTTACCACAACTATCATTTTAAGTCCCGATGCTCTGATGGAGGACACTGTGAGTTATTTCTGTAATAAAAAACAGCTTTTTGTTTGCCGTGCTGTCAGACTTTTTGTTTATCGATACCCATAGCAAATTCTGTTTGAGTGACAGAACATCGCAAAATGCCAAAGTTGGAGAGAGCTTTCAAGTGGAGGGAAATTGAGTATGCAAGACTGACACTGACTGATTTAGCAAATGTCAAGCAGTTATCTTGAGCAACAAGAGCCACAATCATAATCGGAGAGGCTCACTTTCAAGTAGCTGTTGAAAGAGGAGATATTTAAAAAAAAAAAAGATGTTTCATCTACTTTCCCGTTCTGCCTGCGTCCATAATTCTGAAGATTCCTGCACTTCTGTTTTCATAATGATAGATATAACCTTGATATTCCAGATTCCTTGAATCACATGACTGGGGAAAATATCTGCACAAACTTTGGATGCCACTGAGAAAAATGTGCACAACACCATTCTTAGTGTATTTGAGCTGTCACTGAGCTGTCAGAGTACAGTGATGCTGACAATTGATTCATGTGCAAATGTCTCCGCTCCCCGGATGGCAGTCAGAGTATATAAAACTCACTTTTCCCTCTGTGAGAATGACAGGATGCAGTGAGTCAAGACAACAAAGCTGTCACAAACAGCTGTCTGCACTGACAATTATCAGATTTATTTATTGACAACGATCGGGCAGAACCACTTCATGAAAAGCATCGTCTGAAGACAGGGACATCCTCTCCTGTTAGACAGGATGGACAACTATGATAATACACTGCACACTTACACTGATAGGATGTTGTCAATCACCTCCTCTTTGAAAGGCTATAGACTGATGGCTGAAAAATTCTTTGAGGCACTCCTTCATTACCTTTCACCATCCTCTCAGAGGAGAGAGCTCCCAGTCAAGTCAACGTGAAATAGCAGATAGCGAACTGGGTCACAGGAAAATAATGGTCATCTAAGTGAATTCAGTGAAAAATAGCCTCAATAATGAAGATCTACTGTGTTAAGCACATAATGATCAAAAGGCTAACACCATTACAGACCCAGACTCACCTCAGTGTCATATCGGCCCTCTGAGGACAGCTATACGTGCATCTCAAGAAACACAGAGTGTAGGCCACCCCCCGAGTGGCTTATGTACTTCTGGTCACAAATGCAGTGCCCTGCGGTTAATTTAATGATCTCTCTATCGAAAAACCTCCTCTGAAAGGTGAGAGTAATAGTACTTGTAACCCTACTTGTTTGGCAGAGAGCATGTGACTTGGCTGTGGGGGACATGTTTTAATCCTGGCGGCCCGATAGCACTCGCCTCTATCCAGAGGCAATGGCCCTTCATGTCTCATCATTTCTTTGCTGTGCCCCACTGCTACCCATTACATAAAGAGGCTGCACTGTTTGTTCACTGCTGTAAGTGTCAGACCTATCTGAAGAAGTTCATTTGTATTAGTGGATGCACACAGCATGCTCTGACACTCTCCCCTTATGGGATGGATGTATACTGAGGGCCACCAGCTGATTTGGGTAACAAGGTTTTCCAAAGAGCAAATATTTGACTTGAGGCAGCTTCCAAGTGCTGCTGAATAAGGAGCATGTAATGAATAGTATGGTATTGGAGTTTGGCTTTGTGTCATGATGCTCCTTGTGGCAAATCCTACTTGTCCAGATAATGTCAAACATTATAATATGTCCAATGATAGCCAGAATATTCAGCTCAAGGCAGAACATATAATTACTGAACCCAAATATCTGTAAACCATCACTCCTTATTCTTTATATATTTAAATTACAACAAATTAAAAACATAAAGAGTTTAATAATAATTTTGCTGATCACCGCTCTGATAATTCATTTGCCATCTGTTCCTTGGAAATGCAGTACAAATACTTTCTAAAATTAGTGGTTGTATTACCATCATATTCTGTCTGGGTCTAAATGCTAGTCAAACATTGGGGAACAAAGACAGAGATGTGAGATTTAATTTCATTATTCAAATCAGAAAAGCTGTGGTATAATTGACATAGCCGTTCTTCGCCAGAAAAACCCTCTTCTGTGGAGTTATCACAACTAAGAATAAGAATAAGACTACATAAAACCTAAATACAAAACAACTTTGCTTACAATATGTCTTCCAAAGCACCACCAGTTAAGCCACTGATAGAAAATTAGCCCAACATGTCTTATATTGTATTTTCAGACTGAATTGCTTGAGCAAATGTCAGGCATGAACTGTGCTATAATGTAGAGCATCAGCCTCAGATAAGATGTCGTTTAGCCGTCCAGCTCATCAAACATGCAGTATCTGCCAGGTTACATCTTCATTTCCCTGTCTTGAGGGTGCTATAGTCACTTGTAGTGGCAGATAACTTACCGCAGAGCTCACACCGCGAGCAGGCAAACTTTTGAATGTTATGTGGAGCTCCTGCTCAGCCGAGGCACACAAGTGAGGTCTAAAAGGCCTGAGAGGATACGATAATGCTCCAAAGCCCACATAGAAGCAGGAATTATGCCTGTGGTCTGAAGTATACGGGCCATTTTGTGTCTGAGTAATCGTGTGTGCTCGGAATGCTAATTTAGTGTGTTGGGAGTCTAACTGACATTTTTAATGCATATTCCTAGATCACATGCAGCTGATCCGTCCTCACTGTCAAGCACGTATTCATGACTGCACGACTGTTCCAACATTCCCAGTCTGAGAGGAAAAGAGCTTTTCTTCAACTTTTTCATTTTCTTCTCGCACATACATGCTGTCAAGGCAGAAATTGACACTTTTCACAATCACAATTATAATTAGATTATTATATAATTTTGGCAGACGCTTTTATCCAAAGCAACATACATATGAATTCACACACCAATGGCACAGCATTGCGGTTCAGTATCTTGCCCAAGAATACTTCGGCATGTGGACTGCCTAGGCCAGGGATTGAACCACCACCCTCCTGATTGGTGGGCGACCGCTCTACCTCCTGAGCCACAGCTGCCTCCAAAAAACCCACACATTTTCATTATGTGTATTTGAAAACTATGAGTTTAAAAGAATCAGTGTCAAAAAAACCCCCCCAAACCAATAAAAAACACATTTTCACCCTGAAATCGCTCGATGGCATGTGAGAATCGATGGCCATAGCTGTAAACCGCTGTTTGTCCTGACCTTTGACTTGTGTTAATTATCTTATTTAAGAATCTTTTTATCATGTTCACATAAAACGAGCCAGCCACATTAAATAGAAGGTTAGTTTTGCTGCTGCAATCTCACGTTGTCTGGTACGACCAGTGAGAAGACGTTTGCCATACACCTGAATTACAGGTCTGCTCTGCTTGTTCCACTGCTGTATGATATTTTACTGTGTCACAAATACAATCTCACAAGTAGTAAAAAGATTTTCTTTGTTTGTTTCCCGTTTTGGCCAGGTTTCCTAATGATGACTGACTCAAGAATTTTGGAAATGTAGGAAAGTTAAATATGGATTTTTTTTCCTGCAAATACTATTATGTTAAGTATATATGTATTTATGTAGCCTTGTTTTAGTGTTTAGAAACTAAATGAATAAGGAATTAAACATCATCCCACAGCTTTAGCCCATATACTCTAGACAGTGTGTGGAAATAGAAAAAAAAAAATCATTTCAAAGTATATAGAACATTTGACTGAGAACGGAAACTCCACTTTTACATACATCGTGTTTGCCTTTTGATGATTTCCAGCGTTCTGTAGGAGGTTTGCATTTGAGGGTGAATTAATTAGGATACATGATGAATCGCCAAGTCTGGGGGTGTGATTTTCTCCTGTGGGTGATGCTTTACTATGTGGATGGAAAATACAACAAAAATGAACACCTACAGGACATACAGTACATATACATGTGATGCACCCTCTTCACACCAGACATTTACCTTTACTTTGAGTGTCAAACAGCACGGTAGTCTGTACTCTACTTAAGAAAGTTTGCAGCGGCAGAGAGAGAGCTTAGTACATTTATTACATTGCACTTCAGTGACTTTCGTCTACAGCTATATGGATCGGTAAACAAATCATTCTCAAATTATGCCGGGATGGCTCATTTTCTTATTGAGTCCCAGGTGCCGCTATTTTAATCATTACCTAATTGTCTGGCCGCTCAATCGACAGCATAGAGGCCTCCCACTCTGATTCTGCTGACTCTGGCAGGGCCTCCAAGATCTGGGTTAACCTTTCGATGTCCATTGACGCTCTACAGGCTGATGATGATTGATCGAGGTGGCCCTTGCTGTTAGATAATACCTAATCAGCGTTCAGAGTAATTTGTGTAAATGAGACCTCATTATTGATGGTAGGCAACTTTAGGAGCTTTCATGCTCGCTGAATCTAAACAGAGATTGGATCAGCAATAAAACTTTGCTTTGTGCCTCCTGCATCTCCTGCTTGAGATTGAGGGCAGGCCGGCTGGTTGAACTGTTGAATGGCAAATAAGTGGGAGAAGATGAGTTGACAGAGTGCACGTGGAGAATGAGAAAAAACCACATACTATACTGTCCTCCTACTACAAGGCTATGATACGTTGAATGGGCTATTCTCACTATTTAATTCTGTCAATACGATTATCATGCAAAACAATAATAGCAATATCCTCATTAGGCAAATAATGCTCATCTGTGCTGCCTGGAGTTTTCTTTTCCCATTTACATATTCCTCATAATACGACTTAGATTTGCTCCTTCTTATCTTAATTGAGCTATCTGTGATGAACCAGGGGAAAATAATTTCCCTTTCCATAAGACGACTTACTCTCAGAAACCATTCTGTCAGCACCCTGGTGAAATAAGTCCAAGCAGGGTATTAAAATGATAATAGAGCGTGTGGGTGCTTGACAAGCCGTCCATGGTGGAGATTATGAAAGGTAACTATTATATTCAGCTCTTTACAAATTTCAACTCTGGTGGAAATGACTGCCAAAAGACGGACAAAAGTCAGCATCTGGACAGCCGTGCTCATGGATAATGAGCCTGGATTGGATATACACCATTATAATCATATACAGTACCAACAATTACCTTGTGATAAAAACATCTGTCCCATCAGCTGGTTGACGTAGCTCTAATTTTAGCGTTAGGTGCTGCTCATGGCAGTATTTTCAAATCAAAGTGAATGCTTCAGGTGCTGCTGCTTCTCAGATGTTGATGTCGGTGGATGGATGGTTGCCCCAAGGACATGGCCCAGTCCTGGCCCCTATAGATGGAGCTCTGCCCCGCAAGTCACAGCACAAGGCCCGGGCTCTGACATGACGACACCAGGCCTTGATGATGATTGATCATGTTGTTTTCTTCATTACTTTAAACCCAATCAGTGCTTGCTGTAATTTGAGTAATGATGGCTCATTATTGGCAATTGCAGAGTTTAAGGGCTTCTTTATTTTACCCCACCAGTGGACCCTTTGGGACAGCATTAAAGGATCAATGATTTTCCTCTTTTTGCATACACATTATTGGCTTGGAAATCCTATTTCAACTGTGAAGTTCAAATGAATAGCCTGCAATGTATACTAAGAATGGCTTTGTCAATGCACAACACTTGTAAAAGACAAGTAACCAGTGCTACTTGCTGGGAATCATGACAATAAAACATCATTTACTGAATTTGAATGAGAGAGCAGAGGGTCATTGCACTGACTATGATAATCTTCTCCTTGATTTGATCAATACATAATAAATGAGGTGCATTGTGCTAACATAGCAGTTAGATAAAGATGCATACTTTTAATCTCATTTCAATATAATTAAGGTAAATGGACTCTAACTCGATATGGAAATACAAAATTTTGGAGTGGTTTGGGCCACTTAATTTCAGAGGTCTTAATGAACAACTCATTAAGCATACAACACTTCAATTATGCTGATTACTGAGGCAGATGTACTTACTTTTAATAATTCAATTAATTATAGACTTGTGTACCATCATGTAAAAAAAAACCTAATTTGATCATTTTCTTCAAACCTGAATTCTTCAAACCAGGCATTTTACCTGTGCTGTATACCTGAATGTGAATGTTGCATCATCTTTAAAAGTTTTTAAACTTGCTCATGTTAATACTGCCAGACACATTGTTTTATGTGATTTAGTAAAGAAGAGGATTTAGTAGAAATATGCTTTGCTTTGCTGCTGCCTTGGACCTCTTCAGTCAGTATGTGGCCCTTAAAAACACTGTATATTGTAATGCTTGACGTTCAACACTTAAATGGAACATTTTACAGCGACAGTAGATCACCAAACCATAATACTGTCATCATTATTTTTCACGGTCTGGAAAGAGTCTTTAATATTTGTGCAAATGCTCGAGAAGTCCATATTTTAGTCTTTAGTTTATGTTTGATTTTAATCATGAGCCAGAGACATTTCAAGGCTTGAGCTGATCAAAGTGTGGAGACTAAAAATACATTGCAAATTGACTCTGAACAAATACGACATACAGTATATGCATATGTAGAACATTAATACACCCGTTTCTGATATAAAGCAATAGTCATACTCATGTTATAAATGGAAATCTGTGTGTTCTTTCTGCTGCAAGGTTCTCAACTTTCTCATCATAGTTTCCCCTGAATGTGTGACCGCGTAAACAAAAACATAATTTGTTCACAGAGCTTCATGTGTTTCGAGCTCCAGCTGGATGTTTATGAGCTTTGACAACATTTTGCGTTGCTGATAATCAGCTATTGATCCCAACCATACAGATGTGACTGTGAGAGACAAATAATCAAATCTCGCAGTTATTAAAAAGGATATGCAAAATATGAAATATGACAGCTTAATTAAAAGTGTGCTGATTACAAAGTGTAATGACATTGTGCTGTGATAGAGAAGGACACCTGAATATCACCACTGTTATTATCTGCAGAATAAAAAAAAAATACCGTTTCTAAGGCTAGATGCTGCAGTTGAACACTGTCTATATAGTGGCAGCAAAGTCTAAAGGCATGTCTAAATGAAACTGTTTCTGAGGTAGATTGGGATCATATATTCTTAGATGAGGGAACCAAGACTATCTGACCTTTGTAATAAATACTGTGCAGGTGTTTAACAAAACAATCACAGCAATGACCATTTCCAATTTCACTCGATGCCAACAATCAATCATAGATCCAAAGATGGGACATAGCAATAAAAGCACCTGCACAACCATTAATGAGCCTCCCCGGTGCCTTGGAGACACAGATGCTGAGAGAGACCCAAGCAAGGGAATTGTAAAGAAAGGTCATGCCACAACTTTACACCGTCTGATCGGAATCAATACAAAATTTGGACATAGAATATCAGCAGCCCACCAGGAACCAGTGTCAGAGAGGGTGATTAATCATGCTAACAGTTTATTATTACTCCTATTACTCTTAAGGTCACAGCATATGTGCACAGGGCATTTTCACAGCAAAACAGATATTGAAATAAAGCATTGTGCACACTGAATCATTTTCATATGTTGTTTCTTGAAAGTGTTGCACTTCACTTTGATGCCACCATAATGACCCTACTATCACACGCTGTTATGAAATTCACTGCATAAAAGAATGCTGCAAGGCACATGAAAGAATCTACAGCAAGTCTATGAAGTCTATAACAATTCTTGTTTGTAGCCTTGACAATGTTGATCCTGTGAGGCACTAATGCCCTGAATTAGAGCAGATGAATGAGCCACTCTCCTGGTCATGACAGGGTTTCACTAGCCATCTAGTCTCTCCCTTTTCATCTTATTCCTTTTGGTGAATCCCTGGTCCAAATGTTGTCCCCTTTCTTCTGGTCTCAATTTCTGTTCATCAAAAGAAAGGTGAACATATGTCCAAATCCTGTGGCCTCAGCCACAACATACTGTGTCATTAGAGCTGAAATGTGAGGGATGGGAGGGTTTTGCTGAGAAAACACACACACACACACACACACACACACACACACACACACACACACACACACACACACACACACACACACACACACACACACACACACACACACACACACAGCCTCAAATGTATCATAATGGTGGATAAAAACACAAAAATTTACCGCACATATAGAGACACAGACGTCTCCACACACACACACACTCTGACATGCACGAAAACACACACCCAGTGGACACTGACACACACATACACAGAGGTATTTGATGTTCTCCCTGTTTGAAGCCAAATTCTTGTTATCACTGCTAGCTCTATACCGTGCTCCATTTCCAAGGCTTTTGAGGAGAGTCCAGAGCTTTCATCTGAGAGCCATCGTCTATACAGAAGCCAACAGTCCTAGAACCAGTGACATACTGACTGATGGTTAACATTCCCAAACCCTTGCCTTATATTAATACATGACAGGTACAACTAAAATACCAGGTGAGTGGAAACCACACGCAGGCACTCAGATACAGACGCAAGGATATACACACACTCCCTCTCACAGACACATAAAGACCTATGCAAATCTGACTTCCCCAGTCTTCAATCGTTAGCTATATTTAGCCTTTTAGATGTCATATATCATCACTTTATTAAGTCTTTCTGTGCCCTACAGCGCACCTCAACCAACAGCACCCCTCTGCTCGCTGCACTAACACCCACTCCTTGTAGCTCTGTGGAGAACCACTTAAAGACAGAGTAGGTAGACATTAGCCATTAAGCCTTGTTGCTGCCATTTCCTGTCTCATATTAGCAGAAGCTTGGACTTTCAGGAGCAGGGACTTCAAGAGGGCTACGGTTCCACTTGTATAAAACATTTGGGGTGTGGGAGTGGGCTTCACGTTCGAGCATGTTCCAGATGCTGAATGTTTTTAATTTTTCACTTCAGTGAGGGGCCCTTTCGAAGTCCTGCATTTAGACATAAATGAAAAACAAGGAACCACAGGATGACGAACCATACGCGTGGAAAGAGTCAGTGACTGAATTAACAAAAGTAAAAATAACACGATTTAATCAACAAATAGAGCAAATTGGCTGCTATTATACTGTTTCCACTGGTAGAAGAAAAGAAATATAATTACCGTGGTATTATTTTTAAATCTGAGAGCAATTCTGTCTGTAGAAAGGCAAAAACAGCTCCAAATACAGCTGATATGTTTGCAGACGTATCAAATATATTCTGCTTATTACCAGTTTCAGACTGAAAGTGAATGTAAGCAAAAATATTTTGTAATGCTTCAATTGAATAAAAGAACCTTGTTGAATCAGGAGTGAGAAATAAATAAATGACTTCAAGCAGCAGAGAAAAATTAATTTCTCGTCCTTGCAAAACACACGGATGCTCAGTGAATAGTGGGTACTTGCACACGCTAATCTGTATGTTTGTTAACACACTCCATTCAGATGGAGCACATAACTGCAAACCATGCCTTGTCTATTTTGTGGGGCAGTCTTACTCTTGCAGAACAGGTTTGTACAGAAGTGGATGGCGAGACACAGCTAATATGATAGCTTTCTCCATTTTGGACTCTCTGGCTCCCCATTCCCTCCAGGAAGCACTGTCACGACGCTGTGCAATTAGTAAACACTGTGAATTTGTATAAAAAAAAAAGTTGAACCCTATGCAAATTGGCTTCTTCTTGGCAAGCATATTGCGGCGATTCTATCGAAATGGCTTTACTTTAGTGCGAAATTCTGCCGGGCCCTAAAGCTAAAGCCAGCAGTTTACACCTCTCTGTTATGGCAAGATAGTTTCAGCTACAAGGAAACTCACAAGATGACAGAACAATTTTTTGGCTGTTTGAATTTGGAGAGGCCTGTACCCTCCTTACATTTCTAAACATGAAGAAATAGATCTATGCTGGATCCCCCCTGTCTTCTGAATGACCTACATTAACCAGTGGGCAGTAGGATTAGGGTCAGATTCTTCCCACCATTAACGCCCCTGCTGACCTCTGAACATTATGTGAAGGAAAGCATGCAAGGGGGTGATGTAGCAAGACCCCGAAATATTCCCTTTGGCACTGGGCAATATTGCGCAATAGTAGCTATTAATATGGAAAATTTGCATCTTGTCCTCAACAAGTACATTACTGCTAACGTACCATTTGTATGCAGCCTGTCAGTGTGTGTATGAAAGACAGAGAAAATGGTAGAGACAGAAAAATGGAGCAGTAAAGGCAAAGCGAGAGAGAGAGAGAGAGAGAGAGAGAGAGAGAGAGAGAGAGAGAGAGGACAGGATGGGGGTTGAGGGTGTACTTAACTCTATTGTTCTAAAAATGTTCACTTCCTTTTTGAACACATATTTGATTTACTATTTGGCAGGATTTCAATGCACTTTTACCCTCCATTTTCAGCAGAGGAGGAGTTAGTTGACACTCTCAATTCAGAACTCTACCAAAAGCTGAGGGGATCCCTGGAGAATCACTCATTCATTCAGCATTCCCATCAGCCCATTAGACTGGCCATCAGCCAACATAAAGGCTTCCTGTTTCTCTAAGACACCTTTTTCTTCCTCAGTATAATTCAGTTGTTTGAGAAACTTCTTACGGGAAGAGGTAGTAGATTACTTAAGCCTGAGGATTCTCATACATTTAACAAACTGAAACTGAACCAAATATCAGGAGAATGGTGGTGCATTCATTCTTGCAATTCATCGCCTACTCAAAAGCCTGGTAAAGGAGTGGATTGAGAGTTGAATCCATGGCATGAGATGCATTGGAGTTGTTGCAGAAGTGCCTCAATGTGCAGCGTAAGTGAAAAAGTAAAGGGTCAACACGCGTAATTGGATTTCACAGATGCAGCCATTTCCACTGACTGTCTCTTTGAGAAGTGAAGACAATGTGAGTGCTTCACTGACTGAAAGTAGACACCTTTTTTATGATATACAGGAATATTAGCAGATCTCATTGTGGGTTATTTCTAGTGACAGTGAGAAAAATATTGCACATATTAAAAATGTTACCAAGTCTTATTAACAGACTCTTAATCATTTCCATTTATCATAATCATTTTGTACTAGAAATCAATGGCACAATTTTAATTTATTTAATTTATGTTTTTGACAATTAAATTTTGCAAAGTTCTGTCAGGATGGGCTTCACATTAAATAGATTTTGCAGTTGTATTACACATCACATGCTGTTTATGGAACCCGACAGATGATTGCTATTACATGTATACCTTCTGCACATTAGCCAAATTGAAGTATAGAGGGTGAAAAACAGAGAAACAGAATAGTGTTTTTTTTTATACATGTAGGGCATAAATTATGTCCGATCGTGCAAGCTTGATGCCACCGTCGAACAGCTAGTCAATGGAGAGGGCAGGGAGAAGCAATGGAGCGAAGTAATGTGTAATCTTACTACTCAATGGGCTGTGCCCAGCAACGGGCCTCTGAATGCTGGAAGTGTCAGAGAGATAAATAGCAGAGTGTCCCCCTCGAAAAACATGATTAATACCCCGCCTGGTGACGCTGCTGAAGATGAAGTGGGAGCAGCTGGCTCAGGCAGCGTAGGCACGCAGGGAGAGGTGGGAGGGGGGACGGGAGCGAGCGCAGCGGAGCAGAGAGGGCAAAGAGTAGGACACACTGGCAGCTAGGGGAAAGGAAGGCAAGGCAAGGGCAATCCAGGCCACCATAGGCATAGAGACCCCTACCTCCCCTCAGTTCCCTGTGTAGGCAGCTTTATTTCTTCTTTCCCCCTTTTTTCGTCATGCTTTAGCACTTAAATAATCTTCAGCTGCACACTTACTGTACATGCTGTTTGTATACATAAACACGGGCACACATGCAGGGCTTCAATGACATCACTTTGCTTGCCCATGAAAGCTTAAGCCTGTGTCCTTTAATTATAAAAATCTTACAGGAAATCAAGGCTACCAGGAAAGTCATCTCAATTCAATTAAACAGCCCACAGTTCATAACCCTGCCATTTAAGACATCCGGAATATAACGAAATGTCCCACTAATATACGGCACTCAACTGTTTTCATGAGTGTTATTAACGTGTGCGCAGCGGTGAGAGCGTCATGTAGTGATGGACTGCAGAACCTGCTGTACTTTCTTTCAAATTTCAATCCCCCCCACTCCACCCAAAACTGATTTTGCATTGTTTAACACCAAATGTCAGCTTTTTTATAGCTCTGTAACAACTCATGTATCAGCCTACACCTTGCAATTGTTACTCAGCAGACAAAGTTTTGTCAGTCAGTAAAAATTCCAGTTACTGTGAAGCACAGTGTCCCCTGCCGAGTGGGGCCTGTTCCTGTGGAAACAGTGGAAACTCTCAAAACACTGTACAGAACACATGGAGTTATTGGGTCTGTTCTGTTGTGTAAGTAAACATGTCGAGGGGTGGGCTACTTTTTCATGGTTCAGGGGCCCCAACCCTCCCCTCACACAATTAACTTTTCCAGTGTAATGAGATGATTGATATGCTGGAAGTGTGTGCTTTAAGGAGATATTAATCATTCCCTCTGGTAATTTTAATCATGCGTTCCATCATCCCCAGCTGCTGAGGATCACCTTCCTAGCAAACAAAGGGCGGCCACGCCACTTGCATAGTCATTCTGTTCTAGTTTAACTTTATTTTATGCTGGTTCCTCCCATCTGTTCGCACAAGCCTCCACAGCCCACGTTGCACGTTGACAAGCTGGGGAAGCAGTGTGTGGGTGGGTGATTGTATGAGTGTGTGTGTGTGTGTGTGTGTGCATGTATGTGTGTAAACTTTAGAAACACAGGCATCTTTGAAATGGTAAATCTAATCCTCCAGGTCCGTGACTAGTTGGTACACCGCCACCAGCCACCTCCACCAACACGTACATTAATGCATACAAACAGCGGGCACGCATACACACACATGCACACAGTCTCAAAGACACACAATCATTGTGACACACATACTGGTGCGCACGCACACACACACACACACACACATACACACACACACACACACGCACACACAGTGACATATACACAAGTGCATATACAAACACACACATCCACCACATGGTGTGGGCAATATGTCGGAGCAAAGCATAATTTGGCATTTGAACCAGTCACTATTCTTGGAAGTATGAAGAAATGCTGCAGGGAAGATTTGTTTAGATGACAAACAACTTGGAAACTCTTTCGCTCCCTTGACTGCCTTGAAAGTCAAAGAGACTTATATATTCCCAAAACACTGATTAGTTCATGTTGAGCGCTTCCATTGTGCTGTACTGTACCTCTGCGTTGTTGTTCCATGTTTTTACCTAAGGCAATGTAAGATTTGGAAGGGTATTCCACAATCAAAGGCATTTCTCCTATGACTTTTATTCAGTTGCTGTTTTGTCACAGTCAAGGCCACAGGGAAGCAAGTGGCGATCCAGCGGTGCATTCAAACACAAAACAGCACCATTCCGACTATACAACAGCAGAAAATGCACCTTCTCAGTGGGAAGCACAGAATCCAAGCATGTCCAGGAGGTGAAATATAAACCATACAGAGAATAAGCTGATGTTGGGGCAGTTATAGTAATGTTAAATAATGCTGAACGTGAAAATAATTAATGAATTATTATTAGTAGTATTAATGAAAATTTATGCAAAGTCACTTATTATTTTTGACTTTAGAACTTCATTGACCAGCCTCCGTTTTGCTACATGAGGTAGTAAACCAAACATAGAGCCACAACAAGGTTGTACAAAAAAGAAAAAACCCTGCCTGTGCTCAAACCGACAGCTCAAAACCTCCATTTGACAAGTGTCGTAAATGCACACTTAATCATGTACAAAATTAATGACAACCAGCTGACAGATATTCCATCATCAATGCAGAAGTTTTTGAAAGTTATTGAAGGGGGCTTGTCTGGTTGTGCACAGATTAGCATTGCTTGCATGCAGTCAGAGGCCAATGCAAAGTAGATAGGTTAATCCCCAGGACGAATTGATAGGACACATCCCTAAATGCTCTGAGCTTCGCTGCTTCTAAAACCCATTAATTGTGCCCAATATGAAAAAAGTAATTTAATTTTACATGAAATCCAGCCTCATCTGTTATCTGTGGCACACTTCTGCAGAGTACATAAAGGTAATAGAGGTTTTCAGGGGCTATTCCCCACTTATTATCTAATAATGATGAATGAATATGCTGGTAAGTGACAGGTGTTTAGACACTTTGTTGGTGTAGAGGCATCTATTCGCAACTTTGCTGGAAATCAGTTCTTGTTCACTTTGAGGGCGTGCAGCAACTTTTAGTCTGTTTCAGTGAAAACACAGGAAATACTGGAACACCTCAAGATATCCAAAGAATCTTGTGATACAGAGCCAAGCATGAAAAAATGTTAATTAGGTGAGGCTGTCTGGAAAACAGGGACGATTTGCTCAAAACATACCAAAGTCTCACATTAAAAATGTCTTTATAGAACCACTTTGCCAGGTCTAAAATGCCCCCCCCCCCCCCCCCCCCCAAAAAAAAAACAAAAACAAAAAACCCTTCAGGAGCTTTGCAGAGGTTTGTACTTGGCACAAACTTAGAACTTTTCATGCGAAAATATAATGTAATCCAAACAGATTTTTGGATGGAGTAACAGGCTTATATTGGGAGTTACCTTGTGTGAAGAACAATATTAGAGATTTATGGGGCCAAAATGAACAAGAAGCAAATCATGTAAGGCACCCTTAACTTGGCAGGTGTGTTTTCATAAGCCACATAGCACCAGTATTATTACCCATGCAGTCCTTCATTACAAACAAGTGAACGGTTTGTTGGTGCATTTCATAAACTATCCTCCATTCAAAAGCATTTACACGTGTTATTATGACTTGATGCTTATCACCAATCTAAATAGTGTTGATGGAGTGAAGCTCCTTACAGCAACTGTTTTGTGAAGGGTGCTTATAAAGAAAAGCGCTCCTCATTATTTCCACCTTGCTTTACCCTGGTACTCCTGCCCTGCTGCATGACTAAAAGACAATTAATCCTAATAATCAGGGCTTTAGCCATCATTCCTCATTCTGGCAGGCCTCTTTTTCCATAGGGGCACAGAGGGAGTGCCCGAGCCATGGATCTCTGCTGCACAGATGAACCTCTTACAGATGTTGAGTGAGCAGCGCCGTTAATCGCTTAGCCATCTTGTGGCCTTCACACACGTACAAAAATGGAAACCTGAAGGTGGCATTTTATCATGTCATGTCTAGCACTGACTACAAGACTGGCTGGACCTGGTTTATATTTGGTTTGGTATTCTAAGCAATGTCATAGTTACTACAAAATTAGAAACTTAATAAGAGAAAGACAGGAATGTGGGCGCCTGTTAAAGGCATTGGTCCAACATGTTGGCACTGGTAATTTTAGCCTCAGTTAACGAGATATATCTACACTATACATACATATTTTATTAAAACATTAACCTTTCTGCTGAGGCAACAACTCTCAAAATAAGCAGGATTGCATGCTGGCACTCGCGCCACAAACATGCGCATCCTTTTGTCAGCAGTGCCAGAACATAGTGACACCCTTTCATATCACAGCAGAGAGACTGTGATGCAATGTTTGACTTATCAGCATGGGGACCTAATCTTCTCAAATTAGAGCCCAAATGTTTGGTGAATGCTACAGGCCCAGTGTGTGGAAGCAGAGGGAGTGCTATGACCGCCGCAGACAGGAGGCCCAGGCAAACAAGCAGATGCTAAGGGGCTGCTTTAGATGCGGAAGAAGAAAATCACCATCACAATGCAGCAATTATGGCAGTCTCAAATTCACTAGACTGGAGCACAGTGTGTTCTCACAGCGTCTCAGCAGCACTCACAGCATCCCACACAACAAGCTCATTAGGCCAGCACATCCTCCCTCTGATTTAGGGTGGAGGAATTAATGCAACAGCACCTGGTCTCTTGGAGCCATCCATCCTGCCATGTACAGCCGGCCACGCTCAGGTTATGCATTATCTTCTTTAAAAGCGTGAAATGTGGCCACCCCTGTTCACTTTTAAGCTACACCTCTCTCTTTTCCAGAGTGCTATGTGAGGGGTAGGCATATTAATCACACTCACAGCCACTAATGCTAACAATCAGTCAACACAGTTGGCCAGGCTCTCCATCTCTGGTGACAGGGAGGTTTGTCCTGAGGCCTGCTGATTCGTCCTGCTATGTCTGCCTCTAGGACAAAATACACAGCACAGGCAGGCTTTTCTTTCAACAATTCCCCTACATCATGCCATTTTCTAACTGAGCGAAATGCCGAAAATGCCATTAAATATGGTTTTCTGGAGAAGTTAAATCGAAACAGAAATTTCATTCCAAATAACGATATTTATCCATAGAACTATTTACACACCAATGAAACACGGCACATTCGAAAGGCTGACAGAGTTTGGGGAAACTAATTTGTTATTGGAGTGATTTTCTACAACATGGATACAACATATGTCAAACAGTCAAGTTTTGATAAACTAACAGCTGGCTAGTTCAACTGAGAGGAAACTGCCTACTGAGCAAGAATGATCTCTCCCTGAGTGTCATCCGCCAGCAGCATGAGGCAGAACCAGCATGTTTGGATTCCTACTGTACAACAAGAATATGGCTCCTCTTGTCAACTTCAAGCTGACAAGTGTAACATTGACACAAATTAATACAAAACCTGCACAATTAATTCCATCCTGGGCCCCAGCCTACAAAAAAACAAATAAATTAGCAGGAAATTCTATGAACGTGCTGAATGCAGTTAACTATGTGTGCACAGTGCGTACATGTGCGTGAATGCTTGTGTGTGTGCACAGTTGCTTATGCAAGTCTGGGAGTGCATGTTCTGTTTGATATTTTTTTCCACTGCTCAAAAAGAAATGCTAATTATTGGGCTTCAGGTAGCGTAAAATGTACAGCTGTGGTGACTGTCAGTGCTCGGTGGACTATTGAGCTGGTGTACAACTTGACAGTGGGTGGTGTCTCTCGCTCTCATCCCAAGAATCACCCAGTGGCATTGCCATCTTCTGCCAACGTCAATCAGCGGGTTGCTTTTAAAGCGCAAGGGAATCAGATTCTACCTGCAGTTCTGGGCTTAAACCCTTTCTCCCAATTTACTGTCGGTAAAACAATAAGTTTAGTCACTGTCAGTCGACCTCTATTGAATTCGAGGTTTCTGTGTCCCAGAAAATGAGTGTCAAAGATAGGTTAGGAGATATTTAGAGTCATTTTGATCCTTAACTTGTTCAAGCATCAAGGTTGAGCGTTGACGTTTGCATTTTAGATCACCTCACCTGATAATAGCCAGATGGCAGCGACAGTCCGTGCACAACACTTATAAGTGGGGTCTGCTGGCAACAGCTGCATGCTATGTTCCACTGCTCTACATGAGTATATACCACAAGTCACTGCTATTTGTTAATAAAAATGTTTCTTTACACTTCATGTTGAGCCAGATTGCTGGATCTTGGGAACAAACTTTATAGACCAGCTTGACGTCAACTTTGATTACTTCATTTCTGAAGAACTCCAGATGTTTGAGTCTTCACTCAAGGGGATTGCTGGTACCTGCACTGACAGCGTTTGGACCCATGTGCTGTTGCAAGGAAGAGTAAATATACACTTAGGGTAACATTAGGAAGATGTTTGTAGATGTGTATTTTACCATTTAATTGTTACTTCATAATAATCGCTTCTTTTCTCCCATACAGAATAGATTATGAAAATATGATCATAAGATTTGTCGTGTATCCCTGTGATAAGCCAAAAGACTGCTACTGCTAAATTTCATTTAATATTTAGGGATATATTGTGAAAAGGCAGAGAGAGAGAGAGAAAAGCTAGCATATTTATACATGTTTAAATATAAACTCATCAGGCAATAAAGATGGATGTATTCATCCTTTTGGAAGAGGTCACCAAGAGTGTCGTGGTGCAGAGTATGCTGCTGATGATGTAAAAAACAAGCAGAATTGCATACTGCATTAGACCCATTGCTACTGTTCATTGATGATACACTTTTAATGCAGTTTGAACTGTATTGTGTTTCTGGCCTCCCCTTTTGAGATAGGACTTCCAACATGACACAGTCTGCCACTTCCCTGGCCCTCCTATGTCATGACATTTTCTCCAGGACAGATTTGACATACTGCATACTGTGTAAAATTGTACATCCATTGCCTCTCAGTATGATTTGAGCATGGATGGTCAGACCTGTTTCAGGTTAAGGCTTTTTTCTCCTGGTTTTTAAGACATTTTTAGAGAGGCAGAGTGACGTGAGTGATATGATGTCTCAGGTCAAGGATCTATTGGTCCCCTGTTTTGTCCCGATTACTGCTAGCTAGGGAATCTGCATTATAGCAGGGTGAATGCACAAACTCTGTAAGGAAATAACAATGTCCCAAGGCTATGTCAGCGTCTAGCCACAGTATGAGTCAGGAGTGTTTTGCTACATGACCACCTTTGAGCCAAGGGACCGGGACGATCTCCTGGGTGCTCCACTGTCTCCAGAGGGAAGCATCAGTGTCTGCATCCCAATGAATCCACAGTCCTGAGGAAGCGAGAGCTCAGCAGAGACAAATCTTCCTCTGTTGTTTAGACTCTGCTAGTTTGGCTGAAATGCTCTACACGTGGCAAACCCTTGGCCCCCTCTGAAGAGTCCGGTCATCAGTGCACCTGTCCCAGAGGATTGTCCCAGGGACTACTTGCAGACATTTAAGTGCATGCCTGGCTCCAGTTGCACAGTGGTGTGGTAGCAGTGATGTGTGATAGATGAGCACAGCCATAGGAATCTGTATGATGTCAGCTATTAGGTGCAAGGAAACTGAAGTGGACAGGATCCAAGCTCACAACTCGGTGTGTGTTCCCAAACAAGGGCCACTAGACTGACTTAGAGGTGAGGCTTGCTCTCTGGCTAACCTTTGTGGCTAATGGGTGAGGTAGGAGTTCATTGCCGGGCTACATTGCCACCCACCTTATTACATAGCCATCCTTCCATTACAGTTGCACTTTCTTCAATACTGGCTGTTAAGCTCGGACTTTTTCACTTCAGTTGTTCCATGCAGAACTGCATGGACTCCATGCATTCCAAAATGCTTTAAATCAGCCATGAGAAACCTGAATACATAGTGGATGAAGAGTTGAACAGGGTTGAAAAGGTTCATCCTGATAGTCAGAGCATGAACATTTTAATGTGCTGTGATGCAAAGAGGAGTAAGTCTATAGAGCCCCATTAGTGGTCACGGCCAATTATCATAAAGCTACAGTTATAATAGATAACTGTTGTTTCACAATATCAGAATGCATTTGGCCATCACATAGTGTCTGTCAGTCATCGTATAACTACAGTAAGGTCTGCAATCCTTTCTTTGGTGGTGGACTGGTAGAGCTCATTCTCTGAATGCTCTCAACATTATGTCATGGTATTACTGTACAATGCATTAAGTATGTGCCGTGCACTTTTTTAAAAATTGTTTGCCAGCTCATAGTTCACTGCAGACATACGCATACACCGTCTATCATGTACTATAGTTGACTTACGCTGAATCACACTTGCAGAGTCAAAGTGCACAACAAGGAGATGTTAATGGAAAAAATAAGCTGAAAAAAGGATAAATGTAAAACATAGCATATGTAGTTGTAGTGTAGCAGGATTGAAACTCACTTGGCTGATTCCGTCGCCCTGGGGGAGAGCTAACACTAGAATGCTCCTTGACCATGAAATGGCCCTGCCCGGTAATGGTGGTTAATGGCTGTATGGTGCAGTGGTGCCGAGGGCAGGAGGGAGACCTAACAGGGGCATCCTGCCTGCTCCAGTAGGCCCCATCCAATGAAGGAAATGGGGAAGGTTGGGACAGTAGAGGTGTTTTGCTTGAAATTATAAATGTCAATGTGCTGTCAGGAGACCCTATGTGTGATGAGTAAATTTAGAGCATCAATAAAAAGGGGGGATTTTTGCTGGGTCCGAAATTGAGAGACAACAAATAGTACTGCATTTCCACAAATTAGGCACGGTGGAACCAAGCTGTGTAATGGAAAAATGTGAATTATTTAGAATAAAATAAATATGATTTACATCATAAAGTCTGCATCCTGAAGCACTGCTACAGAATAAAATGAATGGTTCCCTAAAAGGGCCTTCTTGTATCAAAGTCATGAACATGTAAAAAAAAAAAAAAAAAAAATCAAAACAATACTACTATCAACAACAGATTCACTATCATTTTCCAGGTTCATTTGACTAATTTAAGGATACACCAAGCCAAGCAAACAGTACCATGTGTCCATGATTGATACCTGCAGATATGATGAAGAAATTTTGAGTTCATCTAAAACAAAGGTTCTACATACACATTATTGATATTACATATCTGCAGGAATCAATAAGAAAAATCTACCTAACACTGACCCCAAACGTCTGTACACTGTGTATCAGATTGAATTTGATTCTGCTGACCTTTAGATTAGAGCATATATTTTACCCTTTGTCCTTTGACCCTTGACTACTGAACTACAGTTGATGCAACTCATTACTTGTCTACAGCTATGACTTCAAGTGCCTTTGACTGCTGACATATTGCCCTCATCACCACAAGCTTTCACCAATGTGTCCTCCAGCAGAAATCTTGAAAGAGCAAAACCCAGGGGCAAGATGTGGGTATCAAGACCTCAACAAAGCAATGGCATATCACGGACCAGCCATGGCCACATGAGGTTACTATTTGAAAGCCATGTGGCAACATAGCATGTGACAGTACAGAGGTAATGCATGTAATGTAGCCTAAAAGTGTCTATCTCTAAAGGTCATTATTAAGAGACACATTACACCAGTAGGCCTTGCAGGTAGCCTTGCCTTTGATGGATGGATGTTTTTTTTCCAGGTACCTAATTGTATTCTTAATTCGTAAAAATTTTCAATGCAAATAACGAACTCAGATGTGAGGAAAATCAAAATACAGAAACCCATCTAATGGTTGGACTTTTTCAGCAATAAAATGGATGACTGGGATTAAGAAAAACCTGCAATAGCTAAGTCTAACTTGAATATTCACTCTCCTTTATCTTGTGTTTGGTCTCTGCTCTCCTGCTGCAAATGTGCATTTAGCAATTAACTGCTAAATGCTTGAATATATTCACCAACTAGTTGCCAAGCTTACATTGTTTGCCATTGGCAGGTAGTCTTCAGTGGGTTTGTGATTTGAAAGACAGTATATATAGCATCGTGGAAATGAGGTCAAAAACAGAGTTAGGTGTTCACTGTGGGTTCATCATTACGAACGGCCCCTTTCACATACAAGTCATACATTGATTATATAAAAACACTGATTATAGCTGCTTTAAAAAAACCAATAAAACACTGCAGTTATGTCTGATGGTGTGAAAAACACGTCTCTCATCTTTGGTTTAAGCACATTCTGTGTCCTTGAGTACTGTTGACATTGACTCTTTGAATAGAAACAGTTAATGTGCATAACCAGATGTCAGAATATTTCAATTTTATGTGGCCAAATAAAGTATGGATTCACACTTACTTCAATTAGTCCACTTTAGTATGTGAAATGTCCTCAAATTTGTCCTTGAAACATCAGATACTGGATTAGCTGGATTAATGCATTAGAATACACTGACAATGATCATTTCACTGGCCTCCAGTGTTGATCTTACAATTCAGTACTGCCTCGTTTTTCACTTACTAAACACGCAAATATGTGCAGACATATACACAGACATACTGTAAATTGCATTTTTTGCAGACAGGCACTTTTAGAAATTAATAACACTAAGTGCATAGACATACTTACATATGTCCTAAATGAAGACTCTGATTGTCGAGCAAATCCGGTTTTAATCAGACTTGACGATGAGTTGTTGTAAGGAACTGAGTCATCAGCTGTGGTGGAGACAGTGAGGAAAGATGGAGACAACTGAGGGTTAAGCTGCAAACCTCTTCTGACAAACCTTGTCTGAGACAGCTTTAGTGGACAAAATGACAAGTGAAATATGGGGTCAACTATCAGTCATTCATCAGTGAACCCATCCTGTCATCATTTGAATTTTGAGCACTAGGCAATATTAACCTTCATAACCCCAAGTCGCATAGGACAGCTTGGCAATGCCTAAGACTGACAGGCACAGTATCAAAGTAACTGTTGGGCGTCACTGTAATAAATGCTTTCAGTCACATAAAGCCATGGATGAAATGGTACCAGCATGATGATGGGCACTTGAGGAGCTCTATATAAAAGTCTTATCCTAACTACTTTACACTGAGGCTTTGGCAACCCTATGTGGACTCTACACACATAAAAATCTAAGTGCTATTTTCTCATAAGAATATTCTAAAACAATTACTAACTTTTGTTTCATGCACTGCTTGTCCTTTGTGCCCTAATGGATAGTTTGGTCAAGTAAAGCTGCCAAGGGCCATGCCAAGGCTCAAGGCTATCTAATCTAATCATTATGATCCATATGAGTGGACAGAGCCGTGTGGCCTCAGCGTGTAGAGGCTACTTCTGTGACCTCTGCTGGCCTAAAAGTTCACTGGTCTTAAGTAAGTCTGAGATAAAGTTACATCCAGTGGGAGCAGGGTGATATCCACTTACTGCCATCGCCTTGTGGGAAATGACTGCGGTTGACACTGGGAAGCGTGACATCTAACACTATACAATATTTACAATGATACGTGATCAGCTAGCTCTGAATGTAAGTGATAGCTTTATCATGTTTGCTATCTTTGTAAAATAATAACTGGAGATAAGTCATGCCATGCTGTAGTTTAAAATGGCTGCTCTCCTTTCCTGCATTTAGTTGGATTATAGTCTCTGTTGGTAAATTACTCCCTTTGGAGAGGGAAATTAACCCAGATTTCCATATCAAAGCATTATGAATTCAGCCATTTTCCCTGCCCTCCCATTCTGGGGAAAAGAGAGAGTGGAAGGAGTCTGTAGAAGTAGCCTGCAGTGATATGCAGGCCGTACAGGGCTCCTTTCTTACAGGAGCAACACTCTAACAGAGAGAATCAGCAGCTTTCTACTGAAGCGAAGAATGAGATCACTGGGCTTTTTGTGCGAGGTCAACTTCGAGGCAAGACACATCGTGTTTAAAATTCAGTCCTATCCTCACCGAGCACTTGAAACACACTGTGCCAGCCGGGGAACCTGCTTGCCATTATGCAAAGAGGCGGCGGGCTTAAAGTAAATACGTAATCTTAATGAATGCTGAGATCTGTGGAGGTGGGAGTGAGGGGAGCCCAAGTCAAGTAGAGAGGGGTCAGAAACACAGGGTGAATAATCCTGTATGTCAACAAGACCCAACCAGCTCTCTCTAGCCCAATCTGTAGACATGTTTACAGTAAACAGAATTCAAAAGTTTTCTGACATCTGACATTGTTGTTCTGCATCGCAAAATAAGCAAGAGACGCCAGACCTTGCGCTCACAATTTACTTGTCTCATGTAAGGAGTTGTTGAATACCTGGTCTGATATAGAGGTTGAACAAATAAAACTAATGCTAATCACTGATGGAGATAAGAGAGGTTTATGATAAATCAACAGATGGTAATGGATACTAATGAGGGAAGGTAATTATGTTTCAAGCTCCTAACAATAGCAACTTATAATTTTAGAATATCAAACATTAAAACAATTAAACATTATGTTCATTTCTGCTATTAAAGATCCCGCTTGCGTTTGTTTATTTGTCTTATACATTGCGACTATGTCATTGGCCCCAACTTGTCTCAGATGCGTAAGTTTAAAACAAAAGGACAGCCATTAGATGACATGTCACACAATATAGGGGTCTTGTTCTGGCCCCGCGCCTGCTGGCTGTGTCCTTTGCTTTGCCCACTTTGCTCTGCGAGACTGCCAGGACATTGAGCCTGACACATCAGAACTGCTGCTCTCTTGGTGCCCTCTTTCATTCGCACTATCACAGAGTCAAAGCCTGCAGAGACGAAGCTGTCCAGAGACTGAGCCCTGCTGGGTTTGACTGGGCCAAGATCCGATCAAGCCTCGAGGAGAGGGTCATCCTCTTCCCTGACTTCTACTTGCTATGATCTCTGAACCGATTCTAAAAAGGCCTCTGACTTGATTTGAGCAGACAGTCCCCCTTGAAAGCTGCCTTTGGTTTGGCTTCTGTAGCCTGGAACGGGAAGAGCAGGGTCAGGCTACACACAGGCAGGAGAAAGCTCAAGCAAAGGCAGTGTGAGGGGGGAAAAAAAAACAGAGCTGATAGCCATGCTCCAGGTGCAGATGGCACACTGTTTTATGTGTGGCCTCAATGGATTATGTCAGCCAAGCTACTGGAGGCATATAATATGGAGAGATCACACAAAAACATTGTCAACCAAAATTCAAAGATTCATTAACAAAGGTCATTTCCATGACAGCGAATGCCTATTAGATGGCCAGGACTCTTGAAGTCACCATGAGGATAAAGCAAGCTGCAGATAGATGCCTTGAAATGAGGATAGGAGTTGTAATTTTACAAGCTCATAAAAGGTTTGTATAGTTTGGATTTTGCTGACAGAGTCTCATTTAGCCCACATGAGATTTTAGCAAGTCACTTTAAACATCAAATATCCAATCAAATGTTTTACATAAAGCCTCCAATAATTAAACAAATGAACGATAAAAGAGCATTAAAGGACCAGTGTGTATGTTTTAGTAGTGTCTAGGGGTGAGGTAGCAGATTGTAACCATCTGATTACCCCTTGCCTCATCCCTCCCTTCCTAAACATGTAGGAGAACCTGTGGTGGTGGTGAAACTCAGACAAAAACATGGAAAGCGCTCTTTAGAGCCAGCGTTTAGTTTGTCTGTTCTGGGCTACTGTAGAAGCATGGTTGTGCAACATGGCGGACTCCCTCTGTAGACATAAAGAGCTCATTCTAAGGCAACAAAAACCCAACTATTCTTATTGTACACAATTATTAATATCACATGCCATTTCTGCCATATTACTAGATCTCCCTAAATCTTACACACAGGTCCTCTAATGTGTGATTTGAATGAGAATATTTTAGTCAGGGGTCCAATTATGATCTTAGTAATACTCCTATTTCTGCACATTGTGATGATATGATCAAGGCAGACACTGCCCCTAAGGAGCTGGGGCTCCAGCAACCCTGAAAACCAATAATGGTCAGAGGTCAGAAAAGGGGAAGCAAAGATCCAAGTCCCATCCTATTGTGTGACATGTTTCCTTCGCCTGCTCGCCCCAAAGGCTTAGTGTCAGTGTTAACACTTCAAACACTCAATATCTTCACAAAACACAAAGGACGCAACTGCTTGCCATCCACATCATTTCTTCCAGGAACAGAGATATGGATCCTTCCCAAAGGTCACTGCCAGCTGAAGTTTGAATGATTAAGCAAAGCTTTGTTGTTTGACTTTTTTCCTCAAGCAAAATCTACTTTTAGGTGCAAATTGAGTGGTTTGTTCAATATTTTGAAATAGAATTGAACCACATTTTATATGTCAAGTTTAAATTGTAATTTTGTTTGATAATCAAAAATAATCAAAATCAAATGTCAATGAGGAAAAAAACATATTCTGTCAGATGAAAGAACCCATCATCATCTGCACAGGGGATGCCTTTTTGACGATGATTCATATCTGAAGTGGTTGAATTATTGTTGCTTGAATGCAACAGAATAATACTGCAACAATGATTCAAACAGTAATAATGTATAAATATGCAGAGGGCAGTTTGAGTGGGTGAATATAACAAGACTTTAACACACCTACATAAGTTTCTTACTGTAAGTTCATTTTGTTAGTTGAAGGGTGATAGCTTTCTCGGGAACTTTCCTTGTCCTGCCACTCTTGAACCCGTGAACGCTGTGCCTGCAAGCATTTCAGAAAGCTATGCTGCCACTGAGGCTACTTCAACAGCACGCTCCTGAATCAGTCAAAAGACAGCATTGTTACCAGACAACCGAGTCCGCCGTCTACTCTGTTACACATTTATGGAATCATGCACCAGAACACAGACAATGTCGTTGGCTAATCTCACAAGGCCGGGATCCAATTTCAGCCAGGCACGGGTGATTCAAGAATCAATCTGGTTAGCTTTCTGTTTTTAGCCTGCTGCTGTTTTAGTCTGGGTGTAACTCAAAGGGATCTCCAGTTTCCCTGGAATGTGTTCCTGCTCCTAAGGTGGTGATAAAAGACCTTATTTTATGGGTCACTGATTACTCACTGTACCCTGATGTATGTGTGCTGATACTAATCTTAGCAAGCACAAAAGTAGTGGACTCTCCATATTTACAGTATCCTTCAATTTTGCATTTCTTTCCCATTCTCTTGTACAAAAAGAAATAAAGAAAAATTTCACAAGTGTGGCAGATAAATATATAATTGTTTGTTCGAGTGTGTTTTGCACAGTATGAGACCTTCCGATTGCTGCACCAAGTAGAATGCACTGCAGGCAGTCTCTTGAGGGAAGGTCTCATTTTCTGCCTCCTGCCGTGAAATATTCAGTCCGGCCTGAAATAATATGGGACTCGTTTCAAGGCTTAGCACTTTTCAAATATGCTGGCAATAATGGACAGGGCATCAAATGAAGCACAGCCTCTCATAGCAAGGGGAGCAGAGGTTTTGAATCCATAGCCAGGGTTTCACATAACACCATAGACAGTTGAAGTGCTGTCAACATCTACAGTCTAGTGATTAGTTATTGGTGAACCTATGAATTCTTGCCAACAATTGAAATCCAGTCATACACTGTCTTTTGTCAGAAAATGACACAATATTATTTCTAAATACCTAAGTTTGGATACTGTGGACTGCCAAATTATATTTCCATATTTCTCTCCTGCTTTTTGCATATCAACAGGGGATCTGAATTTCATTCAGTCTTAAAAAGAAAAGAGAGGAAAATCAAGGGTGCACCATAAATGCACAGAGATGGAGTGCAGAAGAATGTTATGGGGGAAAAGGGAGGGGGCTTTGGTGAAAGGATTCAAGGATTTAACAATCCCACATCCTCTCAGCCTGTCCTTCATCTCTAATAATCAAGCTTGGCCACAGAATATCCCTCTGGATGGGAAAAAAACATGTTGCCTGTCCGCCTCTCACTCATCTTTAGACTGCCAGTCTTGGGTCTTCCTCTTGAAGTCTTCTGTCACATTTATGGCTTCAAACACTGAGCACAGCCTTTTTTTTAACTGACTGCCATGTCTTTAAAGCAAGATATCTTTTTTGTGCTACATTAGCATGAGATGAAGGGCAGTGCGTCTGATGCAAAGGAAGCCCCGAGAAGGCTGGACCACAGACACTATGAACTTGTTTGTTGCTATACACCAAAGGCCACCGAAACAAGCTAACCACTCTCAGTTCAGGTGAAGTATAGCGTCCACAGTGTTCCTGCATATTTATTGGCACTTAAGGCAAAACTAGTGCCATGTGGTTCACGAACTGAAGCCCAAATTTTTATTTTTATTTTTTTGGTTTTCCAGAGATGGTGCCTGCACGATCACACAATATTCACAAAATACAGAGCACACTGCATGGAGCAAAGTTTTGGAAAAGCTACAGTGTGTTGCTGTGCGAAGGTATGACAGACTGCTCCCATCTGCTCCTCTTTTACAAGTGAGGAGGACACCCAACAGACATAAAACCCTCAAAGCTACTGGACCAACCTCAATGACATCTCAGCACACATGCTCAATTAGTTATAATTGATTCATCTAACAAAGCTAATAAACAGAAAACTTTTGCCATCAGCATTACACAGAAGTAGATTAGAAGAGTTTCTATCTATCTATCTATCTATCTATCTATCTATCTATCTATCTATCTATCTATCTATCTATCTATCTATCTATCTATCTATCTATCTATCTATCTATCTATCTATCTAATGATACTCACCTAAAGCAATATGGACTACACATGAAGGAGCAAATCCGGTGTTTTTCGGTAATAATATACCCTACAAATAATGTTTTCATTTTGTGCGCTCTTTTGTGCGCAATCAAACTTCAAAATAACTTAAAAAAAAATGCTTGACAAAATAATAATAATAAATAAAGTTCAGGCCATGAAAACTTTGAAAGCGACTTTGTATACTTCATGCATGCCCGGAAGACTGCCGTGGCCGAGGAGCTGCAGAGTGGAGAAAAGGAGCTCCTGAAACCGGAGCGTCCACTGAGCGGCGCCGCAGCCCGCAACTTCCCCATCCATCCATCCAGCCATGCAGCCAGCCAGCCGGTGCTTCCTGCCTGCAACACGCTGCAGGCCAACCCGCTCTCTCACTCCGTGTTGGGTTACAGTGACAAGGGCCCTGTCTGAACCACGACTTTTACAAAGATAATATTACAGGTAGGTGCAAGCCACGGACCGTGTCACTATCGATAGACAAATTAAGCATTGAAAAACAAGACCGTGACCCAGAAATTCTCGCTTTAATCGGGTCACCGTGCTCGTTTTCAGCACTGAGTGATAATGGCACCTCTCACTGTCCTTAGCATTTGAAGTCCCCTTACCGCAACCTGTAGCTTTTGGGGCAGTGAAAATTGTCCAGCTGGACGCCTTGTATTTTCCCCTATTGGTGTCTTTGTATGTGTTTTGAGCCGTGTACACCTGCCTGCTGATAGCTTTCAACGTTTTTTTTTTTTAATCTAGTTGAAGGTCAGTTTACCCCTCTAATGAGCTGCTGTGAGGATTTGTATCAGCAGAGCTACAACCAAGGGTGTAGATAAATGTGCACAGCCTTAATTCACTTGTAACTAATGTAAGTTAAATGAACGAGTGGGAGCATTTAAAGAAACAAGAATGGAGCAATTTTCTGCAAATTTAATCACTCTTTTTTAATCATTATTATTATTAGTGGCTGTTTTCCTGATCAGCCTCATCATATGTTGCTCCGTTTACCTTTTTAAAGTTGTAGGATTGACCACATTATCCTGACCCTCTTTTTAACCCTGCCATATGCTGCAGGACTGTACTGATTCAAGTCAAGAGGAAAGTTGCAGCAAAAGAAGCTCTTACACTTGCTGGCCTTTCTTTATTGTTGCACATGGGGAAACAGCCTGAAAAGTCCAAGCAGGCTTGTTGGGCGTCGAAAGGGAAATGCTGAGATGTAAGCTGGAATTTCTCTGAAATAGGCCGAACGGAGAGCGTTTTGCTCCTACAGGGTTTTGTTCAGGGTTCCACTGAGAAAGCCCAATGCAAAGTGGGCCTACAGCCAACTGGGATGGATTCTAGGGTGGAACCCAAACAGATGGGAAATAGTATAAAGGTGAACACAAGGTCAATCTGAGCTTCAGTGATAAAGCTGTGGGCACTGCTCATAGCAGTGTTTTAAAAGTTGACTTAAGAAAACAGATTGTGTGGTCAGAATAAACTCTTAAGACCATATTGGAGCTTTTTTTTTTTCCAGGCTTCTTTTGTCTAGATTGCCACAGGCGGAAGCAGCAGACACCAAATGGTCAAAAAATTGTTATCATTATGTTTGTCTGGAAATCAGCAGAATGGGGGTGTTGATTTCCAGCGGGCGGCTTTTCCTTTGTCCCTTTTTTTTTGTTCTAACCCAGATTTTCATGTTTAACAGGCCCACAGCTGATCCATCTCCCAGCACACAATTGAGACAGAGGAGGTTAAAGCACTCCGAAGGCACGGGACCATATTGCAGGTAATTAATATGTCAGCTCAATCACGAACTTCGTCAATACATCTATCACCACACTTACTTGAAACTGGAGTAGCTCGTGGGATGCTGCAGAGAGCGCAGACTGAGAGTACATTTGTCCATTAGTAAACACTTCATAGTGTATGTTGTGATTGGGGAGGTGGCGGGGCTCCTCTCTGTCCAGTTGCAGTCATTTTCGCCCGTCACCTCCTCATTGCTGTAAAAACACTTGCTGTGGTTTGGTAGATTAACAGAGAGCCCCCTAATGGAGTAATTACACCGAGCCAAACATCTATTTTTCACCTGTGCTCTGCCATTATTCTCTGTCCCCTATCCACTCCATTGGAAGTCACTTACTCTCCTTACAATGAGTTATCATTGACTGCCATTTAGACGTTCTGGAGCAATTTGTCTTACTGAGGCCACGCGCTGGCCTCATTGCAAAGACCAATCATTCTCCCTCCAATATATAAAACATTCATGGGGAAAAGGAAGAGAAAATGCCCCACAAACAGATAGTAGAGAGTGGCTAATAGATACTATAAAGGTGACAGACAAGGAAAATAATGTAGGAGATTACTGGAGCGGGAACAAGCCTGCACAACCAGTACAAAAGCTTCAGGGACTGTAATGCTGGAAGAAAAACATCCTTCACCAGACAAATGTGTTAAATGGGTAGTATGGCAGCTATTGCTGGTGGTAATTGCTGTTGTTGCAAACAAACGATGACTCTCAATTTAAATTTAAAATCCAAATCTTTAATTTGCCGTTGTAATTTCCTACACTTTCTTTCATTCAGTACATCTTAAGCTATGAGATCACTGAATATTATTCTAGTGTAATACTTACTCTGACGTTTTTGTTTTTGTTTTTTTTTGCGGTGGGCTCTTCTTTGACTATATGCTTGTTATTGATTGACTTCCAGTCCTTGATACTCCACCTCTGGTTTTCAAGCTTTAGATCATTTGTTCATATATATATATATATATATATATATAGGTAGGTAGGTAGTGTGTGACGAGGAACCCTTTTTCATCTTCTTTCACCCAGCCGCAGTCTGAATTATGCACCAAACTAATGGGAATGATATAGAGAATATTGCACTGAAGTTTAAAGGGTTAAAACCATGTGCAAAGTTAGGTTTCCTCTCTTTGCGCATGCTTTTTTTACCTGTTAGTACCCTAATTTCAGCATAGCTGCAGCTTAAACACAGTGTTATGGCTGCTGATGGATTATTTGGGATCAGTTTGACACAGGTCTCCTGAAGGCAGACAGTGGCTTGCCTGCTGTGCCCAGTCCAATACACACTCCACCTGGTCTCACCAGAAAGGGTTAATCATGTTCTTAACTGGCTGTTTTGTTAGATTAGTCTCTCTCACTGCTTAACACAATGACAAATAACCATGATTCTTTTTCTTGCACTGATAATAGGGACAACTTAAACATTTCTTACTAGCACAAGTGAAACCATTAATCCTCGGTGATACTGCTGATAAGTGGTGACTTTGGAGTAATGGCCCTGTCACCTTTAAAAAAGGAGAGAAAATTTGAACAATTAAAACAATATTGTCATCAAGTTTTGTGCGTTCTATCTCTTTGTGTCATTGGAAGGCATCTGCCAGTGGTAATAGACTGAAGAATTGAATGAGTTGATTATGAATATTAAGGAAGATGCCCTCCATCTAAAAAAACAAACAAAAAAAAAAGATTAGTTTTTATACTTACAGGCAATATGAGGGACTATACTCGAGGTAAATTTATTTGTGTTTCATTGTCATGCCTGCTAATATTGAATGAAAGCTAATGTTCTGTCTAGAGTGCAACGATGTATTGATTCATTGATTGATTGAAATATTTTGATAATTGATCAGTGTTCAACCAAAAATGGTTTCACTTCTCAGATATGAGAATTTGCTGAGTTTTTGACTGTTGGTTGGACAAAACAAGGTGTTTTAAGAAAGCACCTTGGGTTCTAGGAAGTTGTGATCGACAGTTTTCACTGTTTTTTTTTTGTTTTATAGGCATACCTATTAATCAAGGAAATAATCCTCCTATCAGCAACAAACTGTGTCAGACTGCATTTTGGATGTGTGAAACTTCCTCTGATAAGTTTGCAGATGCTTAATAGCTGCAGAGTCAAAGAGGAAGTCAGAGTGAACACAAACAGCTACAGAAAGTAGGAAAAGTCATAAAAACCACAGGCTTACAGAATAGTGATGCTGCATTCAGGTACCTACCAAATAGTAATATGTCTGATACCACACTTAATCTAGTAGAAACAGTGCATCATACAGACTCATTTTCATCCAAACTGTGATGTTATTCTCTTCAACAAAGGAATGACACACTCATACAGTCACAGCTCTTTGTGTTCCTCTGCCTTCCCGAACATACGGTACATGTTTTGCCATTTGCTGCACTTTTGTGTCCTCCAGACAGTGCAACTTGACTGCAGTGTGTGTAGTTGTTATGGTGTACCAGTCACACTGTATGACTCATCATACACCCTTTGACTACTTTCAGTGTGGACTCAAACACCTCACTCAGGCTAATTGAAATTGTCTCAGTTTAATCGTCTTCTCCATCATATGTTCTATTTGTTATTATGGCTGCCTCCAGCACTAATCAGTTGTTGATGTAGCAGCCTACAGGTGTTTCTACATAACTGACAGGATGATAATAAACACACATAATTGAGCCTTTGATTGATTGTGATTTTAGATTATTTGCCCATTTTCATTTAATGACTTCAGGTATCAACGTGAAAGAAAAACATTTATTCACCGCACTGTACATTTGGCGAGGTTGTATTGTTGCCCTTATTGTCAATTTGGTAATAATAACTTTGAGCACAGTTGGATTCTCTTGGACATGATCCATTTATCAGTAGAATAAGATGAAAACATGCTTACTTAATTGCTCAAGGCTGCTCAAGATGGGAAAATCTGCTCAAGTTTGAATTTGAGTCATTTTTGTTCTGGTGTGTTTCATCAAGCACACTGACAGAGACAAAGTAATACTAATTAGCCAGTTGCATATTTAGAGCTAGCACAGAGCATCCTTAAAACAGATGCTTTTGCCACTTAATTTAATATTTATGTGTCATTAAAATAGATTTTAAAAAGATTGTATCCAAACGTTCAGCTGAAAGTGATTGAAAATTGAAACATCTAAACATCTCTAGGCTCAGCATCCCCCTCCGTCTTTGCCGTTGTCAAACAAAGAGACCTTGCTGCTCATACTGTACAGTGTAGGAATCTTCGGGTTATGGTGCATATCGGTGCTGAGGACCAACTCTTAAATTGTCTTGAATGTAGCTCATTGGTTGGAATCCTGAGGATAATAATAAAATGTCATGTTTCTTAACCTCCTATTACACTACATCATTATTTCTTTCTGCTTTGGAACATGTAGTTTCTCATCCTACATGCCAAACTCATCATTCTTTAGCAGCGACACAGTCCCAGGCACTTGATACTTAGTATTTCTATGGTCCCAGCTCTGTTTCGATCAAAGGGGTTCAGGGGCCTAAGTTTCAAATCCCCCAAAGCCCATTTTGGCTACTCTTTGTTTAGCCCATTGGCATTCTGACCCCATGCTTCTCAGACTTTGAACTCAAAGCTTGGAAAAGCCGTATCGCTTCTTTAAACACATTATCAGTGGGCTAGGTTTTAAGAATATCACTAATCATCTTAAGGTTTTAGTGCAGTGTGGCAGGATCGTTCAAGACTCGGGGGCCCATTTACTGGCATGGGCACTGTAAGAAATGCCCTGTGAAATATACGGCAACTTAATGGCAGCAAGCTTGTTATGTAAGTTTATGCATTTCATAATGGAGCAGCTTAAAGACTTTGCTGTAAAAGTGAACTATCTTATCAGATTTTTAAAAAAATTTACAACAGAATGTAGGGGTTGTACCAGGGCGGGTGCATTTTTGAGCAAAATGTGGCACTTTACTGTAAAGAAGTGTGGTGTTTCAGTTCATCAGTAGGGGTTTAGCATGCCTGCTTGTAGCATCTTAACACAGGATGCCTGGTTTTCATTTAACTTACTTATCTCTGAAAATGTATCTGATTTTGTGTCAGATTCAAACCTCATCAGAGAGCTTGGCTTGAAGTTTAATGTTAAGTGTTAATGCTACAGTTTAATAAATAATTTATGTATTGCTCTCAAGAAATTGGCATTGACTGCATACACTTTAAAAGGGTGATACAGCACATGCATATTCTACAACGATTATACAAAGTGGAGAAATGAAGAGATCAGATTTCAGTGGGACCTGCTTGATGGCAAGAGTTGCATAATCAGTGCACACCAACACTTTAAACAATGACCAGTTAAGATGCTTGATTTTATTTTTATTTTTGCACAAGTATAATCATGTTCTCAATGTATAGTTTATTGTTTGTCTCACTGGGACTGGTGGATGATTTATTTTTCGTCCTTGTACTTGTGATTGTTGGTATATTTCTTTTATGACAACCCAGTGGAAGGAGTGGTATTAAATGTGAAAAAACACCTTACCACAAATCTTAAACAAAAATGATTGGTAAACGCAGTCTGAATTTTGAAAACGTCATTATTTAAATTGACATATGCTATAGTCCTTTTGATGATCATGTGCTTTGTCTGAACTAAACTGTCATGAATTGCAATGGAAATGTTTTAGTTGGTTAAAAAAAAAAGAAAAAAACAAAACAAAAAACTGACCAATCAGGTATGCTTGTGAACACATTGAGCACTGTCTGGATGAACAATTGTCCATATGTCAGGTGCATCTGCTTCCTCCTATTGAACACTGTGTGCTACCTGCTGTGCCACTTGTAATAGTTGTTGATGATACTGATGAATACACAATTTAAACTTAGAGCATCCCAGACTAAATTTAATAAAATGTCTTATGAGCACATACAGGACAATCCTTTTGTCTTGAAAATGTATGTGTGCACATATGATTGCAAGCAAGTCTGTTTGTGCCCCTTAGCTCCTCTCACACCTCTTCAATCTCATCAGCCCCCATGCTTAAGATTTGGCACCTTGCATCACATTGTCTTCATCTGGAAATATTTCAGCTGCATTTCTGCCACTCTAAAGGGAGAAGAAGATAAAGAAGAAGGTAAAAACACACCCTGTTGTGTGAATCCTAGAGAAGGCCTTGAACCCTGCCATTCATCCCTTTCACTTCATCAGCTGAGTCTAATTGCCAGAGAGGACAGGATACCCAGGGCCCAATTGTTCCTTATCCTCTTTGGAGCCTCTGAGGCATGAAAAGCGAAAGGCCTGCTTTTGATCTTTTTTTTTTTTTTTGTTAGTTTTTTTTCCTTTTTTTTTCTGTCATCCCCTACCATCCTTCCCCTTAGAGTGAGACACTCTTTTCACACTGTGCCCCCTTCTTCAGCCACGCAAAATAATTATCAAGCTCTGCTTCATCAAATAATGGCAGATATTGGAGGTCATGATGGGGAGGGCCAGAGGTCTGCAGGGGTGGCCCTAAGACGTGGTGGAGCTCCCAACTCATCTTAGAGGCATGCTCCTTAGCTGTGGCTACCTTTATATACCTTGACCCCGGTTTTCGTTTGTCTGTCCTAATGAGACCCTCTCATGCAGCCAGTGCAATAGAGGTCTTGCAATGGCAGGGTTGGGAGGCCAAAGTACAATGAGACACAGGGCTGTGCTCAGACAAGGGCGCATCTGTGCTATCTTATTAAGCCTTGGAAAAGAGCTCATGCGTCTCAACGTCCCATAGGCGCTGAGAGCAGATCTATTGACACCTACTTGTCCTTTGCGGTTAACACCTTTCTGTGAGGAGGCAGGCACACCCAAGTTCTTGTTAGAAGTAATTCTTGGCAGAGTATTTAGCGAGGCAAAGTGCTTAGCTCGGTTTGGGTGGCCATGTGGTGCGGGGATAAAGAATGCAGTTTTGTAATGATGAAAAATTCCTTGGAACTAAAGAAATGACGAGGGATGTCAGAGACCAGTTTGTCAAAGGCAAGCAGCCCTCTTCTTTAACCGAATTCTTACTGCTTAACACTTAAAAATGCTTTATGTTATTGTTAATCATCATTTTTTACAAGTTGTTTATTCAGAACTGTTTCCAGATTTTTTTTTAGTTTTGTTGCTCTTAGTTGTGGGCTTGGCTATTATCCATGCCCAGAAAATTGTCAAAATGGAGGTGAGACACCAGTTAAAACCTCTTCTGATTTAAACTGTGTAAGAAACAATGACTCTTAAGATAGCCACTGTACTCACCTATCTAACTGACAAACAAAAGGGACAGGAGGATATACTATAAGTAGAGCAAAATGACAAACAAAAACTCAAGTAGGCAAACAAAAACCTTTAAGCAATCATGTTAAGCACGCCTAACATCTGAGCACTGTGCGAGAACAAAGCAGGGCTCCTGTCAGCGCATCGATCCACTCCTGAAGGCACACACATCCATAGCTCTCTGATTGCTCCCTGCCTCTCGCGCCTCTCTCCCCCGCGCCTCTAACTCTCTGTGCTCCAGCTCCTTTCTGAGAATGTGCTTATCGATCTGGCCTACTTCGTTGGAGTTAACTCAGTGATAAAACCTGACCAAGGGCTTCCAATGGTCTGAAAGAGTTGGGAGAACTGGTGAGAGGCCAAGATGATAAGAAAAAAAAATAATAAAAAAAAAGAGTGGTCGCTAAATTCACAAGAATTATTTTGTCATATTAAGTTTGGGAATAATAGTTGCTCAACTTTCAATATGAACAGCTTGAATCACAGTATCCTACAGCCTTATAATACTCAAGCAGCTGATAACCTGCTGATTTGAACAGTGTCAGACAAGCAACTAGACTTCCTAGAACCCTGAAACTAATGAAGCATTGTGGGACTTTTAACTTTAACTAAAGGAATAAATTAATACATTAATTTTAAAATGGCGTATTGGGTTATAGTTCAAACCATACACAAATTTGATGTACTAGGAAATATTGATCAAATATATGTAAACAAACTATTTTCTTTGGCTCATTCACTTGTATTTGTGTTTCTATACATGATGATCCATAGATGATTTTCTCTGTAAGAACACATCTAGTTGTGAATAAGACATCACCAGCCAAGGACGTCTACTGTACTGTTTGCTTCTATACTGTAATTAAGAGAGTAGAGTAGTCTATAAAGCTTTGTGTTCCTTAGTTAGACTCTGGTATATGTATTGCTTGTGCTACTATGTCTCAGTTGTCAGAGGCTTATTGTATGCAGAGCTTATGATATACAGTAATGAGTATATTGAGCAAAATGGGGTTGCAGTGATGTATAAAGTAACCTTGGTCATTCATTTGTGTATAATTACGGCGGAGCTGGTTTGACAAAATGCATCTATTGAGATCCACTCCTTCACAGAAAAACAGCCTGACTACTGTGTTTGCTGTGTTGAACTAGTGGAATATTGTGGAATTTCTCCACTGACCTGATCCAGCTGGTTAAAACACGAGCTGCATTTCACTTTGTGATCAGTGTTTTATTCTGCTCGAGCGTGGTCTTTAATGAAGCGGTAAAGAACATTTGTAATGCTATTGTTGTGCGGTGTATTGCAGCTCTATTTATTTTTTGGAGAAAGCACACACAAAGATATCAAAAATCAGTGTTTCTTTAAAAAAAAGTGACTCATGTTTTGTGTGTCAGTATGTGTAATCGTGTCTCCAGAGTGTGATTACATTGTATGTCAGTTTGTGTATATTTTTGCAAGTGTGTTGTGCTGTCATGTTTGTAACATTCCATGTGGGAGGGTCTGTTGATAAGTAAGCCATCTGTAGTGTTCTGCCGAACGACATGTTGTAAAGCGAGATTTGAGAGTGTGGAGAGACTTGACTTGACAAATCTTGGCACATAATGAGACAGAAGGGAGTAAAGGCAGAAGTCTGTCCAGAGATAAACAATTAGATTTGTCCCTGAGGTAAAGGCCAGGCAATGCAAGGACTCTCAGACTAACAAAATCAATATGGCTTCCAGTAAGAACACTCAGGGGGTAGAGTGATGAAGAGGTTATCATTCATTTCTCAGATTAGGACACACATACACAATGAGGAAGAGTAACGCTTTAAAAATCAATATGATCGCCAACATGAAAGCTGCTTGTCAGTGATGTATACATTTGGACGTATGCATCTGATAACTATCTGTCAAACATCATCGCTCTAATGAGACATGATAATGTAGATCAACAGGGATACTGAGCCGAGCCAGTCACGCCAGTTTTCTTCAGCAGCCAATTGTGAGAGGATCTTAAAGGAGACAGCATTTGGGAATGATACTTTCACACCCCCAGATAAAACCATAATGGAGCATGAGCCGTAGACAGAGTGGGCAGTCCCTTTGCGTTGCATCCCCTCTTAGGTCCTGCCCAGACTTGAAGGTCTAATCTAACATCTCACCACTGTTCCCAGCAGGCCTCACAAGGGTAGCACTGCCAGGGCAAGGAGGGGTGGACTGTTGGCCGCGTTGTGCCTGCACTGGCTTTAAAAAAGACAACAAAAAAGAGAGGGTGAATGGTTTTGGGGTGGGAGCGGGGGCGATCACAACTTGTGTGCAACTGCTGTTAGGCAGGGACGGCTCCTCAGAGACGCAGAGTCGCTGACCATAAAGGTGTGAGCCTGAGCCGAGGCCAGCCCGTCGCCTCATCTCCATGGAGACAGCGACGTGGCACCCCAGTGGGCTTGTCTCTGCTGTGGCCCGGAGCAGCAAGAGCACTTGGGGATGTGGCCTGGCCATCACCTGGGCTCCAGGGGACCAGGAGGCACTGCTCTGATGACCTTCGACAACCTGCCAGTCTGTCATCTCGGCTCGGGGAATAACAAGAAAAAAATCAGCTAGGGATTTGTGCAGAGACATTGTTTACTGGGCCATTGTGTCTTTGGAGGAGGCTCTTTGTTCCGGTGGGAGTGAACTATAGAGAAGGACGTACTTTTCACAGCAATACCTCACTTGATATTCTAAAATTTCCTTTGCCTGTATTAACCCTTTCATGTCAAGACAACGTGGGGGATTTCAGACTTTCCTGTACGGGTGTGTTTTCTGATTGGTTCGTCAAATAGAAACATCTGGCTGAGGAGGTGAAGGGTAAAAGTAAATTAACATAATTAGATAGTAATATTATCATACTGATTCTTGTACTTCTCTCAGCAAGTGACAGTACAGTGAAATCACTGTTTGGACATGCCCTGACTCACCACTTTCATCTGAAACACTTTTATTGTGACACAGTTGCACCTGTTGTGATTATAGACAATATCGCTCCCAATAATGAAATGCTAAAAAAAAAATACTACGGCACTTTTGGACATGACAGGGCTGCAAGTAATGATTAGCCCTGGTGGACACCATCAGCTCACAGTGCAAACCACATCAAGCATAAGATACTTCATATGTTGTCAAAATACACACAAAATATGTTTAAATATTTAAGTCACCATCATTTCGAAGCATGTGCATTGTTGTGCTTTGTATATTCTACTAGAACACCAAAGAGTTTCAAGAGAAGGGATTTTTTGCTGTTTAAAGTGAAAGAAACATCGGAAAAATGCAAAATAAAGAATCTGTCATGTTTCAGGGGTGTGGACACCACAGTAGTAAAGAATTCACCGTGATTTGATGCATAATCAGGAACATCAGAGTAATTCCTGTATAATGTTAAAGGCTATTCTTGGTATCACTGTGATAAATTATTGCCAAATGGGATCTCAAATCCCCTGCATTCGAGTGTAAAGCAGCGCCATCCAAACCATTCCCTGGAGACACTTGTGTTGCATTATCTGACAAACCAATACAGGAGATTCTGTGGAAAAATCTGTGCTTTCTTCCTTTCAGCCAAAAAGAAAGAGGATTTTGAATGGAGTGGTGATTCTTTATGCAGAGCTGAGACGCGACACCTTCCAGACGGTGAGAGATGGCGAGCCCTAATAATACAGAGCTGTACAATGGTTCTGACAGGCGAGCAATAAAGCAATCAGGGTCCCAGGCATTCCAAATCTCTTTGCCGCCCACCCTCTAACAGACTGAGAGATGGGCGGCTGACCTGTGAGCTGTCAATCATGGGGGATACCTGCTGGAGCCTGATCAGGGAGAGCTGAGGGCACCAGTCCATCAGATCTGTTTTCACACTCCAGACACTAACATTGCAAGCATAACCACAGACACAAAAAAACCCCACCGCCTCGCTCTTAATTAGGAGATGTGTGTGTTGTTTGGGAGGGGGGTTGGACTTGTTTGGTTTAAATGGGTATGGGAGTGTCTTAGATATAGGGGGATAGTAAGTGGAATCCCAGTGAGACAGAGAATAACCTTTTCCCTTGATTTAGGAATCAGGCATTGATCTGTCACGCTGTTTTGTACAAGCAAGAGCTCTTTCAGCATTGCTTCTCAGTGTGTGTTGCTCCTGTGTGTGTGTGTGTGTGTGTGTGTGTGTGTGTGTGTGTGTGTGTGTGTGTGTGTGTGTGTGTGTGTGTGTGTGTGTGTGTGTGTGTGTGTGTGTGTGTGTGTGTGTGTGTGAGATGGGTTGAGCGAGGGGAGGGGGGGGTAAAGGCTTGTTCATTAGCTGTCTGTAGGCCATTCCAGCAAATAGATCACCATAATACTGTGGTTAGTTAATGGCTTTCTGGTGTTTCCTCTAGAGTCTTCCTGTCTGAGGGCTGACTGCTAAAAACTCCTCCACTGTTTTCTCCTCCTTTTTCCAAGTGGGGAGTCTTCTGTTCTGCTGCCTAACTCAGACAATTGGCTTCAGCCAGCGGCCAAGTCTGTGAGCAGTCTGGCCGCATGGACTCACATTAGAGAACTAACAGCAACATCACAAAAAACATGCTGATCTGACATTCTGTCTCGCTGATGACTGGAATCATATTTGTTCTCCACAATTGAAACCTAGTCTGTGACAGGAAATGTCCTCACAATAAGGAGTTTTATTGTTGCCTCTGTCATATTTTAGACTTTATGAAATGTGACATTTTCAATGTTTAGAGAAATACAAGCCACATTAAAGTGAGCATAAATGGAGGCTATGATGATATTCATTTTCTCCAAGTAGATCATTAAATTCTTTCTTCGCTGAGATATCACATAAATGTAATAAAAACGACTCAGCAGCAGACATCACATGAAACACATCAGACAACATCGTTACGAAGTGGTCTGTAAAATAGTCATTGCAAGATATATCTGCCATCCAACACTGTGGCTCAGAGCAACAGCTACTAGATAGATTGTTATGAAATTTGGTTTAGGTATTTATAAATCAATAAATTCTGTCCCAATACTTGATTAGGTATTGATATTTTTTGACAATGTTGGGCTCCCCAGAGGAGGAACCATTTTCCATTTCATACAGTCCTCAAGCTGTCGTCTAGTGCAGGGGTGTGGAGCCTTTTTCATCTTAAGGGCCATTTCAATTTTTATAACATCCTCTGAGGGCTTTGCTCAGTGGCGCCCCCAGATATTTTTCATAGGTGTGGCTCACAAGGGGACTGGGGGGACATGGAGCCCCTGGCTATACTAAATTATTGAGCATAATACAACATATATCATACTATGGCTGCAACTGCTTCTCTTTGGTGAGGCATCTGATGTCAGATGGTAGAGATGATGATGATGATACTGGCAGCTAGTTTTCCAGGTTTGGGTGAGTCACTCTTTAGCAGAAGAATCAGTTTTGAAAAGACCTGCTCTCAGTCGCAGGTTGTTGCTTTGCAGCTCAGTGATTTCATGTTGCGAGTTGTCAGGCACATCAGCTGGCTCCATTTTAAATGGCGTAACAAATATGTTGAATTCCTTTTGATTACTTCTCATGAAGTGAAACCTCTCAGGAGGTTTCACACTCACCAGCATGTTCAGATGTCATATGAGGCTTTTGTTTTTGTTGAACAGGAAAATGCACAATGCTTTCTGATTGCACTTGCCACAGCTTTAATTTCTGCCATCATCTCTGTGAATTATTCCAGACAAAGTGACACTTTGGAGCAATTTTATTTTGTCCAATGCCAGCAAGTCCATGGCAGCAACAAGGCACTCTTTCACAAATTCTCCTTCTTAATGAGGTTTCAGCTTCTTAGCTATTTGCTCGCTCACCACAAAACTGCGTAACACCATCTCTGGTCTTGTGAAAGCTGCTGATTGGGCATCAGAATGGAAAAACTTTGTCCAACTGCATTTGTCCTTGTGGCTCATCCAGTTTAGCATGTTTTGAGCTGCAATGACAACAACAAAAAAAGTTTGTCAGTGTCTCATGAAAAGCACGACACCCTGCATCTACTTACATTTGTAGCCATGATGCATTGACATGATCTCAACCACTCTGTGTGCGTTTGTCTGCTAGTCTACAACGATGCACAGTGTCAATTTGTGGCTTTGTTAGTTGACTAGTTGGCTCCGTGAAACCCCGGCACATGACAATTCTTACATTTTTACATTGACTCTGTCCTCACTGAATCAGCCTCTATTTTTTCAGCTAGCTTGCTTTTTTATGATCTCCAAACAAAATAGAGTTCCATTATTTTTGACATTAAATGAACCGACTGACTAATGTAATGTGACAGGGCTGTTAATAGCGCTAAACCCACTGAAAATTGTCACCTAACTCTGCATTATTAGGTGTTTTAGTGCTTCTCAATGGCTCTCACCAGCTCTCATATATGACACCATACTCAAGTTTAGATATGGCGGCTGCACACTACCTGCCCAAAGTGAAACCCCATAGAACCAAAGCAAATAAATGACTGGTGAATCCAGTCATCTAGGAAGACACATGTTGTGTTTTTTCTCAGAACCAAATCAGGGCTAAATTGAGTTAATGTTAGAGTTAGTCATCAGGTGCCCGAAACAAGGACTGTGATGCCAGTGCTGCTCTGCTGGTGCTGAATCAGTAACGTTAGTAATGACTTAATTCCACACTGAAAAAGCAGCATTTAACTGCCCTTTTTGAGCCTTTCAAGGCTGCTGCATCTCTGACCACGTCCATCACTGATGTTGACTGCGGAGTGTGGCCCTGTTGTCATCAAGTCTTTCAAACTCATTTTTTAACCATTACTCAGATTTTATGTTAACAAACTCTAGCCTCAGCAGGTCAGTTAGGAGATACGTTTCTAACAATTGTATACAGATATTACTTCACTTATAATTTATTATATCACTTCCAGTGGGTCAGAAGTTTCCATACACTGAGGTGATTGCAGAAAATAATTAATAAGTTTCTCATAGGCTAATTGACATCATTTGAGTGAATTGGAGGTGTACCTGTGAATCTATTTTGAAACCTACCTTCAAACTCAGTGCCTCTTTGCTTGACATCACAGGAAAATCAAAAGAAATCAGCCAAGACCTCAGAAAAAAATCACAAAGCCCTGACCTCAATCCAATAGAAAATCTGTGGGCAGAACTGAAAAAAACATGTGTGAGCGTGGAGGCCTATAAACCTGACTCAGTTACACCACTTCTGTCAGGACGAATGGGCCACAGTCTCAGCAGCTTATTGTGAGAAGCTTGTGGAAGGCTACCCGACACGATTGACCCAAGTTAAACAGTTTGAAGGCAGTACCACCAAATACTTAGTGTGTGTAAACTTCTGATCCACTGGGAATGTGATGGAAGAAATAAAAGCTGAAATAAATAATTATGTCTAATATCTGACATTTCACTTTCTTGAAGTAAAGTAGGGATCCTAACCGACCTCAGACGAGGAATATTTACGAGGATTAAATTGATTTAAAAACTCACTGTGTTGTCTCTGTGTCCTGCACAGTCAAGCAAACACAGGACTTTCCCCCCCAGGAGACTGCTGTTAGTGTCCCATGTGAAACTGAAAGTAATTTATGTAATGTACATGTACGTATCAGTAACGTACTTATTTTAACCCATGATCTTTTCCCAAAACCAACCAAGCAGTTTTGTTGCCTAAACCAAAGTAAACTGCAAATGCTTCACAATGCTGACAACATGAGGACACAGTTGTGGCAGTTGACCTATTCAGTCTTTTAGGTATGAGGCTGGGTTGCTCTAAAGCCACCTCCTCTGTAGTGATCCACTCGGGGTTGATGTTTTGGCAGGGCAAACACAGAGACCTCTCTAAAGTAACTCTCTGCTGAGAAGACATTATACTACGAACACGCAGCTACTGACAGTACAATACTTGCTGGTGAATGCCAAACCTCAAGCTAACTTTACCACATGCACATAAAGAGTTACTTGAAATGTGTGTCCAGCTGGTGAGTATCAAGGTTCAGACTTCTGCTCTATAGGCAGCGTTGTTTGCTGCTCCACGTATACTGTAAATTATTCCTAATGCGCCCCTCGCTAATTGTGACTTATTGAGCCGTTTGTCTCAGACATTTCCCAGATGGGAAAAACTCAGAAGGGTGTTTGTTTTTTCTCAATAATGGAAAGTGCTGTTGTGAGGTTTACAGGAAATGTGTGCAAACTCGGTCACTCTCGTCTGATGGACTTTCATTGTGGGATCAGTGTAGTTCCTGACTGAGGGTCTGAACAACGACCTCGTTCATTAAATGGTCTTTGCTGTGTGAAACAGGGCATCTTCGGAGAAAAGGTGAGTCTGTCTCTAGGAGACGAGCTGTGTGTCAGCTTCTGATTAAATCTCATTATGACATTTTCAGATATAGCTATGAAATTTGTGAGCTCATTTTTTCTGGCGTGGGACTTTGATTCCACTGTTGCCAGGCAACCAAAAACAAAAAAATGATGTTGTCAGCTTTTTTTTTTCTTTTTTTTTTTACCCTTTTCTGCATTTCAGCATAGTGCTTTGTAATGAGACCTAAGCAGATAATGGAAGTAACTAACTTCCACTGGCTCAGACTTTAAATTCCTAAGTGTACATTACTACTCCTGAACACTGAGCTGTTAGTCATCAGCATCGCAGCAGTGGTCAGCTTTGCTTGGCTGAACAGGAGTTGGAGTATCATAACGCTTCATCTATGTTATCGTAGCTCTGAATCAGCAAGCTCAGCAAGACCTTGGGATGTGCATTACTTTACCTCGTCAGTCAGCTTTAGCTCAGGTTAGAATGGACAGCGTTACTCTCATCAGATATCCTGAGCGTTATTAATGTGAGACATGACTGAATATTATCATTATTACCATGAATGAACTCCATACTGTATACATCATTATGATATTTCAAGTACTTCTTTAGGCTGCACGGTGGCGCAGCAGGTAGTGCGCGTGCCTCACAGCAAGAGGGTTGCCGGTTTGATCCCCGGGTCAGGCGGGGCCTTTCTGTGTGAAGTTTCCATGTTCTTCCCATGCACTCCGGCTTCCTCCCACAGACCAAAAACATGCTCATTAGGTTAATTGCTGACTCTAAATTGTCCGTAGGTGTGAGTGTGAATGTTTGTTTGTCTTTGCATGTGGCCCTGCAATCGGCTGGCAACCGGTTCAGGGTGTACCCCGACTCTCGCCCATTGTAGCTGGGATAGGCTCCAGCCCCCCGCAACTCCGAGAGGGATAGGCGATATAGATAATGGATGGAAGTACTTCTTTAAGTAGTTAAATGTGAGCTAAATTGTCTGACTTTTCTATGGGTAAAATATTAATATCTGTTGGCCGATTGTAAGCACTTTTTAAAAAGTCAACTTGTGGTATTGTTGTTTTTACATTAGGTGGCTGCCTTATTTACTACATCCAGTGCCAACCTTCAGTATCTGTAGAATCAGTCTGATGCAATGAATATATTGCATCCCTTTAGTGTTTTTAAAAATGTATCTTCAGCAACACAGTTCTTCTTCCACTGATTTATTTCAGAATTTCCTAACAAAGAAATAGAAGTTTCATATTTGTTTAGTGTAACAGAAAACATATATTCAGATGGTTTATGTTCAGAGTGCAACCATCATCAAAAGTATCTCCCTGTCTAATCAAAACCTTTGAACCTGCTATAACTGCCAAATTCATTCAGAGGTCTTTTGATGCACCATCTGACAAATAAATCTGTAGCACAAAGTTTGTTGTCTAATGTTGAAAAATGTTTGTAGTTTGTAGTGAAAGAGACCTGCATTTGATTGAGAAACACACCAAATACCAGTTTCAATACTTTAAAGGGGCAGCGACAGTATGTTTTTACTGTATTGTACTCCCGCCAAAGAACATCTGTGTAATTATATATGAGTGTATGTGAGGGGGTGGGGGGTTTATATGTGTTTCTGTGTGACTCCTGGTCACTGGTTTTAAAACAAGAACCCTGAAATCTTAAAACCTCTTTTGCAAGCTTATGCGATAGCTGTTTTATGTTTCGGGAAAGTAAACGGTCAATGATAGAAGATGAAAGGAGTGTACGTTTTAGGGTGGATTTTTACCTCAACCATATTTGACAAGGAATGATGAGTTTAGCAGAGTTCTTTACTTAAACTGTCCCTCTGTGATATCCCCCTCTCCCCCCCTGCATCTGGGAAACTAGATCACTTGTGGGGCCAGCAGCCTGAGGTCCCCAGTCCAAAGAAAGGCTTGTCTTGTTCCTTCCATGTCTCTGATGTCATTCTTTACTGAGAACATGTATGTGATCTTCTGCAGCTGGAAAAGAGGCCCATATGCATTTTACATCACCCAAAGTTATTTTTGGGTCAGTGAGAAGCAGGGTTTACGGGGCCATTCACAATCTGACATCACACTGAGGTCTGGTTGAGACTGGATTTTTCCTCCTTTGCTCCCGTCCACTGACAGCAATATCCTCAAAACACACCACGTCTTTTAAATTTTTATATCATGCTGAATGGCTGAACTTAGATGTCTGCACTTAATGCTTTCACCTGATGTCAAAACTTTTGGTTTGGTTTGCTGCCAGTCCATAAAGTTCATTACATAAACATAATGATTACTGGTTTTATTGCTGAGTAATTTAGCAAATTTCTAAATTGCTTTCCTAGTTTATGTGCATGTAGCAGTAGCTTTGTGAGACATCCACAAGTCAGAAAGTGTATATAGAGATCAACAATATGTCTGTGTAATGAGCTGTTCTCTCATCGTACTCCACTTTGACTAAAGCATCAGTTCATATGTAAAGAGGATTTTTCAGACTTCATATGTGAGCCTTAGTGACCCCAGTGGAATCATACTGCTCACCAGATATTTCAAATGTACAGAAATGACCCTGATGGAGCATAGAAAGAAAGTAGATCACGCTCTAGCCATACAGGCTGCCATCTTGGTGTTGTTTTGTTCATTTTCCCATTTCTCAACTTCAGCACGAACACACAGCAAAACAAACAAACCTGAAAGCCTGCCCCAACAACTTCTCCCTTTTATTGGCAGCTGATACATGAACAAGAGGTTGTCTTGGCTGAAAAAAAGCAACTGCTGAGGCGTTGCTGGACCTCCAGACCTTTGTGACCAATGGCGTGTCATCCCTCACTTTGTCATGTTTAACTAAAACCAATCCCCATTTAAAGCAGCATCCATCAGTGTTAGTTGAGAACAATGACAGATTGCCTTTCTGCAGCACTCAAAGCATCTGGATCCTTTCTCTACTCCCCCTCTTTTATTTATGGTAAACAGCCTGAATAACAGCTGGGCAATGGGAATTTACAAGTTAATCAATTGTTTGTTAGGAGCCGCAGCGATGCCCCGTACCCAACCATCTGCAAGTTAATGTTCATTTACCATGCTAATTTTCCCATAGGCAACAGCATATCTATTGATTTCTCCATGAGAGATTTATCCACACTCCGCTTTATGAAATTCTTAATATAGAAAATGACACCTACATTGCAAATATGGGAGTGTTTAATTTAGTCTGTGAAGAATAACATGTTAAGCCTTTGGCGTAACTGGATTCATCTGGTGCCGATAAACTTTTATGCACTGTGCCAAAACAAGCGCAAAACTGAAAGAGCAGAAACACTGTGGATCCATGCGCTGTGGATGTCCTGGAACTCATATTAAGTTTCACACACTGATGGTGCAGCTAGGTAATCAGTGTTTACCCTGGATGCTGTGCTTCCTGCCAAAGTGAAGTTGCCTTTGTCTCTCCTCCCAGGTATTTATGCCTGTGGCAGGGTCTTGGTCTTTTGTTCCCCTCCTGCTCCTCCTCTGCTCCACAGGACGACCCGCATGCCCTCAGACAGGTCAGTCACAAGTACTCCTCAACACGCATCAGCAGTCCACACATATTGCCTGTTCCACATGTACAAATTCTAGCATCAGACAAAGCTTGTGCAAATATTGTTTTCATTTGTGTTTCAAGTTAAGACTGTTTTACATTTTGGCAGAGATGAAAAAATAAGATATATTTAAGTTTTATGCGTCAAGGACGCAAACATTATGAACATCTACTTGCTCATGACCTGTCTACCACCAGATGTGAGGAGTCTTATTTAATGTGAAGACAGAAATCAATCATTAATCTGACAAAAAGATGTTTAGAAAACTCATAAATACACAACGGAGCAGCAAAATCTTCGCGCACATGTAGAAATTGGGAGATATTTTCCTATTAAATCTACTTTACTTGGCCGTGCTATCTTGGCAGCCTTGAACCAGTGTTAGGATAGGGCACCATTTACAACTGTGCTGTGAGCACTGGTATTCACCTTTTCCTATTTCCCGGCTGCAGCACAGAAACCACACGCTACTTTATTTATAATCCAACCAACCTCAGTGTGTAACTCTTGCCCCGTACTCTTGCTCGCATCACACAGTGAGGTCACTTCCCTCTGCACCTCCACCACTGCTCTTGCATTCCAACATGGCTCTAGGACAGCAGCCCAGCAAAGCTCTACACTCCTCAAATCACAAAGAGGCCCAGATCAGAGCCGAGCTGGACGAGAGCCAGGATCCGGGCCCTCACAGCCCAGGCAGCTGGGGGCAGCCTATAATAAGTGGGAGACAATGAGAACTAGCACACCTCCCACGCTTTGCATGTGGATGTCGATCCAGGAATGAAATTAAATGGTTTTATAGGTTTTGCATAGGCCACACTAATTATGAAAACAGGAATTTGAAAACCACTGGTGGTTTCAGTGTATATGTGCATTAAGGGTGTATGTTTAACATGACAGACCTCAAGTTTAGATCACAAGTATTCTCTGCAAAGCTGGAAAGAACAAAGATTTATGCAATACCCATGAAGGCATAAAAAGAAGCTCGCTGGAGGTTTTGATTTTGCTGAAACTTTAAAAAAGTGCAAATTATTTATTCTCTCATGTCGTTGCTTATAAATTTCTGGTCGAGGTTGCTCATTTAAGGTTGCTGTACAAACTGGGCAACTGAACAGCTTTTTTTTTTGTTGTTTTCCAACCATCATCAAAACATGTATGTACATTTTTTTTCCTTTTTTCACATGGGAAACTAGACATATTAAAGGCCTTCTGTTTTAATGAATAATAATGAACAGTTCACTGTGATGTAGAAGGCGGTGGTGCTTTAATGGTCCCTTGTAGCCTCTTAAGCCTCCGGTGATAAATCTCACACAGGCTCACTCGTATAACTAAAACCCAAACCTCATTCAACTTCACATCCATCAGTATTTGGCTGAAAGCGATGACAAAGCACTTTCAATTACACCAGTAACTGACTCTGGAAACAGTTCATAGCAGGGTCCAGGCTCGCAGACTTGGGGAAAAAACACAAGACGGGGGGAGGGCGGTGTGGCTGGTAGGGCATCCGTTTGACTCGCTCCCAAATAATAAAAAAGGGTGGTGTGACTTGGTGACACAAGGGATGCCGCCAGCATCGCGAACCCAAGGACAATTCACCTATTTTGTGTGCTGTCACCCCTGTAGTCTGATTTATGGTCGGGACATCCTTCCTATGACCTGTTCGTCCATCAGCTCGGCGCTATAAGGATACTCTGGTGATTAGAGGCTGAAGTATCAAAGCGTCCTCAGTCAGGGCCCTTGTCTCGTACCAGAGGGCCCTGTGCTGCTGAATGGGGAGTGTGGCAGTCGGGAGGGAGAGCGTTGCAGCAGGGGAAGAGTGCCATTCTTAACCCTGAGCACCAGAGGATAGGAGAGCTTTTTGAGAATCCATCAACTGTAAACGCTTCGTTCTATAATGTTGCTGTTTTCTTTTCCATTTTTCATCCCAATTTGTAATTATATTATATGGAGTGTGTGCTCTCTAAAAGTTAACATGGCAGTGTTTAATTGGAGTGATTTTACTCATAATTGCATGATCCTCTCTACCACTTTTGGCTTCCACTTTGTTTGAATAAGCAGGCTAATTTTGGCATCCGTCCTCAAAATTAATCAGTATAGCATACTTAATATTGAAGTTCAAAAGTGAAATAATTGAGAAAATGTAAATCCGCTTTGAATAATGGGAGCCTCAACCATCAACACAAACAGCAGACCCCAACAATGACAGCGCCAGTCGGAGAAACATCTAATGCAGCAGTAGATAAGTGATGAGCTTTTTTCTCTCTTTTAAAATGCCTTTATTACATAAATAAAAACAGAGGCTGATCCTCCAGAGTGCCTGATCTTTTAAAGCAGCTCTGACTCCAACCCCCCTGATGAAAGGCCCACACTAACATCAGGAGTCCAGAGCCTTTACTCTCTAACTTCAGGCAATTATGACACAGAGGAGATCTTTGCCTTCTGCACTCAAAAAGAAGAAGAAAAAAGGCATCCCTTTTTTCCAAGCTTAGTTGTAAAAATAAGCTTGCTCTCCTCAATTGCAGTCACCCCGTGCCCTTTGCAATAGCAGCAAGGATGTATCGGAACAAGCCATGGGGCAAAACAAATCACTTGTGATTTACAGAATTATAAAGATTTTAATAGCTGCAATGTTTCTCTCTCAGATTGGTCTTTATTTCCAGGAGTCAAAGTTTCCTGGGTGCCCCAGGCTTTTTAAAAGCAGTAATTGGCCAACAGAGAGACTTAGGATCTCCCTGAGTGATTGAGTGTATTTGTTGCTGTGAACTTGAGGGTATCACTCTAAAGATCACAAGTCCAGGTTGTGAGAGCCTGCAACTTATCAAGCACAATTCGGTTTGCAGCCGTGAAAGTCAGACTGCTTTTCCATACAGTTTTGTTTAAAGTTTTAACCTTTCTGTGGAACTTTCTGTTTTTTTTTCCCCCTGCTCATTAGTTATGTTTCTAAATAATTCAGCATAAACAGGGGGTTCCAGTTTGTGAACTAAGGACAGCCCTGAATTAATGCGGAATAATCGTTATTATGGAGGGCATGACAGTTATTCTGGCAAGTGAGAAAAAGAGTGGCACACAGACACATCTGAGAAATTACATTGATTTTTGAAGTGAAGATAATTTTTATTTAATTCTTTGTTTTCACTTGGCAGTGAATCAGCATGCCACTTTTTTTTTAACCATAAATATACGTTACAGTTTTATTTCTAACAGTGCAGTGATAGCAGCAGCAACAGTAACAATTAGGCATTTCTGAAGGTTTGCAGGACTGTACCATGAGCTCGATGCTACTAATACCACTGCACTTCACAGTAAATAACAAGTCAACCACAATTACTGCTGTATAAAACTAATGGTAAGAAATGCACTCACCTCTTCTCTCGACTGAAACTGAATACCTAACCATCTCTTAATTAAACAACCTTTGTGCACCTCTCACCTGTTTTTTAGAGCCATGCAGTAAACAGTTCATGAGTGTCGGCATAATTAGCATCCCTTTCACAACATAAACTAAATACATAATGCTGACAATGTATGAAATATATTAAAATGGATTAACTGACATTTTTATTTCTCATTGTGCAGTCACATTATTTCTGGACTGTATTTGTTTCTTATATGTTACAATAATTAATAGGTCAAATATCCCCCCCCCCCTTTAGATACAGCAGAAAATTTTACTCATCACATCTGCAGAACAACTCCTAATGTTGAGTGCAAATGCTTTCTCACTGTTAGAAAAACAAGCCTGGCAGTAGCTAAGCTATATTAAGGAAATCCACCGGGGAGGCATAATCGGGTTTGACTCTCTACCGGTGGTCTCCTTGTTAGTGTTGTGAGTGTCAGAACTGACAGTGCAGGTAGCTCAAATGCCACTTAAGGTTTTAGCTTCAGTGGCTTTTGGAAAGAAATGACCGTGACCTGTGTAGCTTGAGCCCACATCCCACACCCTTTCTGCCTGACAGCTGCTCAATGGCAAGTGTCTGCCAGCATGCCGAGGGGAACGCTGCCAAGCAGCCGGAGATAGAGATGATTACCACATCCCTCTCTCCCTCTCAGTCTGCTCGCTGAAAACTGATACCTACTAACAAACTGCTGTCAACATGTTAGCGAGGCAGAGAGAGTGAGAGCAATAGTATGTGCTGAGAGGGAAAAAAAGGAGAAAAAGAGATGTGTGGGAGAGTCAACGTGAGAAGTCCAAACAAGTTAGGATTAATGACATTGAGACAAGTTTCTTTCCGTTTCCAGAGGTAACACTGTTGTGGCAGACTTAAAGAATGCAATCAACGCTATAATGAAAAGCCTGGTTAGTCAGGAACTCACCTACAGAGTGATGATCAAATGATGAATGTCAGAAGAGGCAGTCACAAGGTCACTAGTTTTCAGGCTACTGTAGCTCATCATGCAAAATTATGTACATCCATGTGCAGTGCGTCTGTAGGAAAAAAGATATCTTGGGAAGAAGTTTTACTTTTTTTTACTGCAACAATTCTAATTTGTGCACAGCGAATGATACACTGTCGAGAGTTTCTACTTTAAAGTTTTTACGGTGTTGTGCAGACATGCAAATCGCTTTCGACCTTTACTCCAGTCACTTAAGACTTGGGTTTTCCTGCTGGGTAAAGAATGAATGCAGTTCTTCTGGGGAAGAGTTATAAATGTCATTGTTTTTGAATAAATCCCCCACTGCGCCACTTTAAAGTGAAATACAGGCAAAATCACAGCTGACATATATTTTTCTAATTGTCACAGAGGAGCGACAGGAAGCAGCATGGAGTGGCTCGAATTATCGGTAATTAGAATATTGCTGCGTTTAATTACAGAAGATTTTGATTGTCTGATTTTCAGCAGAAGGCCTGTTTTAGCTACTGTCTTAATACACATTTGTTTTTGAAGATGGGGAATGACAATTGTGATAATGCGGATCCCAGCATGAAATATTTTTGTCAAAGACAGCAAAACAGGACATGTTAAGTAGACATAATGCATATGTAGATTCTTTGAAAAATGCTAATTAAAGACATTGTAACCATCTAGTTTGTATTTTTATTTTTATAATTTGAAAATGAAGCTATTTTACTCTCAGATTATTTTCAGAGCAGCTTTATCGGAGAGTACTGTGACAGGATACACACTGAGGATTAAAAAGAAAACAAAAGATTTTTTAAACGTGTCATATAAATCCACCATTGTTCAGTTTTGTTTCTTAATCACCCTGCCAGACTGATGTTTTCTGCTAATATGAAGAATGTAAATTACTTTAAAAAAAAAGGTAAAAACTCTGTATCCAGAGCATCATGTCGCTCTGCTTCATTCTGGGCTCTGCAGTAGTCCCTTATTTACTTCTTATTTGTGTATTTCAGTTATTAAATACCACAAATTAAAAATAAAAATCAAACTGTCTCTCCAGTAATTCGCTCTGGAACTTTGTTGAGCAACAAGATAAGTATTTCTGTAAAAATCAATTTTCGAGAAGAGACAATGGAAACAAACCTAAGTGCTAGTTTGAACCAACCCCATAAGGCTTCCAGGGAAACCACCAAGCCTAAGAAGCACTTTATTAGCCAGCAGGGGGGGGTCAGGAGGACCAGCCCTGTCATTGATTGAGGTTGGAGGATGCATCCACAGCTGCACTTTCTCTAAATTTCTAAGAGTAAATATGCACCTTTGAAGTGGGGGGTGCCTGGGAGCACTCCTCTGCACAGATTGTGTGGGTTTCTGTGGGGAGCTGTAGTTACGGGAAAGATCAATGGACAGGGCATTAGGGGGAAGAGTACACTACACTGTCCAGCCCTCCAGCCTACAGAACAACTCAGCAGCTCCTGGATGGCCAGTATTATTGAGCTCAAGGCAGTTTAATTCTCCATGCTGTTTTCTCAGACTGATAAATTTCAACCTTTCCGGCTGCGAAATGTATTGGAGAAAAAGATGAAATATACTGTGAACTTTATATTCAGCTGGAGTTTGGTTCACATTGCTCTGCTACCTCTTCTTCCTCTTCTTGACATACATCAACTTTTCTTCTAGTTGTGATGTTGAGAAAAACTGCACAGGTTTATAGAATATATTTACGAGGGCTGGCTGAGCAGTATGTAACTCTACTGTAGCGCCGTCATTCTGGTAAGGTCATGTGGGTCTTATTTTATGTGGATTTTTCCATATTATCTCGTGATAAGCACGAAGCTCTCCTAATTCAACACTTTAAAGATATACATGCATTGTGTGAATTTTCAAAAATCAGACCATATTTTTGACTGGAATACGCCTGTCTGCATAATTACTGACTGGAAAACTCCTCCGGCCACTTCGTGAAAGCATGGAAAAACCCATATCCTGCTCATTGTGTGGCTGGATATGTGTACTTGTGGCAGGCTTTAAGTGCATTATACTTGTGCTGAACACACAGCTTCCATAATGTGGTTTGTAAAGACTATGGAAAAGCCTTTCGGGGTAGCCCCACTTCCAGATGAGGCTAATCTGCTCGTGGTTGGTGCAGAGTGATAAGTGAGCAAAGATATTTAAGGCTTTTCTCCTCTGCTTAAGAATCATAAGATCTGTCTCAGAATCAAATATGAAGCTAAATACAGCAAACTGAATTATATATTGAAACCATCATTTTATCAATAAATTTTAATGAGTCTGGATTCAGTTCACTTAGTAGCGTAAATGCTGTGCCGTCCCCGAGACGAGGACGAGGGGACAACATGTATCATCTCCACAGAGTGTCAGAGTGTAGCGCCTCTGCACTCCCAGGTGTCGCCCGGGTTTGGCTCCACCAGGCTCGGAGATGCAGCCAGAGAGAGTTAGCATTTACAACCCCTGTCACACTCCACAAAACACTGTGTCACTCAAGCACAGCCTGCATGGCAGCTCTGGCATTAATGGAGACGTTGACATCTTCCGACAGAGTGTTTATCTAATACTAATGCTAAGCAACCAGAGCCCGTCGCCCCCACACGGAGCCATCGAACCCCGCCGCAGACCTTGCTGTCTGGCAATCACACTAGTTTTCCCATTCATCCCTCAAGACTTATAGAATTCATAACAATGGCTTTGCTGCTGCTCCGCGTCATGTCTCTGTGTGTGTGTTTTTTTTTAATCGTTCAGACAGATATTTCTTTCCCCCATCCACCAGACCCGAGCCCAAATGCTTCACAGGTGCTCGACAAAATAGAGTAAATTTATGACATATTGCAGGAAGCATCACCTGTCTATGCTGGCATGAATCTTCAGCTCAGGGCCTCAAACTGAAGGTTGTTTACATATTTTTCCTGCAGTGTTATTCTCCGACATGTTTTTCTTGCAGATTCTTTTCACTACCCCCTCTCACATAAACACACAGACTGGAAGCGGAGACTTGAGCTTGTGTTGAGGAAATATACGTAGACTCAGCATCAGTACTCTAACACTGTATGAACACTTTTTTTTAACACTTTATGAAGACATCTTTAAAGAATATATTTTTTCTTGGAACCATTTCATATACATAATGCACATAAACATTCTCTTATGAGGCTGTGCATTATAAATTCTGTTAAAAAAATAAGTTGTCAAGACAAATAGATAACAGCGAACAGTAGGTGTTTTCAGACTAAACATACCATGCATTATACAATGCACAAAAGGCCGCAAAAATTCCTATATATCACTATATGTATCAGAGACTGATGATGGGTTCATGAAGTGTATGGAGCTATCTTTAGAGGATTGATTTCCCATACTGCCACGCAGTTGGCTGCATTTATATTCCATGCCTGTGGCTCTGTGACCCCTGGTTCTCCTTTGATGTGGCAGGCAGAAGCACAAACCAGGATGAGGCAGAGAGAGAGAAGGCTGAGGGATAGCAAAAGGTGAAACCATCTACAATGGGAGGGGGGTAGAGATTTTTCTTGTGGTGCAGGTTTCTAGGAGGGATGAGAGGATGGGATGAGGGAGTGTAAAAAAGACTGGTATGAGTTTGCAGGGAGCAGCGCGAACCAATGAAGCCATCATCTGACAGATCTGTGAGAGTTTGCACTGAGGGCGGGTTGGTGGTGGGTGGGCAGAAAGGAAGCCGGGCCGAGGGAAAGGGATCGGGTGATGGTGGGGGGTTGGGAGAGGGCATGGCGGTGGCTCGAGCTGATAGAGACGTCAGCGCCGCTTCAGTAATCTCACGACGGCTGGCCGCAGCGAGGGGCCATCGAGGGGCCCACGAGAGCACAGGCATGATAGAGCAGACCACCCCGACAACGCTAGCAGGGGGCCAGGCAGTATGGACAAATCAAAGCGGGAAGAAGTAATTTTTGAGAAATTACAGAAATCTCCATGGAAATTAGCATGAAACACTTTCTAATCTCTTGCTTTTCACCATGGACGATAGGGGTCAGTGCTTCAAGTTCTCCAGCCCTTGCTTTCTCTTTCTCTCTCGCCCCATCCCTAATTTCATTATTCCCTCTTGATTTTTTTTTTCTCCCTCCTGCTTTTTATGTATACTCATTTTACAGCCTGACACTCCGAAATAGCCCCTCCCTCCGCTCATATTCTTCAACCATTCATTTGCTTGAACCCTTTTCATTGACCACAATTAAACGTTTAGATTTCAAAGGCAAATCAAGGGAGAGCCAAGCCGTGCCCTCGGAGTGACACGGGATCAAGCTGTTGGGTGCTTTGGAGCCTCCGATGGGGTGAATCCCCCAAGATTTGTCCTCTGCACCCTTCCTTTCGTTCTTGTGGTGTCTGTCAGAGCTCGGAGTCCTGTTCAAATGAATGGGAGGAGCGAGGCACCGCTAGTTGTGACCATGTGGTTATTGGTAATCAACAGCATTTACAGCAATACAATGAGAGACCTAAGCCATAATTCTTCTCATCACAATTGCCTTCAATTTCAACAATACGGGACCAAACACACCTAAAGAAACTGGTTGTGGGGCTGTATTGTAGGTGTGCATACCAGAATTTTGAATTGTTCATACTTTTCTTGAATTACTTTGATTTGCATTATAAATGAGATCTACGAGGAGTCAAGTTTTTAAAGCAGTGCACAAGACCTTTGTTTTTATAGAGTGTAGCAGCTGCCTGTTTGCATGTTTGAGCTATTCTTATTATTACTAGTGGAAAATATACTGTTATTCTTACATCTACCATATATCGTATAGCTTACGGATAACAAAGTTGGATTTTTTTTTTCCTTTATGCAGCCATGGCAACACAGAGACTGTTGTCCTCTTTCATGATCGTGGTCATATCATCAAACATTGTTCTAAACAGAGCCGCTCCTGCTTCACCGAAGCACTTACGCAGAGAGCGAGACTTTGTTATTGTGCTACATGGAAATTGTTCCTCCTCGCATGTTTTTTTTTTTTTTTTTCTTTTTTCCAAGGCTAGACAGAATATTAAACTTATTTGGGTAAAATAAAAAGAGGAACATTGCATGACAGAATCATAACAGATAATAAATATGTGAAATCATGCTATTTGTCAAATTCGGTATAAAAGAGTCATTATGTTTTCAGATTAATTATTAGTTAAATTGTACACTTTAAAATGTTTGCCCGTCCCACTGCCTCACTACTGGGAGACAGCAAAGAGAATGAGTTGCCAGAAAATTCAATCGAGGCATACCCAAAAGAGACCAGGGTCTCTTGAAGCTTCAGTACAAACAAGAGCCAAAGAAAAAAAAATTTAATTAGGTCATCTTTCTTTCCCGTTGTACCACAATATAGAAAAATAATTGCATTCAGTCACCACAGTAACAATTTATCTGAAGTTAACAAAACCGGTTTTGTGATTTTTATCAAGGATTTGAAGTTTTCACACAGTTTTTGTTTAAATTCACACACGGTTATATTCAGGAAAGATAATTCTGGTTCTCTTGTCACTGTCATCCTGACACATGGCTGAACGATTTTCCTGAACTTACACTGTCAAATCACTTGCACACATCTCTACCTTATTAAATATAGATGCACACAAATTCACTACAGTAGACAAGACTGAAATAATGGGTATTAGGTCTGTCTAAAACAGTGGCATTTGATTAGCATTACATTGTATGCTGATTCATGGGGAATAGCTATAGAGTAACGGGGGTGGTGACTTAATTAGAGTGCTTGCAGACTTGGCACATTGCAGTGACAAGCAGTGGAAATGTATGTAAGATATAGAAACCTTTCTAACCTCTAGTTATACCTTCTCTTCCATTCTAACAGTTTGCCCTCTAATTAAGCTCCAGAGCTGGATTGTCTAGTTTTTTTCTAAACCATTCACATGCAGCTTTGCTAATTGCAACCATAGGAAATGACAGTATTGTCCAAAATCATAATCCATGGTATTGTCTAACGTATAGAAGTTTCAGAAATGGTCAACTATAAATATATGGAAAAGTTGCACATTTTGTGAAAGCGTGCCAAAGGTTAGGAACATGTAAAACTCACAATAGAGTTTGTCTTTCAAAATAAGAGTGATAACACTTATTTGTAGATGAAATACAGATTAGCTGTAGATGATATTTTTATTCAGAATCAGATCTTCATATTCATCCCAGCCTTTTCTTTAACAGATCTTCAAGCCACGGTGCAGACTGAATATGGTCTAATTCCTGTGATGCTGTGGTTAATGTGTTTTGAAGGAATGTAACAAGGGTACACAGATATAAAGCCTGAGACCTCATTTAACCTAGATGATACACACAATTGGCAGGGCCTGAGTGTACCTGCTCCTACTTGCGGTTCTGCCAGTAATAGATAGATGGCACTGCATCCAAGGTAGAGCAAAGGGCCAGAGACTTCTCCCTACCATCTTTCAGGGTCTTACTCTCATTATCCATCTGAAAATTAACCTGTCAATTTATCAATCAACACCATCTTGAGTTTTCTGCCTCCTGTTTGGCGACTAGCATTGCAACGACGCTGACGCACAGATAAGCGGGAGGTATGTGTTTGTTAGTGTAGTGAATGAGTGCATTATCACTTAAATGACTGCTATGAATCACAATTGCTGCCAGTTGGTTGATAAGAGGTAAATACACAAGCAATTTGATTTTAAAGTATGTATGTGGTTATGTATTCTTTTATGTGTCTAGAAAATAAGGTCAGGACCAGGCGGGCAGTATTTCGTCTTTGTTGCACACCGTTGCACACAAGTCCCATACAGTGTAGGGCCAGGTTGTATTGTCAGGACTGAATTCTCCAGCGCCACTGCACAACACACTGAAAAGGAAGAGGTTTAGACTCAATGACGAGTCTGCATTTAATTGAAGAATTGTAAATATACGCATTTTGTTGCATTGTAATTCTTTCATTGCCACTAGAAACACTTGAGGTAATACAAGGAAATACAAAATAAAAATCTATACTGAACCATAAAAATGACATTATTAAAAGTGTGATAATAATGAAAATAATGGCTTCCACGAAATTAATATGCAGTTGGTGAATAATTGTAACAGAAGGTGATTATTTTTATGAACAGAATCGATACGAGCCATATCTCCATAGTTATGGCTGCTTCGATCTTTCACTTGTTATTTGAAGAACATAACACTGTTAGATTTTATTAGTAATTTACTAATACGTAACATTATTTATTTCTTGATCATTTCTAGAAATTATTCAGAATTGCAAGTGTAAATATCAATATTATAGTTTAAAAGTGTTTCAACGACATTGCACACATTGACTAATTCTTCTCTATTGACTTTGGAGTTAATGTTACATCTGCTCTTAGAAATATCTAAAAGAGAGGCAGATTGAAATATGTGTTTGCATGCTCAGCATGCTACAGAGTTATAATAAGCGCTGGGACATGTCTTTATCTCTAAATGGGTTATAATGTGATAAGCTAAACTAGACCCTCAAAAATCCCTACCAAGTGCAACCACGGGTGGGGGACCTCAATTGCTTCAGTTCATTCTTCTTATTCCCCGGTATTCTCTTCTTCTCTGTTCAGGTTATTAGCCGCTACATGACTGGATCGCCCCAAAAATGGAAGGACGTGAACAGAACCAGATAGGGGTTGTGAATAGCGGGAGGGACTTTTCTTTTTCCAATTGTTGTTATTTGCAAATGGCCTTATTGTGTAGAGGTGTTGGGGAGGAGGGGGCGCTAGTGAGGAGAAATGGCGGAGAGTGTTTTAAAATGCTGACAAAAAGACGGGGGAAAAGGAACACAACATCTGGTAATTTGTTTCAGCAAGCTTAGCCTAATGATGTAAGCAGATTACTTTCCAACAGAGTGGGAACGGGGCATAGGGGGCTTCTTTTTTTTTGTGCCCTTTACGGGTCTTCCCCCTTTAAAGATCGAGACAGGAGCCACTGTTGTATACTCAGTTAGTTCATACTAGTGACTCTATATATGCTTTTTCATGCCATTTGGTAATTCACATACTCAAGAAGTGGATTTTGATCAGATCAGAAAATTTCTTGGCGCACAGTAGGGGCTTGGGGCTTGTTTTGCAGGCTATTTTAATGCCTTAAAAGGGGAAACCTCCCAGACTATCTGAGGTGGGATGTAAGCCACTCGATGCTGTGGGTGCCCCTGGCCCGATTTACTCCCTCTCCTCAGAGAGCAGAGATCAGTGGTATGCCCAGATTGAAAGGGAGGGCAGGAGCCCGGCGTGATGAAGGACACTGGCTCCGTGTCAATGTGTGGAGGAGACTGGAGGATGAAACACACCATTAAGACCAATTTAGAGTGTTGCTCTAAATTTCAGCAGGACTGATCGATCCTGACAGGAGGGCATCGTACCGCCTGCCAGATCACTTAAACCACTGCCCCTTGTCTCACGTTGCTTAATGTCATGTCATTGGCTATCATTCCCAGTCGAACAGTGAGCTGCTGGATTTCATCTCAATTACTACTTGTAGGATTACCTTTTATTTTTACACATCAGTAATCAATGAGGATTTTGATAATAATGTCATAATGTGATCTCAGTATTGCATTCTGTTCTTTTTTCCTCTCTTCTTAATCCAAAGTGAAATCCTCTGAGAGTAGCTGTCCCGTTGGTTTATTGATTTTTTTTCCGTTGCTCTGTGCACATTGGACAGAAACTTGAGAACCGAGGTACAAAAAAGAGACTATACCTTACTCAAGGGCTTAACCATCAGACAGGTAGTTTACATGATAATAACAACAACAGATGATAATACAGTTTATTTAGAGATCTTTTCATGCATAAATGAAGCTAAAATTGCTTCACAGAATAAAATGAGACAGCTATTCCCAAAATAATGAAATAAGAAGGCTGAACCAATGAACAGGCTCAGCAACAAAGGAGGAATAAACCCTGTTAAGATTAATGATTAAACATAAAAAAAAATTGTACAACATAAATAAAAAAATGAGATGATAATAAAAGCCCTTTATTTTTAGTATTAACTCCTTTACCATTTGTAAGGTATCACATATCTGCAGAAATTTCCGGAAATATGTCCTGCTGTATATAAATAGATTGTGTATGTTGTGATATGCAGGGTCCCTGCATATGCCGTGCATTATTATTGCAGCGCTTCTATCTGCCGGCGCTGACATTTTATATGCCATCTATTTATTAGTTGGGATGTTCATTGAGGCAGCTCAGGTTAAGTATCTTGCTCAGTGTCTGACTGGAGATATTGAACCTGCAGCCCTCTTGTACCAAGTTCAGTTCCCTAACCACAACCAGTTTGCCCCTTTGAAGGATGAGGTCTCAGCAAGAGTGGCGCTATGTATACCACACAGACAGTGATCTATTCTGTGTCTGATATCATGTTGCTCCATGTCACTGACTGATGTTACCTGCATCCCCCCGTGATGATTAGATCCATGACTGCGCCTACAGTTCCCTTATAAAATCAGTTCCTTTCTTTTAACCCTCAAGACGCCGACTCCTCTGTCGGAGAGAAAGGGAGCGAATGAGCGAGGGGAAAAAAGAATAAGTAAAGTTATTTTAAAGGGTGATATTGCTTCAGTGTGTGCTGTCATTCCATCCTTGACAAATGTCCCTCATCTGAGCTGGTGACATGCTCCACTGTATAAATGGGTTACGAGCGAGAATGTAAGTTATGTAAGTCACAATGCTTTGAGACATCTGCTAAGCACGTTCACATGTAATGAAACATAATGTAATAAAAATAATGGAGGCAACATGGAAGATTTATCTCCCATTATCAGCATCCTCGCTCTGTTTTATTGCAACCTTCCACCTGCGCCTTGACAACACAGGGATTTTTGAAAATGGAGAGCTGCAAAATTTTTAGCACACCATCAAGAGTCTGCACACTTGGTACCCTTAAATAATTTTTTATTGTTTCCTGACATTCTTCATGATGCTTTGGATGACAGTTTGCAAAAAAAAAGTGTGGGCAGCTGTATAATATGTAAATATCCAAGACTGTACAGCAACATAACAGTCTTTATATTAGCGCTGTAAATGTTGAAGAATTCAAATTTAATTGCCAAGTTGGATATTTTATCCTAATCAACAATGACATCGTTTGTGCTGTAAGAAATTGATATTTTTTAAATATTTTTAGAATCTAAACTTTTATTTTAGAATATTTTTAGAATCTAAACTTTAATGTGAAATTGAAAAAGTATTAATTAAGTCCTTTTTTTTTTTTTTTGTCCAAATATTCAGCTATCGAGCCTTAAATTTGATTTGGTCCAAGCTGAGGGAAGTGAACTACTAGCCCATTGTACCTTTAATGATTTGTCTGGTGCGTTTCTTCAGGGGCTGTCTGTGCCACCAGCTGAGGCGTTAATACAAATATAGCAGATAATTTGTGAACTAATCTGTTTTTAAGTGGGTTTCTCCAAAAGTGTGACAGGCAGGTGGGGAAACATGGCAGAAGTAATTAGATATTTGCTGTTATTGAACCATCATGAGAATTCAGATTTTTCAGGTAACACAACTTTTGAAACAGATGATGATGTTCATCTGTTTTTTTATTTTTATTTTTATTTTATAATCCATCTGTCCATCCATCCATCTCTCACAATTGTTATAAAATTAAGACAACAAGTAATTCTACAAAAAGAACATCTCGGTGAATAATCTCATTAGCTTTAGCTGTTTTCTTTTTAAAAGAAATAGTAGGGCAATTGATAAAGTCTAAGCTCCACCTTCGCCGCCTCTCCATTTTGTAATCACAGGCAGTTTGGCAGCACAACGTAATTAGTTTGCACGCCAGATTTCCCATGAGTCCCAACCCAGCTCAAAGCCAATCCCTTCCTCATCAGCAGCCCAGAGACTAAACACCTACTTTATCTGGTTCCCCCAAGGCTGTCCATCCATGGGGAGTCAGGGTGCCCTCAAAAAACATTGCCAATGAGGGCTCCAGTGCCTCAGGCTGATATGGGTGAAACTTCAGATGGCAGATGGCGCAGGGAAGGGAAAAGACCATATCTTTAAGGTAGTACTGCCAAACAAAAGTGGAACATCATATCCTAGAGCCTTATATCCCTGGGCTGAGATTAAAGCATGAAATATATGTTAGAGGAGCCACAAATGTCTTCATTTCAAAAACTGTAAGTGATCAAAGTGTCTGATGTGTGGGGGCATGCTGCAGGGTGTTTTTATGTTTTCACCAGTTGACAATAACCAAGGAAATGTTTCACAGCTTGTTCAAATGTCATCGTTGATAAACAGGACTGCTGAAGTTGAGTGTCATTTATTACTACGGCTATCTGTTGTCAACTGAGGTATGCTGTGCTGTATGTGCTTTATTTTATATTATATGTACATCAGTACCACAACATGATCTGTAGATCTTCTAATCTTTGTGATTGAGTTCTCTGTTCGAAAGGAGCTCGTCCCTTTTCTTGTCTTATCCAGCTCACTCTTCATTGTAAGTATTTTTAGATGTGCATACATCTGAATTACCTCTGCCAGTCAACAGCAAGAAGTGATCGGGCAGTTTTTAATACCACTAGGCCCATCTGGGAGAAGGACCCTTTTCATTCGACATACTTGGCTGCTTGTCGCCTCACCATAATGGGCACGTTGAACGAGCTCTGAAGCAATAGCCAATTAAATGCCTTGAAGGGGATGCCTCGAGGCCCTGCATGAAAGGCTTCAGGTGTGAAATGCTTGTTTTTCAAGAGTGCTGCAAATGTTGGCCGCTTTCAAGTTTGCTATTGCCCTGCTGGCTTCCCCTTCCAGCCCACCCCAACAGCCCTTCTCATGTGGAGGAGGGTAGAGGGTAGAGGTGATGGGCAAGAGAAGACCACTTAAGTACAATTTTCTATTCAGTGTTCCAAACCTGTGCACTCTCATGTTTTTCACCGCTGCCTCGTAACAGCGAACAGAGTTTCAGATGATGCAGACAATAGCTTTTTAGCGCACAATGGAGAGAAGAGGAGAAGCTGAAGGGCAGACAGGGGGAAATATGGATGAGACAGAAAGTCTGTGCGTGAATCCAAACCAGAGGCTGCAGTGGTTGGGTGATGGCGGGGTTGGCTGGGAGGGGGCTTAAAAGGAGATGGATTGTTTGCTAATTGTGGTCATTTCTGACCAGAACATGACGGGTTCAATGACTACTTTAATGCGTTATTGAATACAACAGAAACTTGAAATGCAATTGTGAGAGAAGCTTCTGTTTTAGAATTTGTTTTCAGCCCCTCCACCCGGAGGAAAAATGTTCATTCATAGTTCAAGTATAAGAATAGGCTGCCTCATCTCTGTGCAGTAAATGCTTGTTAGCACCAACATTTATGGCTGATGCATTATATCCAGCCAGGTTTGAAGTATTTATCCAAACTACTGTATTTCTATTCTCAATTCTTCCAACATTGAAGTTAAGAAACAGTCTTAGATCATTGAGGAGTAACATTAAAAGATGCCTGCGGGTACTAAGAGGGAATAAATCCAGGGGATATTAATCTTATTAGGATCATACATCACCATGGTGTCAGGTGAGGAGACAAATGAATGGGCGCCTGTTTATCTGAGCTAAGCTATGTGGTTTACCTAGCCATCGCTCAGGGCACATATTGCCACTAATAAATTGGTTAAGTCTGAGCAGAGTGATTGTAATGAAGTTAAGGGACTGCCTTGTCTGAGCTCTCACCACTACAGCCAGCCATTCTCGCATCCCTCCTTTTTTATCTGTCCAGATTGGGAGAGCCCCTTTCGATAAGATGAAGAGAGGAGAAATCAAAATAAATGGAGTCCATTAAAAGCAGCAATGCATCAACTGCTTGATAAAGTGATTAATAAACAGGCTGGGATTGTGATTGATTAAAGCATTTAATCAAACTGTTAAAAAGCACTATTGGCAATGGTGCATAAATGCCCTGCATGGTTTAAATATATAAAACGCGACATAACCATTGTTTTTTCTCTCTACGGTTACAAACTAATGCTGATCTGAAACCTTTAAAATCATGTGTTGGAGATAAAAAAAAAAAGAAAAGAAAAGAAAAGAAAAAAAAGCTCTGCTCTCACATTTTTACATAATTAATCAGAAGTGTGCCCTGATATGTAGACATGGTGGCTCTCTCAAATCTTGCCACGTTTTTTCCTCATTGAAACAAAAGTGCAGTGATTGACTTAAGTGGTAACATGGACTCATTAAAGATGTTTTAAATATGCCTGGATACACTTGCATTAGACTTCCAAACACTTAGTAATCAATGACTAAAATCACTTGCAAATTCTAAGGTGGTGGATGAGTGGGCAGTGGCAGGCTGGCAACAACGTCCGTGAGACTTAAATGTCATTCAAATCCACTAATGCAAAGGGAAATACATAGAGCAGATTGACATGTCGAGCTCGGTAAAGTTCAACCTTGATGTATAGCACATTAAGATAGGAAATTACAGATGTTGTAATTATCAGCAATGAGTGACCTCATGTGCTAAAGGCTGTTGGGTTAAAGTACTTGTACTTTGCTTTTAAGATGTGGAGCAGAAGAAAAGATTGGCATCTATCTGCAAATGGCATGCTTTTATTGAAATGAATGGGGCAAATTGGGAGAAAGTAATGTGAAGAATAATTTCCACAGTCAGAAGAAATTTATGATGTTAATTCACCTTCATGAGCTGCAGAGTGGGGAAGATGGTGCCCTTGTTCTGCTAGTTATTTTCATAGTTGGAGTATAATCAGTTCACATTTACTACATAAATTCACATGAATGCACTGCTTCTGCATTATACTTTGAAAATGAGAGCGCACGAGTAAACTGAATAACAATTTGCTCATTTATAGACCTCAAACCATCATGTACTGAGCCTCATCTTTGAGGCTTGTCTGAGCTTTTTCGGTAATCTATAGCAACAATGTGAAAGAGCTAAAATACCAGAGTTGGCTACAACAGTGTATTATAGAGGACAGCTTAGGGGCTAAATAGCTGGTGGGAATTATGCACGTACACAATTTTATGAGTTTTAATCCAGTTCACAACATCTGCTACTTGTCAGTGACTGTCTTTGTCTTCTCACTGTAAAAAAAAAAAAAAAAAAAAATCAAGAAAACAGGTGGTGGAAAGTAACTTCTACACTGGTACTGCACTAAAGTCAATTTTGAAGTATATGTGTTTCTGCTCCACTACATTTCATTGATTTTTTTCTTACTGCATTGATCTCATCTTAGAGCTGTACTTACTTTACTATACAGATACAGATTTGATATATAAAACATAAAATGAGCTTATAAATATGATGTATTGCTTTATGTAAAGCAACCTGACACTAGTATTAAGTGTTTAAGATTAGCTCTGCTTTCAGTTAGCATTAAACTAGTTGCATCAGGAATAATAATCCAATTTCTTAATGTTTCAAAATCAAACAATGTTTGGGCCATTCTGCTTCCATAGATTGTCTCCTTGTGTATTGTACTATACTGAGCCAACAATTTCACTGAAGCAGGGAAAGTGCCAGTTCTGCCAGTTCTGCCAGTGGGCATTATGGAAGTCCACTGCTCTGCTACAGTGAAGAAACCATTGTTGAACCAGCATTCCCATATCTGTGGTAACCTGAGGCATTTCTGGGAAAAAGGAAAAAAAAATAAAATAAAAATAATAAAAGCATGTCTGACCCACAGTGTACCCACAATGCAATGTTTTGTGCACATGATTGTATATGCTTCTTTGTCCTTTCTCTTTAAATGGCAAAATGCCTAAATAATGGACTTAAATTTGTGTTTTTAGATTAATAATAATTTGACACTATTAGCAGATACAGTGCATGCCGTTTAATCTGAAGTCTCCCACATATGAATAGAAGTCAAATGAATGACATATGAATGACTTGTTAATTATGCAAATGGAGTGCTGCAGGAACCTGGTAAGTTGCGGGAACTCTGTCATCTAAAAGGGTATGGTGAGTGTGATAATGTAGCGGCTTGGCATGGCTCTCTTGATGTAATGACAGGTCAATTTGACTGGCTTTATGCTTTGCACTCTGGTTCTTTTCTCTGGCTCTGGTGTGGCTGCCCGGCCGCCTCCCCCAGCCCCCTCTCTCATGTCCCTTGGACTTTGATTTCTCCTTTGTTCCACTGGCTCCTCTACTGACACTTCCCAAGAATAAGAGATGCCACACAACCATGACCCCTTCACACCACACTGATGACCTCTGTCTCTTCCATGCATGACCTCTCACCTAGAAGCTGACAGCTTGATTAATTGAAGAATGTTATGATTTATGAGTATCTTCTCGGCATGATTAACAAGGCAACAGGTGGTTCAACCAAACAGCTAGCAAGAACATTTCTTAGAGAGGAGAAAACAATGGAGGATTATATTTAGAAGCCATGTTTTGTCCAACAGTGGCTGTCAATTTGGTTAAGCCATATATCATTTTGACTTTTTTGTCCACTGCTGCAGTTAGGATATCGTCACAGAGAGGTTTCTTTTGTGACTGACATGTCAGCGTGGTCGGATACGTAGGAAGGTGCACATCCCGACAATGTGGTGAAGTAAAAAGCTTATCCACAAGTTTTGCTTTGGCCTATGAAGAGTAGCAGCAGCAGCAGAAAGTATGTCAGTTTGTATTTCTTTAATTCAAAGACATTTTCTTTCATGTTGATGTCTACACTATCTATGAGTGGCTCTTACTACATGCGATTACTGATGACAGTGTGTTAATGCTTGACTCTGCACAGCAACGAGTGTCATTTCAAGAGCAGCATGTAAGAGGAAGCGATGTCAGTCGTGACACCGGGCCATGTCCAATTGTCTACCCAAAGCTTTGCGAGTTAACTCACCTGACAGCTTCGTAGATAAGTCTGTCTTGTAGTTGAGACACTTAACTGCGTAATGGAAGTTGGTGGTCCAACTCAGGTGACAAGGGGATGGGGGTGTCGAAGAGGTCATATGAGACGTTCTCATCGACTAAGTCAGTCACAGAGAAGGACTATAGAGTGGGATTGCAGTCTCTTGACACAGTGTCACCAGCAGACTGTCCAGCTGAGCGAAAGCGCATGGTAAGATGTGGCCTTTTCTTTTGACATGGATTTGTTCTGACCTTAGCTTCAGGCTGTGACAACTGATGGATGATTGATGGTGCTGTTTCAGCAGTGTCAGTGTTAAAGGCAGGCACCTTGGAGAAAGCATTTCCCTGACCCACAGTGACCTGGCTCTAACTTGTGCTGGACAACAAAAGGTAGTCGGTTACAGTTCGTGCCTGTCATCGTCCGCTTGTCTGATTGTTATCCAAAAAGTGTTTGTTCTTTCTCCTGTGAACAATATCCACTGAACTGAAACAGTGGCTCTTTTACATTTCCAACTTCAGTTTATTCTTTGCAATTTCGTCCGACTTTATTATTTTAAAATCCCGCTCATTGCTGTTCAGATCAACACTTGCAATGCTCCAAGAAAGCACCATGTGAAGTTGCATTGGCTGAGAGGCTCTGAGTAAAAAAATGTTGGTGCGTTGTGTTTACAAAGAATTGCCGTCAATGAAAAATTAATTATCTGAGAGTCAGCAAAGGTTAATTTTGGTCATAAACCTTTCGATCTGGAGGAGCTGACCCCAGCAGTGCTGGTTGCTGCACTTGTGCCTAGCTGAGGTGACACATGCAATGACCTGTGACACGGGCAGTGACAGCAGAGTAAACTGAGCCGTGCTCCGCTGCCTCACCATGCCTGGAGAGCTTAGAGGGCTCCCAGCTGAGAGGAGCAGGTTAAAGCACAGCGCTGCTCCTGTGTCACCAGCCCAGCCCGTGATCGGGAGCTCCGTCCTCGACAAACACTCCCCAGTCCTGCCACCCACCTCTGTTGTCTCCTGGAGACAGTGCTGCCCACCGCTGGTTGCCCCATATGTTTGGGCTGCACACAAGGTGGTTTCTCGGATACTGTGGTTGCTAATTATAAATTTAATTTGCATTTTAATTAGAATGGTGGAAAATTAAAGCCTGCCAGCTGGAGAATTTCAAAACGCTTTCCCTCCCTCCTTTTTCTCTCTCCCTCTACTCTCCTAGTTTAGACTGAGCATGTCCTGTGTTCATTTATATGAGCACAACAGCAGCACCTTCTTAGTGTGGGACAGTTTGTGGTGTCACTTCTCAGTTATTCCTTATTTAAAGCAGTGTTTGCTAAGTTTCTTTATCTTTCCTCAGATAATGCAGTTAAGCTCATAAAACTCATCGGTATTTTGTGGGAACTCTAATAAGTTATTGAATGTCTTCTTCTTCTGTAGTTTGATTAGTAAAACAAGGTTCAAATCCCAGTCATGGTGCTCAATTGACGTACTTTACACACACTGGGATGTAAGCGATCTGCATGTGTGGGCTCGTAATATCATTCAGTTTTGGTTATTATTTTCCAATCTCCATAATTCGTCCCGTTCTCCATGTTGTTCCCCCATGGTCATTCTCATTCTCTCTCTCACCTCCCACGGGCGTCCTTGCTCAATAATTGTCATTAATTGATTGACAGCTCTGATAGACCTAACTAACCCCAGTTCTGCTCTCATGTCTATGTTTTAAATGAGAGCTTGTACATCCAGTGACCTTGCCTGCCCATCAGCTGTCAGCGAATGTGAAGCCAATCCAGAGAATGTCTCACCTTAGCAAAGGAGACCATCCTAAATGATTGTAATTGGTTTGTGAATTCATCTTGTGGTGCACTGCGCTGTGCATGGTTAAGCTGGTTTAAGTTTGGTTTAAACTTTTTGTGTGGAGTGTATATCTATAAGCATGCATTCATCATTAGAATCCCAGTTAGAGCTCTCTGTTTTAATCTAATTTCCATCACAATTTTGACCAGTTTCTGTTTCATGTGCTTGAGGAAATGCTGCCCAAGCCTGTGCCATTGAATTTAACAGAATTTCAAAGATGTGCTTTGAATCCTGGAAACCCATCACAGCAGGGTCTCCTCTCATCACGTAATTTCTCTGTATTCCTGTCAAATTATGTAAATAAGAATGTAGTTACTTTCCACTAAAAAAGACGAGCCTTATCTTCTTTGACGGGAATCCAAAAAAAAAATAGCAGCACGTCTAGTCATGTGTATTAAAGCCATCAAACTGAGTATTATTACCACATTCCTGATTATTTCAATTAATTAATTAATTTTCTGTTATTTAGCTTTAGAAATAAAAGAGTGAAACATTTTCTACTAACATAAGCATTAGCAGTTTTCAAGGACACAGCTCTACCGCTCTCTGACAGCTGAGTCACTGTTAATATAGGCCATATAATTCTTTTCTCCACAATAATCCATGCATGTGCTGTGTGCAAGGCTCATGTAATGTCTGACATTCTTCCAGGTTGTTTTGGTTTGGGAGGCTGCCAGCCCCAGTTTTGCACCTCTTTGCAGGCCCGGTTTGATGTGGTGTGAATAACATTCAGACATACACACACGCCCTCATTAGCATTCATTCAGGGAAGCAATGCAGGACACCCTCTCTGCTCTGAGGGTGGCATTTGGCAAGGGCCAAATACACCTGGCAAAAAGTCCCCATCTTTCCCCAGCCCATCATGTTCATCACATTTACTTTTCCATCATGCGCACAAAAATCTTTGTTTTATCCAAAACAACATTTATAGATCACTTCACATGGAGAGAATACATGCACGTGTATTATACTATAGCAAGCAACAATTGCATCTTAATACTGTCAAACTGCATCTAAACAACATACACAGCACAATTCATATCAAAGTCTTTGATGTGACGCAGTGGGGAAAATCTCTGTAAAGCAGCGATTAGACTGCTGATTAAATTTTTAAAAAGAATGAAAGCACAAGAGAAGAGTCCATTCAGTGACCCTCAGAAGTCTGGCATTAAGCAGCTTCTCCCTCTAAGGCATGGATCCACCAGCCTTCGTCTGGAGCAACAGTGGCTATGTGAAAAAGGCTTGGCAAGGGGAAGGCACACATTCTCCAGATCTGAATCTGTGGACTGCTGTGTCTGTTACTCTGTATAACAATCCCTCTGTCTCGCCGTGCAGGACATATCCATTCTGCTACTAGATCTGTAATGTTATTGTTCAGGTGGAGCACCTTTGATGGTAAAACTCCATGTTGATCTTGACATCGCAGCATAGGCTAATGGAAGGCCCTGCCACTGTTTTGCAGTGGTGAGCAACCCAGAGTAGGTCATGCAACTAAAGTTTTAAGAAAGTCACAAATTGAGGGCTTGCATGATTTTTTTTCTTTATTTTCTAAATCTGACTAGTGAATAATTTTCCTTTAGCTGAAAAAAAGTCTTAGCAGCTGGCTATTGAAGACCCCTTTTAGGTTTATCTTTGTCAATTGTCAAATATTTGAGTGTATGAAGTGGTGTGATGAGGTGCAGAGACAGATATTTGAAGGGATTTTAACTCATTTGAGCAATTACATGCTTAACTGGCCCAAGATAATCTGTCATCCAAAGCTTCTGTCTCGGGCTCTCCCTCTCTTTTCCGATCCTCCACTCTCTCATACCCTCCTACGTGGCACAAGAGAAGCTCAGAATAGTGGGATTTAGAGCACAAAAGCTTACCCTGAATGGAATGAAGGCCTCGGAGAAATTAATTGCTTCTAACAAACAGCATGACTGCTAGCATGTTTTGTGTGCCATTCTTATCAGGCTCCAGAGGTAGAGGGGTGGGCGACAGGTCTGGAAAGGGTGAACCTACAAACGAGGGAAGTAGGCTGTAGGAATGTGTACTTACATTATTTTAATTCAAGGGCAGATATCTGCCAAGTGCTTATGCTGTGCGTTTGTGCATGTGTGTGTCAAGTAGAGCATATAATGTTTGCAGTTAAATTTGAGATTAGAGAAGGAATACAAGCAGTTAATATAAGCTCTGGACATTAGAGACTTAAATTAGTGCCTTCTGCTAAATATAATTTATAATTGAACACCTGTACAGTGTGTCTAAAATGCAAAAAAAGGCTTGTGTCTGGCTATATATTGTTTTATTTTGACAAGACTGGGTGATTTTCTCCTAGCCTAACAAGGTTTAAACTTATGAATCATTGTTTGCCTTTCATCAGAAAAAAGTGTTTTCTTGGTCTTGAAGATAATATTCCTCCTTTATCTTATAATGATATCTCATGTTTATAGCTTAATATCCTTCTATTCCAGAGCGGCTATAAACTGCCTGTAAATCATGTATTTCTGCATTAATTGAAAAAAAATATCTGTAGCAATTAATTAACTGTATAGATTTGGACAGCGTTCAGGGAACCATTAGCTTAGGCAGTTCTGGGATTTACTTTTGTGAGGGTGTGTGGCATATTTGCCCCAGTTCTGTTCTCTGCTTGCTCCCTCTCCCACATGTCACCATTCTGTCTACCACCACCAGCGTGGCATCTATCATCCACCACAGACGCCGCGGCACCCCACAAAAGGAGGCTGGAGCATGCACAAAGACATTTGCATTTTTGCATCTCATTATGGTTATAATTGCATGCCAGTGTAAGCAGCTCGCTCTCCATTATCTCGCGTAATTTTATCAGTGACGTTTGAAACGTGTGTTTAAATGTCAATTATTGACTACAAAAAAGGAGTGACCTTCTTGGAGTCATCTCTCCCTCTCTCCTCCATCCCCAGTTCACTCGTCCTCTCTCTCTCTCTCTCTCTCTCTCTCTCTGCCTATGGTCTTATCTATTCCTTATGTCTTATTTGAGTCCTCTCACTGTTATGCAAGCTATACGTTGACTAACTTAGCTTATCGCATTTCATGACAATAGTCAGTTGACATGCATGCTGTTAATAATGTTGATATACTCACTGTCAACAGCTTTTATTAATATCTCATTAAAACAGCAGCTATAATAACGAAGGCATCCGAAACAATGGCACAATGCAACACATAGTCAGCGATGAACTTTGTAACAGCTTCACTTGTGTTTGATGTTCTGTATATGAGACTGTTTTAGTAATATAGTGGATGCATGCACCATGGCAATGCTGTCATTAATAGATAAAGATGATCAATTAAAGTGACTGATTCATGCACCTCATTTTGAGAACCATTTGTACTGTTGGATTGTTTTCTTCTCAGTATTTCCAGTATTTTGCATTATGTACAATACTTTGGCATCACATTTGCCTTAATTCACATGGCTTTCCTATTTATCATTTTAGAATATAGAATATAGTCTATAACAGAACAACCATAATTTAATTTAACAACAACAAAAAGCCACAATCACAGTATTGCTGCTAACCATCTCAAATATCTTTAAATAGCCAGAAAATGATTTTGTTAAAATGACAAAATCCTTTATTTTACCAAAAAAAAGTACAAGCAGTGGTGTCTCACACCACTACAGAAATGGATGAGTGAGTGCATTTGACAGACCTGATAATGTCCAATTCCCTTTAGGACAAATAATAAAAGAAGAGACAATTCTTTCTCTATTAGAGCCTTTCTGGTTGTGATATTCAGGATGTTGCTTTATTGCTCATTGGACAGCATGTTCTGTCGTCGGTATAACCTTCCAACATCAGTGTAATTTGAAATCCTGTTCTTTTAACAATGGCTAGTCTCCCAAAAATGCATCTTATTACATTGAGAAAATGTACTTGTTAAAGTCAGCAACCCCTCATGCCTTGACGACGTATGTGCTTTTTTTCCCTTATAATGAGAGAACTTTTCCTCATAATGAGATACTGTGAAAGTTTGAGGTTTTTTGTGTGTGTGTGAAAGTTTTTTTTTCCCCTCAGTGTAGAAACTCTGTTTCCATCATCAGGGAAATGACTGTATATACAGTGCAGTTTAGTATCAAGGATGAGAGCGGTTTCATATATTAATGAACAACAAAACCATTTTTTTTTTTTTTCGGTTTAAAAGATGTTGTTTTCCTTGCATTGATAATGATATGAAAAAATACTGTTTTCCAAACTTCAGTTCTATCTAAAAGCTTCTGAAGAACATAATTGATTTGTTTATTTCCTTCTGTTTAGAAGCTCCTTTAATATCCGCATTATATGAAGGGTCAGCCTTTGTTTTTCACCTGAAAAATGAATAATAAATGAATAGACGATCAACACTCTTCATTACTTATGAGTTCTTATTTGAGTCATAATTGATGAATAGAAACATTGGATGCCTTTATATTCTCCATGTGAGAAGATGTTTCACTTATTATAAGAACGCACTGCACAGCATTGTTAATACAGTGCTGTATAATATATGGAAAAGATGTATGCACTGCGTAGTGCTGCAGGAGAGTGAGCAGGCATGTAATGAACTGACAACCAGAGGAACCACAATCTTTAAGAGTTTATCAAACTACTTGCACCTTCTAATTAAAGGAAGCACAACCCACCAGGATACATTTACATTTGATTTGATCTGGAGCAGAAAATCTCCCTATTAGCATCCTCCTCCCCATGAATATGACAGTAATTGCAGTCTCACTCTGTTCCTGTTGTCCTCCTCTAGTTGAACACATTTAGCAAATTTACCTCATACTGTAGGTTATTATTGTGCCATACAGTCTGGGGAATCAAATAAATCACTTAGGTTATCTTATTAATTAAGTCAAAATAAATGTGCTAGAGCCAATTTATTCCTCTCCAAATACCATGGGATCTCCCACTGCAACTAATGGCATAGTCTGACATTTCATAGTCTTAACAAATAACCTGAAGTAATTCATTTAGATTTTTCCAATTAGTGATCATTTCTTGTGGCTGTAGCGTTGTATATATACGTATGAATTTGCATTGTAAGTCGAGCAGAAATGGCATCAGACTTTTGTTTTGTTTTCTTTTCAAATCCTACTCGCATCCTTAATTATGAACTGAGGCTATTTAAAGAAATCTTACCTCACGTGTAAAGTATTTTCACCTGTAACTGCGTCGAAGTATCAGTTTTTATAACAAGCAGAATAGTTATTACATAGTTTCACACCACAAGTGCATTTTGCACTTCCTTCACTGATAAATACATTAGTAATTTAGTAAGTGCTCTCCCAGCAACAGCCCAAAGCAGGCAGTGAGACCAACTGTATAACCCAGGCATATGACAGAGCTGAACCTCAGTGCCCCTGCCCTCACCCGCCCCTCAGGCCCTCAGTGGAATAACACTTGATCCATAGCTCTTGAGTCTCTGTCCACGCCTCCCTTTTATGGCCTGTGGGCATGTGAAGACCCCGAGCCAGCCGTGCTTATCTGACCCTAACCTTGGCGTATGGTGACCTTGACCTGCACCTCACCCCTTCCTCATCCTCAGGGCTACATCTGTTCCTTTCCCTGGGACACCCAAGTAGTTAGTGATATTGAAACATCACCTTGGGGCTCCATTTGTTTTCTCTGGAGAGGTCAGTGAGGGGTTGTCATTAAGACTGAACTTGATCCTCCGCTTCCCCATAAATTGGTCCGTCCATGCACGGAGTGAGCACACTGTAAATAATGAGCGTGCAATGCTGAACATGAAACCGAATCTTAAAACTGACACTCGATACTTTTCCTTTTTATATTATATAGATCCACTTGTTCCCAGTCCAATGTGTCTTGGTACCAGAGAAAAACTACGAACACATGTAGAGTGGAAATGTAGCCTCCAATGCAGACAGTGTTTTTGAAACAATAGAAGCCCACATTTGATCTCGACCAATCTTTTTTTGATATGGATAGTTCAACCTGACAAAAAAAACCCAAACCCATGCACAAGTTATCCTTTTTGTCACTATTTTCATCAAGTAATTGTAGCCGCTTGAAATGTAACTCACCTGAAATGAAGCACGCAGTGTGTCAGCCTCACAGTTGTTTTGGGTGCTGTCGTTTCTTCTCATTGGTTTGTCCCAGGATGATATCTTGATTGTGATGCCCTTTATTAGTTTGCTTAGTGTTTCAGCAGTTCTGTGATTTGGCTGACCTTTCTGCGATTCTTCCCTTTTTTCCCTCCAGCAGAAACAAGCGCCCTTGCTGCGCGGCCATACCATTGGAGTCGATATTAATATTAATGAACATACACTGACAATGTCAGGTTTTAATGGGTAATGAACTAAAGGATTTTCGTTGATAGTTAACTATGTGCAGGCTATAAACATCACCAAGGGCTGGATGCCATCTTTGTATGAATGATATTTTAATAAATCATAAGACGCACTGAAAATGGTTTATTCTTTCCTGTCCTCTGGATCAAATTCACACCAGACACACAAAGGAAAGATGTGTTTGGGAAATTAAGGGGAAGAAAGAAGGCCTCATGGCAGTATCGTGTTCACTAAGTACGTGAAAATGTATTTGCCATCTCTATCAGTCTCATGGTATCATATCACACAGGAGTCAAGGGGGAGGCTAAAGGTTACAACTCTGAAACATGGCATTGATCCTAACACCTGACAGCATCTCTCTCTCTGGTTCTCAGTCTTTTTTTTTTTTTCGTTCTTTGTAAGTATAACACGTCATTTGCTGACAAAATAAGAATAATATCGATATTGTTCCCTAGATGCATTGTATATCCGTGATGTTATCAAAGACTGTATTTTAGGACAAATTATTCTCTTTTCTTAGTCTCTATTTCATCGGCTCAGATGTAAGGCTACAACCAAAGGTGTTGTCGAGGCTGGTGTGCTCTGCATATCATAAATCAGACCTAACTGACATTTTTTTTAAAGAGAATGAATATCCACCCACTCTCTGTGGAAGGGCCATGGTATTTGTATGGTCAATGTGACCTTTCTCCATACCCTCTCAGATTAGGTGTACGACATAGAAAATTGCGCTCTTGCTGCAGTCCATAAATCATACCAGGCCTTTTTTTTTTCTTTAAAGAGGTATGTAAATACCAGTGTACTAGCTAGGTAAACAACACTAACCCTGATACAAATGGCTTGAAAATTGAAGAAAAGCACCTTATTTTTCAGCTGAAATTGCTTTTGAAACCCAGTTCTGGCACATGGGATGAAGGAGCCATGGAATGATTTGTGCTGGGGGAATAGAAATGGGTTGATGATAACCACACTCGACACAGTTCCTGTGTTGGGGAGTTCTAGCAATGATCAAAGATATCATTGTTGCACATTATTTCCCCCCATGCAGACCCCAAATGCATCTGTATCTGAAGTGACATCCACCCCCATGCACTCAGAGTATATTTCGTTTTAGGGGACAAAGGCCCTCCACCACAGTACAGCGAGGGCCGAGCTTAACCAGTCAGTACGGCTGCTACCACACGCGCCTTCAGAGAACTTCCATTAAACATTGTTCAGAATAGTCAAAACATTCAACATTTGCAGTATGTAAACATTAACACTTTTGCATGAAATGCAAATAGCACAGTTGTAATTATTACAAAATGGCATGATGCATAAAACAGAAAGTTTCTAAGTAAAATAGAAGTCAACAGACCAAAGTTTTCCAATACAGTAAATACATTTCAATTTCTAAATTAAAGTTCACGTCAGACTAAAAGGATACACTTTTGTTCAGCTACTGAAATTGAAGAGAAATCCTGTGCCAAAGAAAGAGGCTTTAGAGTAATCTGCAACAGCAAATTCATTCCCAACAGCAATCAGAGTAGACCAATGAACATATAGTATACAACAGAAATCTTATGTGTTTGGGGTTTATTTGCAACATTGCTGTGTGATAGAAATAGAAGAAAATAATGGGTTCCATAGAGTTTATACGCTAGATTTGCAGCAAATGTGGAGCCTCCTGCTCCTCAGTCTGTCCCCTCAGAGTCCTTCTCCATGTGGAGCTCGACTTTTCTTACTATCAAATGTCGACAAAAGGGTATTCATTTGGTCAGCATGTTTACCAAGCATAATGAGCCAGTCTGCATCTTTGGCTACACTGTGACTGCCTTAAAAACCAGAAACATGGTCAGTGCAGAAAGCAGTGTAACAGTATAGTTAGCATTTTCTTTCCTAAGTACCTTTCCATGGCCTTTTTGGCAATGTGTCAACACCTGCAATCCTGCAGAGTGAGTCTCAAGGAGAGCTGCAGGGCACAACCCATGACAGCCGAAGGGACAGCTAATTCCCAACATCTGGTACATGCCGGAGCTGTCCGTAGTTATCGCCATGATCGTAGTATCGCTGTGGTGGACGCTGCTTGGCAGCTTGTGGCATCAGACTGTTGAAGAATCACCCCCATCGTGTTCTAAGCAGAATGGGCGGAGAGCAAACTGTTTCATTTCAGCACGGTGGACCATTGATGCCTGCAGTAGATCCCCTGTTATCTAATCAAACAGCACTGGTCAGTTATGATGCCAACTCCTAAATCCACAGCCGTCTGTAAAGCCGTGGGGGGAGATTAACCGCTACAGCGCCAATGTCCTACATTCAAAGACTTCTTCTTAAGATCTCTTTTCCTGGAAAGTACAGTTATCCATACAAGCAAACACAGACAGACATACACAGACATACAGCCTAAAGTAAGAGTCCTTCATGCTGTAATGGGGCTATCACAAAGACCACACAGCTTGCATTTTGGAAGAAGACTTGATGCTTTCTAAACCCTCTTTGTCTGAGACCACTAGAATATCTCAAAGAGGCTTGAGCCTCTGCCATCAGAGAGCATTGGAGAATGTGTTGTTTTGCCATGTAGGTGCTGCCTTGTGTCTAAGATCCCACATAAGTAGAAGAGAATAAGAACTCACAAAGAAAGTTGGCCCAAGACATTTATCCTTTCTGTCTTACGGTCTGCAGGAGCCCTAATAAGACCACGCTTCCTACAGTTAGCCTGCTATGTGAGTTCACTTCATTATAACCCAAGAAGCAGAAGCTCTTGCATAGCAAGCAAAGAGCTCTGGGCACTTTTTTAATATTTATATCACAGTCTGGTGTGGCAGTAATGATATTAGGGAGCTGACGAAATTCTCCACCCAGCTGGACATGTTAATTGAGAAGCCACGATTTAAAGGCAAAGTTCACATTTGTGCAGATGGTGGGACAATGCAAGATGGCAGACCTAGGTCAGTGTCATTTCCAAGCTATACCTTAATGGCAGCATTTTTTTTTTCTCTCTCGCTCTCCTTTTTTTCCTCAAGTTGACACGTACTAGTCCCCGAGGTCTGCAGCAGTCTTTGGGGCTGGTCCCTGTATCTTAGTGCCCTTGACGGAGGACTATATTTTATAGTTGACATAATCGCCAAATTGTCCATCCCATCTCGACTCTCAGGGTTATTGAGTGCATTTGTGTGACATGAATTTGTGATGGTGTGAATTTGTTGGCTATAGAGGAAAAAAGTATTCTAGAAATTAATTGGTAATAATTAAAAAGGAATAAAAATCAGTATTTTGTTTTTTACCTTTTTGAATCTACAAATTTTATATCGAAGTTATGACATTAATGAGCTCTGAAAGTGAAATGCATTAATGAAAAATGACTTGACATGAGCTGCTTATTTGTTATCAGAACCTGGCAGCTGCTGTAGGTTAACACACTGGATATCCCTGCCCTGGAGAACTGTACCTGAACGTTATGGTACAAATGTCAAATATCACATGAAACAGGACATAATTTCACTGGAGCCAACTGCTGTAGGGCCCAAGTTTATCTCCCACAAATACTTGTCCCTCACTCTGGGACCTGTCCTTATAAATTATATGCTGCATTGTGTGGTGATAATGTGGCTATAAATCAATAATATTTTGTACATTTTCTATATTATTTTGTATTGTATGTAATATATTGGATTTAAAATAGATTAACAAGGCTAATTAAAGTAGAAAGTTATATTAAACCTGTGTAAACAGTATAATAATTACGCTACGTGCAGGCGTCAGTGAGAGTCACACTGCTGGGAAGCCGAACAGATGGGTTTATCCTTAGCGAGATGGATACTGTCGCAGCACACATCTACATCAAATTAGAGTAGCCAGAGTGAGTCCTCCCCCCACTCTGACCATACACCGGAAAGCAGGTGTCTGCTTAATAATTTGGTCAAAGATCAGTGAGTTAAAGGTTGAGGCCAGGGGCAGAGAGGGCTGGGGTCATCCTGGTGGTAGGGAGGTGGTGAGACATGATCTCCTCAAGTCTGGAACAGCCAAACCCCAAGGTCATCCATTAGTGCTCTGGCCCATTGGTGCTGGAAGACCCACAATAAATTTACTGTGCACCCTTAACCCTTTTAATACTCACCGTGACCCAGATGAGGAGATCAGCTCCCTTAGGGAGGGGCACATTACATTATTAGCACTGTGCATCCATTGACAGCTATTATATTCTAACAGTGTATTATGGGTGACTTCATACTGTAAATACTTCAACACAAATCCTCGACAGTAGTGTGCATTGCAATCATTCTTTTGATGATTTTGTTTAGTTTTAGTTCAGTATGTTTTCATCAGTGAAGTTGCCTGAATAAGTCTGCTTCTGGGTTGTGTTAATAATACTGCAAGTGAGATTGCATCTTTAATTTAAATTATTGCAAGATATTTTAATATCTGGAATCCTTCCCCTGGCCATCTGTGATCACTTTCAAACATGCAGATGATAGTGTCAGTGTCTGGCCAAATTTTTAGAGAACATCTGAGTTATGACTGATCATTATCTGGTCTTTCAAACAATGAATAACTTATCTCCCTTTAATGCGAAGCATTTTTCTATTCTTGCAAGAAAAGGTGAGGCTGCAAGGAAGAAGGAGAGTGAAATGTCAACAGTGTCAACCACTCCCTTTAAATAGGACTCTCCTATGATCCCTTGCTACCATGCTCGGTCAAACCTTTCCAGGTGTCAAGACTGGGCGTCAGAAAAAGAAATTAAAGTGACATAGTGTTGACAGGAAGAAAAGACATTCCAGTTTTCACCCCTCTCAGGACAATGAGGGAGCCATCACCTCGGCTCAGACACATGCACTAATGAATCAAGCAACACCTTAACTTCTGCAGTGCAGGGGACTTTTGGCCGAGGGCACCCATATAGTGTCATTGGTAATGGGATCCTGTATTCGACTGCTGTTGATTTGATGTCTACTGCAACCTCTCCCATGGCCTGCCATTTTGACACAGCTTAATTTTGCCCCTTGCTCATGAAGACATCCTGTTTGAGAGTGTTGCACAAGTGTTAGGTCTTCATCTTTCCTGGTTGTAGCTCTCATCTCAGAGCCGAAAGACCTAGCAGTGTTTTATTAAGCAAAGACCGCTCAGTTAAATGTATTTTACCCACAAGGTACATGTGTAATAATGCAGGTGTGGAAGGCAGCAGTATGTTGAAATAAGGTCTTTGAGTTTACTGTATGGAATACCCGGGGATGGAAAGAGTGCTAGAATATTTCCCTTAAGTAAAAGTCAAATTACTTAGAGGGTAAAACTAGATCAGTTAGTGTAACCTTTATTGTGTTACATTTTTTATTTATTTATAATTTTTTTGATGATAATGTAATATGATAGAACAGTTAAACAGCTTTAGGCTACAACATTAAGCGCATTAAATGTCAAGCTATACACTAGTGGAGCAACATCATGCCACTGTGCCCTTATGTGTAACCCATCTATAAATTCCTTCATCTAAATTCCTCCGTTAACGGCCTTTGCATAGAGAGGATTATCACTTACACATTTGTGACTGCTCCCAACTAAGTAAAAAGATGCATCAAACATAATTTAACATAAATTAAATACTTCTTGTAGAATCAACAATAGAGTAAAACAACGCAGAGATGTGCAGACAATGCAAACCCCGTAACGGCTGCAGCCTACAAACACACATATTAGAGCAAAGAGGGAGTGCACAGTTTGTACACAACGCAAGGTTGCTAGGCAACGCAGTAGTTGTTGACATTTTCTGGAGAGCACATCCATCAGTGAGTTTGTTGTTGTACTCGCCAGTCTGACCCTGTGTTCTGAGCCTTGTGCATGGCACAGTCTTCCACAATCTGCCCCTTGGTTCAGTTTCTCATTCAGCATTTTCCTACATTTTGAGCTGAATGAGCGCTCACACACCTCATTGAAGGTAAAAGTTCCACAGTGAACGTGGAAACCACTGCTGGAGGAGCCACCATCATCAGTTTAGCATTTAGCCAAACCATAGACTTAAAGCTCCCAGTTCTGAAAAGAGAAGCCAATGTGTAACTGCTTTAAACCTGCATTATTTCTAATGGCCAGCAGGAGGCGAAAGTCGTCTGATTGTATGTTCACTTAAGAGAAAATGACCCTAATTCTCACTTTATTTATTACCTCAGTAAAGTTTCCTGACAAGTTTATGGTCTCAGTCACTAGTTTCAGGTCCTCTCCAGTCCAGCATGATGCTCATTTTGTAAATTATGGTTCCATTTAGAATAAAATAGACAATAAAGCAGGGTATGCTTCAGGGGGTGGCTACCTTGTGATTGACAAGTTGCTATCACACTGTATCCTCAGTCAGATCCAATTAGAAGAGGCGTAGCAGTGTTGTTTTTCAAATATCGTCACTTCTGATGCCAAAAAATGGTGGCAATGGAAAACTGGAGGCTTCGAAACAGTAGCTCACTAACTAGCGGGTAACCTCTTGGTCCAACGACGATGTGGGGGTGTTGGGTCACTTAACATGCATGCGGGGTGGTGCATTAAATCAGCAATTAAGGTACATGGAAATTTTTATTTTATTTTATTTTTCCTATGCTGAAATATAATACTAACCATAGCCCTAACCCATAATGACGTCACCCTTAATTGTATTGCTTTGTTGTGGATTTGTTTGTACTGTTCACAAACTGTTAGGCTCACCCCAGGTGTGAACGCACCCCTTGCACCCCTGGCAGTAATTGTTCACATTGAGCATGTATGCTTTCCAGTGTCACCTCTCTGGACATGGAGCTCTCTGGAAGCGGCAGACACATCAGCTGCTGCTCCTCTGCTGCAGCTTAACACATTACTTTTGTCCCATTCACACAGTTTATCGTGACTTTTTCATGCAACTTTTGTTCGTACCCTGTAACGATTGCAACTTTAAATGTAGCTAAGTAGTAGCTTAGTAGTAGTAGTAAATGTAGCTTCAGCCCAACAGCGCCAAAGCCCAAGTCATCACAAGATCCATCGCCAAATATATAGCGAAGGACCTATGGCCATTTTCTAGTGTGGACAACGATGGCTTTAGGAAAATAGTACAGACTTTGGAACCGAGGTATAAAATCCCATCACGGCCATACTTCAGTCAAACAGTGTTGCCAGCTCTCTATGATGAGACAAAAGCTAAAGTTACACAGAGTCTCAAGCAAGTGGAGTCCGTCTCACTCTCCACAGATGGGTGGACTTCACGAGCGACTCAGAGCTTTATTACTATTACAGCACGTTATGACAAGTGAATGGGAAATTGAAAGTTTTGTTCTGCAGACACGGGCTCTTTTTGAATCACACACTGGATGTAACATTGGCGAGGTGTTAAAATCCGCCGTTGTTGAGTGGGGGCTCGACAGGGAGAACAACAATCAGCAAGGCATAGCTGTTGTCACAGACAATGCTAGAAATATGGATGTAGCGGTGAAAGAGGCCGGACTTTCCCCACACATAAAATGTTCTGCACACATTGAACCCTGCCTCACAGGCAGCTTTGAAGGTAAACCGTGTCAGCCAACTCCTTGCTAGAGTGAGACGTGTGGCATCGTTTTTTCACCACAGTTTAACTGCCACAGCTGTTAAGAGATTTCATTTTTCACCAAATGTTCCTGTTATTTCCTTGACTTATTTTGCACCTTAAAAATATGCTGCATATTATTTCAGAGATTATTATTTGTTTAATTGAGTCTTGAAAACAGAGAACTGTGGATTTTCCTGTTTTAGACTGACCTCAAACTTTGTTCTGCACTTAAAAAGCATTTTCCACCCTGTGAGGTGCATTCCTGCAGGGACTTTTTCCTCTTGTTACTTGAAAGTTTAAGACACTGGAAGCTCCTGTTTAAGTTGTTCTTTATTTAATAAATAGAGTTTTTCCCTTGTCTTCAGTTTTTTCTTTAATACTTGAAAAATGGAATAAGTATTATACTGTGAAGCTTTCTACATTATTATTGTTGACATGCCTTACAATACCGCAGTAAATATCATACCTTGGGCTTGTTATTGAAGGATTGAAATATTGTGAGATTTTGATATCTTTACACCCCTAATTATAACAATATGCAAAATGATTCACTATGTACCTTTTTGAGGTCAGCATCTTGTTAGTTCCCACAGTTTTTCTCTAATCCACAATCTCTTGTCTGATATCCTTAGAATTCACAGGGAATCTTCTTAGAATTCTTGGAATTTTAATGACATGAGAGCCTTTTCGAGCTCTGCATTCTCACTTGCATTTACCATGTAATGCTAACTACTTGAACCTGTAAGCTAATACAGTAAACTAACCTGATTAGCGTCGCTGTCAACACACTTTGGCACACTGCCAAACCTCTCAGGTTGGAACTTTTATATATTGATGTTCTACATGTTCCAAGTTGTAGATAATTATTGTTTATGTCTTTGACTATTAGGGCTGTAATTATTTGGTTGACAGGATGGACCAAACTAGAAAAAGTCATTTACTTCGAAAACTTCTGGTACCAAATGGTTTGTGATTAATATGTATGCAATTTCACCCCTAATAGTAATAATTTGTTCTGAAATGTTTTATGTTTAATACAGATTATGTCTTTGGAAGCAATAATGGACACTAAGTGGTAATAATGGTATTGATGGTAATTGGACATTTATTTTTAAAGATAGCACAATAGCTACTAGTATTATTGTTGATATATACTGTGGCCCCCCAGGATTGGGTGTCAGTTACAGTAAATTTCCAGAGAAATGACAAGAAATCAGGGGTTTAGTTCATGCACCTTTTCTTAGGTATAGTGTTGAATATAAATACATGAGAATTGTCACTGGACAAAAAAGTCCTAATGACTCTCACTTCTCTCTATGTCCACCTTCCCTTACATGTCTCCACTTTTCCATCTTAAGCTGTCACATTTGTCCCCCCACCCCCCAACAGACACGCACCACTCACCCCCAACATCCCCCCGCGTGCAAGGCTGGTGGCTCCATTGTGTGACCTGTTCTCACACTGTTCCATTTCCACATCACGCAGCCAGCCTTTCACAGCAGCAATTCAGCAGCAACAATCACACACTCACGCCTCAAAAAAAGACCTCTTGCTCCCTTTGCCAACCAATTAAGAGCCATCTGGGCTTGGATGCAGCAAGAAAGCTATTACAAAATCATAATTTTCATATTTCCATGATATGTTTTTGATATGGAGACTCAAACGTTTTTGAAAAACAGAGCTTTGTTTCCATGATATGTCTTCGCTTCCCTGAAAATACATAATTCTTAAATAGGCATAGTGCACTTGTCAATATTTTGTTAATTTGTGCAGAGCCAGTGGAGGCCACAGCACAGTTTAAAAACACAACAGAGCCAGCCATAGCTTTTGAAGCTGCCCCACAAGTGTGTGATTCCTGATGAACTTGAGGTCATAGATTCCCAGTGGCTGCGTAGGGCAGGGAATGGAGAGCAGCAGGGTTCAAGCCTTGGGTCACTGCAGCTTCAGAAGTGACCAGCCAGCTTTGTCCCAGGAGGGATGATGGTGGCGGATTCACTGGTGTTTTCTCATGGTCCACTGAACCCTACAGCAAAGACTCTAACTTAGAGCCTGCAGAAAGAGGGAGCACTCCTCTCATCTCCAGTTCACAGAACTCCAAAAGCGGGGCCATCTGGACGGGCTCCAGGATGCCTCGAGATACACGAAATCCAGCCACAACCTCACGGTGGCACTGCCAAACCTCATTTCATTCTTCCTCTCCACGTATAATCTGCAGTACACATTAGGCCTCTGACATGCACCGCAATGGTTCATTTCCCCATTGTAGGGAAGTGTTGAACCACTGTGTTGTCAAGTAGGCTTTATAAGGCAAAAGATATGAATAGAAACTCCACCCTGTCTTTTTTCTTTTCAATCTAACTAAGTTAAAAGGCTTACTTACCCCTAATCAAAATGACAAGCCCACTGGCATGGTATGTCCCAGCTGTGGCCCTGGCGCAGCATTTCCCTTCTCCCCGTACATTGTCCTGGGCAGCACATCCAAGAGCTCTTGCTGTGTTATGTACTTAACTGAGGTCAGAGTTGTCATTATCTGGGTCTTGTTGGCACTAAGGCCTCCTCTGATGATAGGACTCCCTTTCAGACCTGCAGCTTTTAGCACTCCCTAAGAGCTAACCTCTGTGAAGACCAGGCAATCGACCACCTGCAAATCTAGCCCAGGGCTGGGACTGTGTTTAAAAGAGTATGCTTTATGACATTCTGTTACATGTGTGCTGTTTGCCCTAACCTTGTGTAGGTTTAGCACACATGCTCCAAGATTTACCTCTGATCTTTTTTTTTTTTTTTTTTTTTGGTTGGGGGGGAATTAGTAAAGTTTATATGTACAGACAGGAGACTTATGTTCAGTTATTTATGAGGTGGCTCACGATGCTGCAGGCCACAGCCCTGTCATCTATAAACAAGTCAAATCCAGTGGCTGGATTCAGGCTTGATGACAAACTCCGAACACATTGCAGGTGTTTTTCTATCATATCAACATTTGAAAGCTTGCACAACATTGGTGCATATTGGAAAATTGATCCTTAGAAGCATTTTGGCATGGATTGAGGGAAAAAACACAACAGGAGATGAGTGTTTGTGGAGGCGTAGGTTTTATTGCTTGATTTAAGCACTGTCATCTCTGTTCTAGCAACACTTCCTCATTCATGTCAGCCCCATGGTGTTGCTCTGTTAGGAATTATTTTTCTGAATGTAATACATTTTGAAAAGATATATCTAAGATATATCCCCACGCCTCTCTTGTTCTCTCATTCTCTTGCTTTCCCTCTCAGCTTCTCTGTGTCTTACAAACACATGCATACACATACACACTGCAATGTGCACACAACCAGACATGCACAACCCCTCTTAAAACTGGTTCTCCCCCCCCATAGCAATTTTGTCAGAAGTTGACAATGTCTTGATTTAGTTGTCTGGCTGTTCCGGCCAGTTTTCCCTGCTGCGCTAATGTGAACAGGACATCCTGCTGGGCACCAAAGAATACCACTTCACGGCAGCCGCATAGCTGGCAGCTTTTATTTATGGCGCTACCGAAATGAATGGGTATTAGTGTCCAAACATTTCACCATGCTCCTGCAGCCACACACAAAAGCCACTGATTTCCAGCAAATCTGCACTTATTTTGTTCAAGAAGACTAAAGCTAGGGAAAGGGAGAGAGAGAGACAGACAGACAGAGAGGGAGAGAGAAAACATTTATAATGACTTAAAAGACCTCAAAAGAAGAATAGGAATTGCGTTTGAAAAGGATTTACGAGACAGAAATCGAAAAGGAAAAAAAATGGTCCCTCCATTTCACTGCATTGGAAAATATCTATATCCCTAAAATGACTCAACTTAAGTGCTTGTATTCACAATAACTGCACTTGCTCTACAATCACCCAGTTTTCAGTTGTTCTGTTCTGCCCGTTAGTGCAAAGCATTGTATTTTATGGGACTGTACCAGGAAGGAAAAAGTATTTTTATCATTGCTAAAATTGTCTTTTCAAAGTGTCTCCACAAATCACTCGTGCTACCATTTTGCAATCCAGGCTGCCTACTGTCTTGTTAACCTATGAATTTTAAGTGGACGCTTCCCATTAGATTGCAGTAGCTCTGCTGACTCCTCTTGGCTTTTCTGTAGGGAGCAGGCTGAGGCAGAGTGCTCTCCTGGCCCGTCGCTGCACTTTGCCTGGTCTCTGTGTCCAGGACCTCATCAGCACATAGTCCGCCTGTCCTCATGTCCCTGCCACTCACCTCCCTGCTCTTCATCTGTCATTCCTGCCCTTCTGCAAACACACTCCACTGACATTTTGAAAAAGTCTGGCATTCACCCTCAATATGGATTTTTGTTGATTATAGCTTTCTGTCTGTGAAGATTGCACGTATTATTGACTTTGCAATCCCATGACTATTTGCACAGCTTTTTCCTCCCCTCTGCATCTCAGTGAAGTCCAGCAATAATATTCACCCTGGTTTCTCATAACCTCTTTTCATTATCCTTTCTTTTTTCATATTTTCTTTTTTTTTCCATATATTTTACTAATCCCCTCTGGCCGCGACCCTTTCTTTATGCCACCAGAGATCAGAGTTTCTGCAAAGCTTCGGTCACTGATGTCATTAAGATTGGGATCTGATACACTAGATGTCCATTGGTTAAATGCCCCTGGCCTGAACTCCCTATTGTCCCCTAATTCCAAGCGGCAGCTCTGTTTCACTTGCTGCATAATAGCCCATAGGTTAAAGTTCTGCTGCTTTTGCTTTGAATTTACATCTTTCACAGGCTCCAGTCTCTTGTTCTGAGCTGGCGTCCCCCCCCCACACCACCTTTCATTTCTAGCAAGCCTCATTGCCTGCAGGCACCGTTGCTGTTTGTGCTGTAGCTTTCCTGACAATCTCCCACATACAGGCATCTTTTGGAGGGTCAGAGGAGAGCAACTTGACTTAACAGGTCAACGTAAGTGGGCTCCGCCCTTCTCCAGAGGGGAAGCCATGGAGCCCTCCATTAGGGGCTGACCTCCACGTTGCACTGGTCTGGCCCCAGCCAGGGTATCACATGGCTCCGCCTGAGACAGTCTGCTCATTAAAGCTTGCTGCCCATAGCAGGATTAGGCCTTTTCATGGTTTATCCTCTACTCTGACAACTGACAATGGGCGAGGATAGCTGCTTCAAATGGAGTGTGCATATGAATCATGGAATTATAATTGCTCTTTCATGATGAGAATATTGGAAAATCTATCCACATGCACAATGCAAAGAATTAATTGGGGTCTGTTTTCAAGGGCACATTGCAACACTATATGAGCCCGAGAAAACGGGAAGGGTGGTAATGAGGCATTTTCAATACAGCACAGCACCTGTCCACAGACCGCTGTTTGCACACACAGACACACACACACTCAAATACCTTCTGCCTGTAACCTTTACCCGCCATGATACTTTTACTCAAAGTTTCACTGCACTTAATACACAATGGAGTGCCCTGTTTACTTGTGTTTTCAAAGAGCAACCCCATTAACAGTGGTGGCCCGTACCCCGCGACCTGGTGGTAGCTTCCTAAGGGTGTGCAGGTTATGGAGGGTTGTAGCTTGGGCGCCGAGTAGGAAACTAAGATGACACTACCTCTTGAGCTGTGTGGGAGGGAGAGAGCTGGTGATAGCGAGGCAACAGAGCTGCTGTCTGCAGCACCAAGCCCCAGTCATGCTTCCTATTTACACCACAACTCTGTTTTCATTATTCATATTTCATGTGGTATCCTGGCATGAAAGGGAGTTATTTCCTTCACGGTGGAGGGCAGGTTATGGCTGGCTCTCAGGTCGTACGGCTCACAACAAGTTGGGGCAGGGGTCGGCTTTTCTGGATTCGAAGCTTCAAAACAGCCTGCACAAATAGAAATAGAAATATTTCCCCTGAGACATAATGCCCAGTCCTCTGTAATTATCCAGAACATGGAGCTTTACATAAATCTGATGAGTGAAAACCTCAATATAAAAATCAGAGAGATAAAATTGTCACTAACCACACAATGAATAAAAAGAAAATCATTACCTAATTTAAAGTGTGAACAACATCATCGTCATTTACATATGTAGTGAAGCTTTTTCACACTCATCTGTAATAAACGCAAGGTGATAAGGACCAGGTATATTTAAAAGGTGTTAATGAACTGCTGATTTAATACTCTCCTTTCTATTTCAAATTATTCCCCCATCAATACCACCTGTCATTTACTTTTTTTTTTCAAAAACAATGCTTTTATTTTTGTGTGTTGTTTCCACTTTGAAGTGACAATTTTTGGATAATATATGCAGTTTGATGAGTGGAGTATAGTTTTGAGCTGTGGCAAAATGTATAGATAAATTAATATTTTTGTAGATTTCATTTGATTATATTTAGCTGATTAAAACTGAAAGGAAAAAAATATTTTACCTGTTTAGCCACGATTCTATAGAACATCATTCATATTAATTTGAATGACTACACGGTAAACAAGTCAACATGTATAGAAAATTAATTTTTGCGAGCACCAGAGAAATTCTTTTGGAGAGCTGTCAAAAACAGAAAGAGGCCAGAGAAAAGAAGAACTGAAACTCTGTTAGCAACGCAATTAAACTCTGGTAATGAGGTCAGACATCAGATCCAGTGCAAGTGATATCATTACACGGGCTGAACGGATGGGCCGCTCCAGCTGCCATGCTCTTGCTGTGGGATTAGACTCACTGTCCTGAGGGCAGCACTTTTACTAGGCTGACCCCTGCCTGCCACTGGGGCACCAGCCACCCCCTGGGCTCCTTGGGGCTTTGGCCCACAGTCCTGGTGCCAGTGGCACCAACAGGACTGCGGAGAAGTGAACTGTGCTGCCACGTGGGATGACAGGACTCGCCACTCCATTAGGAATCACAGAGACAGGCAGGCACCAGCACACAATCCACCCCGTGTTGCCAACTGCGAATTACTGGGTTCCTCTATTTCAGTCAACTCATTTGTAAAAACCACCTCACAATGACAAGGTGATAAAAGGACATTGTATCAGTGATTAGAGTGCTGCATTTGAACCTCTTGATGGTTAAGATATGGTTTCCCAGTAATACACAACTTTTCCTGGAAATGGAACGCTTTCTGCTTAGTTAAAATTGTAGTTCATACTTGCAAACAAGATTGAAATAATGAAACGTACAGATTGGTAGCAGTCTAATTTTCTTTACCCATTGTCTAAAGCCTCGTTTGCAAAGTCCCTAGCAGGAGTCGGCTTAATTTGTCTTTTCTTATTTGGTCTGCTTGTGTGTTTTGTGCTGTTCTCTTTTTGTCTCCCATGATTACTTTGAGGATATCGTTATGACATTCAGCAGCAACAATAATTCTTCTGTTCTAATTCATATCAATTAGTAGGGGATGCTAATTCAAACTGACGGCACAGTGTATCTTGAAAGGCTTGCGAGGATGTTGTGGCGGCAGCATCACTGTGCAGCCAAAAGCCACCCTCCTTTCCCCTTTCTTCCCTCTTTCTGTCTTTCAGTCCACAACAAGGGGCTCCAAGCAAAGAGGACAATACAAGTCGGAGCCAGTACTTTGATAATTAGTTATTGATTGAGAACAATGGCATGGCGTACACTGTCGTATTAGCTAGACGCCAGTAGGTCGCGACACCAAGAGCAGCCATCAAGAAACGAGGGCCAAAACATGCCTGACTCCCCTAATAAGATATTCCTTCATGTTTTTCTCTTTCATTTCCCTCCTCTTTTTCCTTCCTCAGGCATGTTAGTGTTCAGGCTACATGGGGTCAAAAGTATTAATGCCTGTGCACAAACGAGTGCCTGATGAAGGAGAATTTAATTAGAGAATGCCCACTCAAGCTTCTCATACCACATCGCCCTGTTTTTCTTTATTGTTTCTTTGTTTGTAGGACTTTTCATCACGTGTCCCCCTCTCCAAAAAAAAAAGAAAGAAAAAGGGAAAAAGAAGAAAACCAGCATTTAAAAATATTGTGAATTATCTGGCACTGCTAGCATTGTTTTCATGATATACAGAAAGAGTGACTGCCAAATGAAACATGCATAGAAATATTGTGAAGCGGTGTTACATATCAAAGACCACCTATCCAAGAAGCGTATGTTTCTATGAATTATATTTCATGGCAAGAGTCTGTTGAGTCGAACGAGTCTAATCTTGGCCTGCATTTAAATGGAAAAAATAAACCATATCTGGTATGATTTTCCACATGTGACTGGCCTGACCTGTGCGTCACATTCTTTCTGACAGTGTAGAGAGAAAATGGGTGCATCTCACCACACGTATTGATAGCTGTGTGCTTGCAGGGGCTGATGCGTGTCAGAGATGGTGTCATTTGGCAAAAGTTTGCCTCTTAACCAAGCTGTGTTTACACATAACAGAATATCCTCAAATAATTGCTAGGTCTCCTTGCTAAAGAGGGATGTGTCAGGTTTGGCATCAGTGTGAAGGAAGCTCCCTAACTCACTTCACCTGATCCGTGGCCTGTAAAGATGCACCTGGCATTAAACAGACAGGGCAGCAGCGTCAACTGAACAATGGAGGACTGTCAGGACCGACAGCAGGGCACGGCTCTACCATCACTGCTCTGACAGGGAGGGCCTCAGAGGGTAAACTGCTTTGCTGGAACTAATTAAACAGATGAAGTTATGACATGAATATGCAGATGTTGTTTACATTTTACCATATGGTATTATTTCAGGTAATAACGCACAGGAGAGCCTTCCCACTCATTAATGTGAAGGGATGGAGTGAAAACACTGTCTATCAAGAGACACTCGGAGCGTGTTCGAGAAATGTGATCAGACTGACACTTGGGTGTTGAAATCTATTTCGAGCCACTCAATTAACATACATGTTGATAGCTATTACAGTTTGATTTAAATTGTTAGCAGACTAGACTGAACGTAGAATCTATCAATTTTCTTCAAATCTATCCAAATGTGTCAGATTTTCTTCAATTTAAACTGTAAAATTAATTATCACAACATTGGGAGTGTCTTGTTACCTCGTTTGACAATATTTTCGTATAGCTAATCCACAGCCGAAATTCAATAGAATCGTTTTTCAGAGCTGCTGTAGGCATCCATTCAGAGAAGCCTCAGCACACCTGCCATAAACACAGCTTAATTCTCAATGCACAACCTGCATTCAACCTAACTTTTTTTTTTTTTTTTTTTTTTTAAAGTAGTAGAAGTGTCTGAGTTCTTTTTTCCCAGTTTTGTGTGCAGCCTCACCATTCCCCCGGAGCGGGTGCTGAGAGGTTAAGAGGGAAAGGGCCGATGGAGTCGCGTTTAGTAAGAAGTGTGGGATCACGGGGGCCAGCTGGTGGGGTGATGGGGAGCGTAATTGTGCCCGCTGTGTGGAAAGGGTGGGGGGGTGAAAGGATGGGGTGAGAAGCCCTGGAAAAAAGGGAGGGGAGGGGACACCTCAATTACCTGTGCTCCCTCTGACCCCTCTCTCCCTCTGTCTCTCCACGGACAGACCCGCTGTCTGAGAGGCGGGGCGCATTTCCACAGGCAGATGCACATCCCCCTCCTTTGTTCGAGATAGCATTTTGCTCCTTTTCCTGAGATGCAGAAACTTAATTGCAACAATCTCCTCTCTAATGCGTCTCTCCTTTATTTGTCACTGTCAAAAAAAAAAAAAAAAATTGAATTTCTGTTCTAGCAAAAAAAAAAAAAAAATCAAAGCATTTTCCTGATGTGTGTTTATGTTTGATCACGCTACTTGGTCAGGCGATATTAGATTAAAGACGTACAACAAAATAAAAAGCGAATTTACCTGAACTGAGCAGTTCTCTCAAACATATTCAGCAGGTTACATGCAGCTGTCAGAGTGTATTTTGGAGCTCCTGCTTGGGCTAATACAGTAAGTGACAGAGACTGGTGTAAAATCAATACTTCACAGGAGTGTGATGTCTTAATAAACTCTCTGTGTTGTTCAGACAGGAAAGCTAGACATGTACGAGAAGGACTACAGCGCAGGCCATTGTGAAGCTGTCAAGTCTAGCCCTCAAAAGCAGATGAAGCTGTCAGATTATTAATATGTTTATACTGACAGGCCCCAAGTCCACCCCTAAAACCCTCCCCTCTTTCAGTGTCTCTCAAAAAATATGCTCAGCTTCAAAGACAGAGGCCAAGGGGTTGGATGCAAGGTCAGAGGCCAAATACATTTTGAAAGCAAATTCTCTTCCTTTTGCAACCTGTTTTTATTGCTGTCGCTCCCCTTCTCTGTGGCGACCATTCAGCTGAAACTTAGGCTGAATTGGCAGCAGCTTTCAAAGCGCTTGGCAGCCTGGTGATCCTCAGGAGCTCTCAGCTGACATCTCTCTGGGCTTGTCTATGCTCAGGGGTCAGCGTGAGCCCTGACTCCCAGGACCCACTCACTCAGGCGCTACCATGAGTCAGTCCCGCAGACTGAAATTAAAATGTGAAAAGCTGCGCGACTGAAGGCATTCCTCGCCCCCCATGGCATTTTCCTTTCTCTGTGACAGTTCCTCTGAGACTGCTTTTTCTTTCATGTTTCTTTTCTCCCTTTAGATTATTTAACAACATGCGAACAGAGCTGTCAAGGAGAGACATGCTTGATCGACAGAGCAAGGGAGTGTCTTAGTCAACATGGGGTTAAATTCGATTTTCTGCATGTTCAGTACGCTAGTCTCGAGCCAGTTATTGCCTTGGCTTGATGTTTTTTGATGGATCAATTATCCATTATAACATGTTGCGAAGCCAAACATAACGGCAACTATGACACCTGTCACAATCTTCTATTAGGGTAAGGAAATTGAAATAATTTAATGACAGCTAATTTAGTCTTTGTTTTGAATCTCATTATGGCCGCAGTAATTGTGTTCTAGAAAAAAAAAAAAAACTGAATGTGAAATATGACTGTGCACTCAAAGTAAAGTACCTCCGACTAGAGCTATTAATTTGATATCTCTCAGTGAAAACAGAAGTGAATAAATTGCGCTTTATCAGATTCAGACAAACACAAGTTTGAAAAGACTATGAGATCTCAGAGATTTTTTTTTTCTTGAAAGTCCAGTTTAGATTAAGTTAAAGATGGAGATAACGCTGTAGAAAACAGAGGAAAGCAAAACAAAGCCTCTATATTAAACACATATACTGAGAAGTGCAGTTAGTGAACATGTGGAATAATTCATCAACCAAGAAGAGATGTAGAATATATATTTCAGTAGCTTTTTAAATTCTACATTGTTCTGGGCAGCATAGCCTCACAAAACAGCACAGTCTGAACGACCCTGAGGTTTTCTGACACCCCCGGCAGTCTGAAATGTTAATGAGAATTTACAATTATCACCACATCATATTTAGCACCGCGCCACCTAACAAGTCAAAGATATTACTTCAGATCGGGACAAAAGCACAGAGAGCTGAATGGATGTGATGAGCTTGTCAATAACACGTATGTGAGAAAGCTGCGTGGGAGCGTCTTATCGGTACATGTGTGCATATACTTGAATTTGCAAGTAAAGAGCCTTATTGGGATTACCCACGGTACATTCTAGTTGGTACCATAAAGAGAAAGAGGGACTAGATGTGTCTCCTTTTTTTTTTTTTTTTTTTTTTTTTTTTCGGTAAGCTCTCTGTCAATGGTTTGGAGTTGAATTGCCCTGGATAGCTCCCTTCATTCCATGGAATGATCTCAGACCTAATTTACTGGGCAGCTCAGGATCCAAAGCATACAAGGCTCTCTGCATAGAATGTGTGAAATAGATAGAGCAGCCATCCCTCAGATGTGCTGAAGTAATCTTCAGCCAGAGCTGGTCCAGCAGGCCTCACCCCTAAAGGGATTGATGCAGTGTCAAAACCTTTGGCTCAGGGGTCATCCTCTCTTCTTGCCTCCCCAATCTGACAAAAGCTGAATTTCTTTCCCTCGCCATTCGTTTCTCTTTTTTCTTCTATTGAATTCATCAGCGAGGGAGGCATGAGATGCGAGATGTGAATGAAACATTTTCATTAGAAGGGAGGAGAATCCCCGGTCAGAGACAAGGCCGCAGCTGATCTGAGCCAATGACATCCCCACCAATTCTTTCTTCCTTTTCCCTTTTTTTTTTTTTTTTGTCCTTCTTACTTTCCCCAGCTGTCACTCTCTGCGGTATGTGGCAAGCTGATTGAAATCAGCACTGTGTCAGGGCCGTCATATCTCAGAAAGACATAAAACATGCAGAAACATCAATAAGCAACAGGCCGCTGACAGCTCTCAGGCACCGATGCCGGGGAGGAGAGATGAGGGGAAGGTTAGGACTCTGGGGGGATGCTGTGCAGTTGAAGTGTCTTCTTCAGGCTTCACTGAGACGCAGGGAAGACAAGATAAAGTCTATCAGGTTATCGCCTAGTTCAAGTTGCTTCTCGGACAGCAAGGCCACTGGGACACTGGATGTCAGAAGATCTGTGGGCGTGTGTGTGTGTGTGTGCGTGAGCTTACGTGTGTGTACAGTCAGCGTGTGTGTGCGCTCATGCTGGTGTGCAGCATTTGGGGAAAGAGCCGAGACAGACGATGCACCTGCCTGCAAGCTTGATTCTGTATTTGATTAAACTTGAGGGAAAATAATTTTCCACTGCTTGATAAACATACACTAAATGTAATTTATGTGATATGTTCAAGCTGACACATGAGTATTGTGAATTATATTTCTTGGTTATTTGTATTTGTTAAAAATATTTTCCACTAACATTGCAAAAAAGCCCTTTTTGTCATATGCTTGTAAAATAAGATTGATGCTGCTCTAGTGATACCCAGTTGTGAGGGCCAAGAGATACTCTGGGATTTTCAGTGTGTGTTTAATTCACTAATGGGAGGTAAAGGTGATAGTCTGTTAGATCACAGCCTGACACTAACTCTTACCATTGCTAATTAGGAAGTTTTTAGCCCAGAAAAACTGCTGAATCTCATGTTTCTCACACCTGATAATGGTCATCACGCTGCCCTAACCTACCTGTGTAGAATTATGATCCAGGACAAATAATCAGCCTTACAGGATCTTCAGTTTGACGAGGTAAATTCATCGGTAATTAGCATGGCACAGAAGCGGATGAAGGGAGCAGAGTTTTGCCTGAAGTTTCCCCAAAGTTGAAGCCCATTATTTTTGTGTTGATGGGTTAATGTTGTAGACAGGCGCCCATCTGCATATCAAATGTGACTCCCATTATTTTATGTTTCTCTCTGCTCACAGCGCCTCGCAGCACTCCTCCATGTTCTCCTCCATCTGCCTCCTGTCCATTGATCAGCCTTCCAGGGCATCAGTCTGTTTAACATCTGCTACAAGTTCCAGCAGCTCAGGTAACTATCTAGCTGCTCTCCACCGCCTATTGATCTTCATGTCCACCTGCAGGAACATCTGTTTCGGCATGTCGTTTGTCAACGCAACCAGCTACCTTGTTTCGCTTCACGTCTTGTCCACTTTCACTCACTCTCACAAACAGGTTTTACTCCTAAATGCTTGTTAAATTGGTGTTTGTGTTCTAATAATGACTAGTAAATTAGTCACTCATAACTACTGCATCTTGGAAAATCATGGGTGTAGCGCTCTTTTAATTTGTCTTCATCTTTAAAGATTCATTTCCGGGCACAACTACAACTAAATTAAACTTTAAATTTTAGTTAAAAATATGTATTAAATTACAAATTAGTTTGTTATTTACAAGGCTCGAACTGTGCATTTGGAGAAGCTGCCTTGGTTTAAAACATTAACTCTGTCTCCTGATCATCTATGCAGTGCTCTTGATTAAATGTTGTCATTTTTCCTTATAAATCTGAATAATTACAAATTATTATATTTGCAGAAAATTACATTTAGATAATATAGCATGCTCAAAGAAAAAAACACATAACAAAATGTATTATTTGAATAAAACAGATAATTTCTTTCACTCAATTCCTGCAAATGTGCTGCTAAATATGCTGTAAATTCCATTTAATTCTATTTATAGCAGCAGTTCAGCAGTTTATAATCATTAGAAAACAAGAGTACAAGTTTTATTTGTTGTATTTAATATTATTCTAGGCAGAAAACATGTGAGAAAGAGAGAGTCACGGGCCGAGAAGAGCTCGCATCTTCAAATTTGTCTCCTTCACAGGCTCGCAGAGCTCGGAGGAACCGCTGTTGCACAGTTTAATTTGCTCTTTTGTAATGATGGGGCGTAGGTTAGTTAATTTCAATTTTTGATTTCAAAAGCTATCAAATACAGCTCAGATGAGAAATCAATTTTCCCAGCTGCCCTGGCTTTGTGGTGAAAAGAGCTGCCGCCATTGGTGAACAGCCCGTCACATGACCGAGTCAGGGATTAGTTCAGTAGGCCCATGTTGCCACCACCTCAATTACAGGCTGCCTCTTGTCATTTACCTCTATAACATCTCATTCTCAGACACAACTCATATTTAATTCATGAAAGCCTGCACAAGAGTAATTGTAATATAGATTGTTATAGAAAATTTGACCAAATTTAGACCACAACTTTTTGTTTTGCATGCCAGCGGCAGTGATTGTGCCATTTGCTGTAATTTGAGGTAAACAAAGATGGGACAGTGAATATCTAATTTTGCACGGATAAAAAAAATTGTACTAGAAAGTGTATAATTTAAAAATCATGCAATTTCATCACACAACTATATATGTATATGTGTATATATATATCTCTCTAAAAAAATAAACAAAATGATAGATTGTGAAAAATGATGATTTTAATTGGAAAGGTAGTGTCCTGTGTCATGTTGTAGACAATGACGATCATCAATGCCATCATTAGTACTGTCATGTGATCAGCCGGCTGAAAAGGTGACTCTGGGCGGTTCCACTGGCAGTAAGCACTCACTTAAATAAACCCTGTTCCATTTGGTTTGCAGTTAGGCCTAACTAGCCTTAAAATTGTCACATATCAATAACATATCGCCTATTGAGTATTAATAAATTGAATATTAAAAGGAGGCCTGTTTGCTCAAGCCATAGACTTCACTGTATAAACATATGGGTGCTGAAAGAGTGTAATAAAAAGACTTTTCCTTCAAATGATGGTCTTTAATTCCTTTTTGATACATGTGTCTAATTGTTGACACTACAAAAAGCTCAAAGCGTCCTGGACTGTGCGTGTGAGCGTATTTTACATTCTTATGAAGCTTTGGTTTTTGGAAATTGAATCCGTTCCAACATTTCACCATCTCAAACGAAGCCTCTTTTCCTTTGCACAACACAAATTGACAGTTTGTTCAGTAATCAAAGTATATCTCCTTTTCATATGGATCGGTTCGTGGAACAAAACGAGGAGTGGAGGCAATTTCTGGACATATCGTGAGATTATATCCGTTTGACAGTTGCGTTATTCTATGCGGTTTCCATGACAACCGGATGAGGCCTCCAATAAAACCAACCTCAGCTGTCATCTCTTCACCTAAAAGCTTTGTAATTGCTCTCATTTGCATACTACAATTAAGTGTGTTAGCTCACAGCAAGAACAATCAACCTCCACTAAAGACTGGGGATAGTATAATTATTATATCAGTGGATTTGTATAAAACATTACTGACGAGCCTTTGTTTGACATCGGCATTGTGCTGTCAGACTAGTTTTACTGCTTATTTTCAGAAAATGTACATATATCACAGACTGCGATGGCTAATGATGCCAGTTAAGATGTTGTCATTACCATTTTCAGTCAGAGTTTCTGTATAAAGATAAAAGTATTTACTCAAGAAGTGATCGTTTAGGTTTCTGAATCTCGGTCAAAACAGTGAAAGATAGTTTAATCTATTTTTGATAGGAGGCTTTTTGACTCGGTGGTGCACTTGACCAGCTGGAGAGAGAATGATTTGCAGTAGTGGGAGACAGTTTGAACCGCTGATTGAATGGAAAGGTTATGTGCATTGGGCTCTAAGCATTGTTTCTCTTTCCCTCAGATGCGCAGAGGCTGTAATGAAGAGCTCTTGAACTCCCAGTTAGAGAAGCAGTGACAGGAGTTCAGGAGGATGCCTCTTTGGCTCTGCTGGACGTAACACACACACACACACACACACACACACACACACACACACACACACACACACACACACACACACACACACACACACACACACTCAGGCGCGCATGTACACCCAGAGACAGCAACAAACAGCTAATACAAAAATCAAAATGAAGCTGTCACTCATACGTTGTTTCACACATCTGGAGCTTTTCATTTAAAGTGTCCCATGTCCAGTCTTCCCACTAATATTGGAAAAATATCAAAGGAAAATCTACCTCCATGCTTCTGCTGTTTTAGTCTGTTTTCCTCTTAAAAATATTTATTTTTGGGTGCAGCTTTGACATAAAATTAAAGGCTACAAACTTCATATGAGAAACATCTTTGCAGAGGCAGAACTCCAGTTTCTGAACTATAAAAGCGGCTGCAGCTTCTGAGCTTCATTATCAAGCTTGTGATACTGCAGCACATCTTTGGGCAGGTACATTTGATTTTGAGTTTTTGCCTTCAGGCACTGAATTGAAATGGAAGACCAAATGGCACAAATGGCAAGTGCACCATTCCTCGCTCTCTGCAGCCTCCCAACACAAACTGGTCAAGCAGAAATGAGACCTGCATCAATTTTAATTTGTATTTATCCTGCTGATGACCTGCTCCTTTCACTCTGCCGTTGGAGGCACAAATTACACCCATCATAACTCTGATTCTAACGGCCCACGGTGTGCTATCAGGAAATTAACATGGTTATATACCACCGGCGGGTTCAAGGTGTCACAACACAATTATACAATCACGCAACCTGACGAGCTCTGACTGGTCGCCGGTGTATGACAACTAAGCTGGAGGGCTGCACTGTCTGTCACATCCAGGCGGGTAAGATAAGTTCACTGAAGAGTAGACTGTGCCTCAGTGGCTGCTTCTCTCTATCTAAATCAGTTAAATATCACATGGCTGCTGCAGTCTGGGGTGATTTTTTTTTTTTTTTGGAGGGGGGAGTGGTGGAAGTATGAAGACCTACATCTGAACTTATCTCTGACTTGTCAGGTTTTTATTCGGCACAGAATATTGAGCGTGCAGGATTTGTAAAAACATAAATCAAAGTGATATTACATGGGGTGCCTGTGTATCATTAATAGAATTAATTCATCAATGAGGAAAGTTTAATGCAAACCCTTATACAGACTGCAGTGCTGTGCAGCGGCCGAGTGTGACTTTCAATCAACCCTAATCCTTGTATCTCATAAAACTTCGACCAAAAAAATGAAGGGAAGCTCCCCTGCCTGGATCCCCGGTGTGCTCTCAGTGTCAAGCCATTAGGCTGTGTGAAATGAGGTGCCACTCATGAGTTATAATGCTGCACATCTATAGATGCAATGGTAAAATATAGCCCTTCAATGCTCAGTTCTCTGTTGGGTGTTGGGAAAATAATTCTGCTCTGATAGCGGTCCATCCCGCAATATCCCGATTCAAAGTCACAAAGATATGAAGAGGGCTGTTGGATAAATTCAAAATAATCCACTTCAGGATAGCTGTGAGATTAATGGAAAAAACGTGTGTGTTTGCTTGTGTGCATGAGTAAACGTGTGTGTCTATGACTGATGAATAAAATATATCAAAAAACCAGCGTAGCACCCGAAACTTTTACGTTCTGCAGGATGATATTACTAATAAGATTATCAACCTTGGCGATGAAAAGAAACGACACGCAAAGGAAGAGGGAAAATGACAGCAAGCTATTCCTTAAGAGTCAACAGAGGCGGTGGATATAAGCTCTCAGGAAATCTATTTGTGGGGTATAGTACATTCATTGTATCCAATTTGAAAGCATGTCAACAGAAGACACACATTTCTATAACCAGTTGTTACAGAACTACAATCAATGAAAGTTATACTGACTACTGCTATACTTAGAGGCACATAACAAAAGCGTGCTAGCTGCTCTCCAGAAATATTTACCCAGAGGTATTATAGATGTAACAATGATAAGGAAATAAAGCTAATAAGTGTCACTTTGATGTGACAACAAATTATACACGGTTCTATCAGATCTCATTTCCATTCCACAACACAGAGACAGAGAATACCCTGAAGCATGGCTGTTAATGGGAGCCTCTATCAGCCATCGTGGAAAGCCTGCCTCATTACTCACTCCAACACAACTGTGCCCAGGGTGGTCGATTTCCCCAACGGACACTGGTTCACAGACCAGAGCCGCACCGTGCTGCATGCGACTTGTTTTTCAGTGCACAGGGCACAGATGCCGTCATGCTGCAAGCGTGCAAAATCATTTTTATCAGGAAATGCATCGAAGCAAAACTGAATTAAAGAGAATCATCCTCATCAAAAAAAAATTGAATCAGACTTTTTTTAATGCTTTATTTTGTGTCTAACTTAGAATTATTGAGCAGACACATTTTAAGTTGATTCTTTTCCAGGCTGAAGAACAGTAGCCATTGTGTAGGTATAAGCAGCTACCACTCATCTTCATTTTCATTATCCGTCTGATTCTATACGACCTGATTGTTATTCAGAGAGAGTTTTCCATTCGGGAGGGCGCCAAATACCCACATAACCTTCTATCCCTTCCAACCTGTGCAATGAATATTTTAAAACCTTAATGTATATTGGCCATCTGAATTTTCAGCCCGAGCATCTCTTTTGTCCATATAATCTCAGGGACCCGCTTCCCGCTCTTGTGGTTGTAAGTGAGAATGCCGGCACTCCGGTTATTTTCTTCACAATTTGCAATCACCGATGCTCTCTGGTTTTACTCTCTACCCCTGTCTCTAGCTTCCCTGACAAAGTCAATAGGGGGCATCCCTCATCTGTCAAAAACAAACATCAGAATACTTCTCATGCTTTTCTCTCCTTGCCTCGTCTTCCCTGCCTTTGTGCACTCCCGCTCGCTGCCTCTCAGCCGTACTGTATTCTCGGTTTGTCCCTCGGTACAGATTATGAGATTATTAGTTGGGTTGCTTGGTGACCCCAATCAACATGAGCGAGTAAGAGCAGTCAAAACGTATGAGGGAGAAAGTCCTGAAGAAGAAGCTGACCCTCTGGTGACTCTCTCACCCAGAGGGGTGGCAGCAGCGCTTGCTGTGTGTGTTTCAGTGCAATCTGTGGAGCAGATGGCTGGAGTCCTGGGCAGAGAGCAGCAGGTCTCAGCCTGCATGTCACCAGGATGATGTGAGCTGGCTCCCTCCGAGCTTTAGTTAATACCTTCCTTTAAAACAGACTTGTTAAAGGTCTGGGCAAAACTCACGGACTCTTTGCGAAAGAACAATATTCTCTCTCTCTCTCTCTCTCTCTCTCTCTCTCTCTCTCTCTCTCTCTCTCTCTCCTGGCTGATAGTAAACGTTTACTGGTAAGTATTGCCCTTAACCTCTTTGTATTTATTTATGTTGATTTTCTGGTTGGGTGGCATTATATAGACACACCTGTGTTTATGACTTATGAGAGTGAGCAGTAAAGTCTTATATGTAAATCGTTGCATTAATCGTAATATAAGAGATAGTGTGTACATTTCATGGAGAAATTGTTTATGAATAAAGGAAGCAGATGTTAATATCTGTTTTTGTTTTTTTTTTTTTTTAAGCTAATTGAGCTTATGACACATGAAGGCATTTCATCACATTGATGTAAAAATTCTCTCGAAGTCTAACACTGCCACAGAACAGAACAGTCCTTCTCAATGATTTCCAACTTTCCCTACAATAGCCTAATAAATCCAGGAATAAGAATGGGAAGGTAATTTATTAATATGACACAGGTTAAAGATGTAAAGCAATTTGAATTGCTTGAATAGCATACCCTCCAACTGCAATGTCAAAGAGTAATTGTGGACATTAGTGTTTCTCTATTATAAGATAATGTCCCTGACTAAGTGATTTTACATAGACTTTGATTGAGAAGTTTCTGGTTATGATGAAATCATTAAAGCCAAATCGCTTCCGAGGCAAATAAACATTGGCTCGTCTTTTGTTCGTCCAGCTCTCCCTCTGCCACTTACTGTAGGCTTTAATCTTGGTTACTGGCAGGTAGAGTAGGCTAGGCCGTGCCTTGTGAGGTGCTGCCTCTCCTCCTCTCTCTCCATCTCTCTCTCTCCTCATATTATATAAAGAGTGGCAGCAGGCAGAGTGACAGACTGCCCCAAGAGATGACACCTGTCACTGAGGGGAGTGCTGCTAATCTACAAGCCTCATTTTGTTTGAACTCTTTGTCACCTTGCCGTCAAATCCTCATTTTCTCAGTCACTGCCAGCTTCACTCCCCTCTGCTTCTCTGCTCACTCTGCTTTGCCCAATCTCTCCACAATAAACCTCCACCATCACCACACACAGCACGCTCCTCCAGACAAACCCATGCTCTCTGGCGTGTCCCGCCTGCACACATTTATTTATTGAATGGATATTGTATTTGCTGTCTGTTATTTTGGATTTATAAATAGAAACATAATGAGTACTTTTTGACAAAGTCCAAAAAAACCCTAAAACCTTGGCAGCTCGGTGTCTTTTTCAGACATGTAAAATTGCTTATGTACCCCCAGCGTATGAGAAGATGATGCGTCCTTGTTCAAATGTTTTTATTTTCCGAACAAAGCCCCATTCATTCATATTGAGATTTGTCTAAGTTAAAGTGATCTGAATAGAAATGCAGTCTGGAGTGGCCCAGTCTCTATGGAGCAGCACACTCCACCCCCTGGCCAAATATCTATATTGTCCACTTCTACAGACTGTGCTTTGTAATTATAATATAATTCATTATGTCTATGCTGCATGTGTCACAAAGGAGGAGTCCTCCCCAAAGTCCTCCTGCGCTGTTCAGGCTGACCGAACACATTCTTGTTCCCATTTTAAAGCCTGCGGCATGGAAATACCCTCTCACACCCCCATAAACAATAGATTTTCCTATTTTGCTTAATTGAGATATCACCCCACAAATCTGACAGCTCACACCAGCCCCTTACTCCGGCTGAGGGAAATCTATATAGTGACAGGAAATGGGAAGGAAAAAGAGCCAAATAAGATTAAATGACGAACAAATTAATAATAATAATAATAATAATAATAATAATCATAACAGTAATAATAATTGGTTTATATGCCTCATTAGATACCACCTCAGAAAGCTGAAAATCTTTACTGCGTCTATCAAAATGATCAAATCATTAACGTAGAAGCTGTGATAAACATTCATGTAAATGTTAAGTTTTTTTCCCCCTTTTTTCAGATAAATTGTGACAGCAGAAAGGGGGGAAAAAAACACGATATAATCCAAGTTGCAGCGGAGGCATCAGCCAACTTCTTTAAATGCCTCCATTAAGTGGAATTATCTTTTCCAGACACATTTTGTCTGAATGCGTCCAAAAATCCCCATTCCATTTGGATTGCATGGGGTTTAATTTAATCCTTTTGCTTATTAAAAAAATAAGATGCAGCATCTTTAACAATAGAAAGGCTAGTCTGCATCGAACACAATGGCTAAGGTTAAATTGAAGGTTGTGTGTTCCCTTTGCTGTATTAGAAGAGCATTCATATTCAAATAAAAGCAGGCATCACTGGTTCATGTTGCATAGCAGTGTGCAATTGTGCATTTGTACGCACAAAGCAAAACGCAATGCAGAGTTACAGTTTTCTGATATTAAAAATGAACAGTCATTATCGTTTTTCATTTTGCAACATTGTGTGAGCAGTAATTTCTTTCTTTCTTAGTGCTTAATGCTTCTCTAAGTCAATATCTAGTACTGCACTATCATACAGAAAAATCTATACTCTGGAAAATATTGTATTAGTCATGATTCTTCACACCTTTTCTCACTGTCTGATTGTTAGCTGACAACATAACCACAGCACAGCAAGACGAAAATCAATCAGAAAGCAAGAACTTTTATTTGAACTGCTGCTTCATCGTCAACATATCAATTCATGACAAAATATCTGAAACTTTTGGAGAAGCACTCTCTGGAAGGCCAAAAATATCTTTAAGATTTGGGGAACACTCGATGGTTATTACTTTAGTCAATATTTTGTGTACAGTCTACTTTCAGACGACATGCAATACAATTTTACAATACAACACTAAAACATGCAAATTTAAGCTGTTAATTCAATTTAACTGCTCTTTCTGTTACTAATTTCAACACAGATTTTCATAGTCCTGTAGAAAATATCAGTCAGTATTAATCAAGGTTAACAGATGCAATCCGTGACTATTGACAGTGATAACTGAGAAGCTTTTATAATTTCAGCCATGTTTGCACATCAGACAGCAGAGAGAGGAAAGTGTTTGTAGCCAGTGTGCAAAGCAAAACCGACGATCAAACATTTTTCTTCTGGTTTTCATCAGTTTTCTCAGTTATACTGGAAATAAAGACTTCAAAGTTAATTTTGACATCTGATTGTCACAAGCAATGTATGCCAGTGTAAGTTAAAACTATAGTCAGACCATGTATTTAAAGTGGTCTGGGTCTACTCACCTGTTGTAGTTTTACAGTGCAATGCAAACATCAGGATCAGGATTAGTCTGGTAACCAGCAGAGCAACTTCAGCTTCAAGAGACAATCATCAGCAACCATGAAACATTACACAACTTTTGTAGCTCAGCTCAGCTGCTGCATTGCTGTGTTCAGCTGTTTATCACCATGAATAATAACAGAAATTCACTTGTAGCCAGAATGATCACAAAATAAGACCCAGCAGAGTGAATAAGAAGGGAGAGCATCTTTATTGGCCTAAACCAGTTTCCTCTGCAGTGATGGCTGGTGCACTGTACGCAGAACTATTTATTACAAAGCTACTCAGCAAAGTGTTTTGTACAACCACAGCATTTTTAAGCATCTACCAAAAAGTTCAGCAGCACTGTAGCAACAGAAACGGTTACATACATGTACTATAATATAGAAAACTCCTTGAAGTAGCCAATCCTTTGTCTGGAGTCATGTCACTAAGACCTAATATCACACACCTCCTCTGATTTTAGCTCACTTTGGACACACTAAGTGCTCTAATTGCAAACATTACAGTTACATTCTCTACATTTATTAATGAACTAATCATGAATTAGCACCTTGCAAACATTTTTGACTTAATGTCCTAATTTATAAACAAACTTCTGTCTATCTGCTGCAACTCAATTCATATATTTTATTTTGTTGATACAGCATAGAATTAATTGCACACACACTGAATTGTTCTCAGTCCAAATTACTTCCATTTTAGCCTGGAGAGGATCTACCTTGTGATGCATTGTCTTTCCCATCCCCCTGTCTTTGTGTCTGGGGAAAGTCACATGGCTGTTGGGAAACAAATAATTTCATTGGCTATATTCAGAGCATGTCTAAGAAGAGCACAGCAGCTTGTCTTGGGAGTCAGGAACTTGGTACAATGTCTTCTGCGATGGGATGGCCAACACAAATGGGCTGGCGCACCTATCCAATTAACACCCTGCCTGCCAATCCCTGTCAGGTCACACACTGACTCCCATGGCATGCTCTACCTGTCTCTGCGGCTCTTAACACATGCCCAGCTCCAATATAGAATTAACGCCACTTTTCACCTGGTCACGCTGACATGCCATAGATTAGACTGGTGCAGCATGGAGATATGCTAGGCACTCCAAATGAGGGCACGGGGGGTTAAGATTTCAAATGCAGTGGGGCTATTGTTTTGCCACTCCTTTAATATTAATTAAACTCTGAGGTGAAAATGTTCTTTTCACCAAACTACCACTTAATTCCTCCACAAGTGAACACCTGATAAGAGATTTTATTTAATGACCACCTAGATGTTACAACTTATCACACCAGTTAAGACCTTAATAAGACCAGCAAGCTACTGGGGCTGAGTGGTTCTTTTGTATTGCACAATTTATGAGACATATGCATTTTTATACAACTCTCCAAAGGCAAAGATGTTTTGGCTGTGATTGTTTTTTTCTTCTGCCCTAATCCTCAAACACAACATGATGCAAATGATTAGTAGCCCTGCCACAGAAACTGTAATATTCTGGAATAGTTATCAGATCTTAGCAGCTAATTTCTGCACATATGTTTGTATCTGTAGATTTATTTGTGTTTGCATGAATGATCCAGGTGGAGTTCAGTAGTCATAGTTGAAGTTGAAGTTAAAACTCCTGTGTCTTATTTCAAAAAGTCAACTGTTAATGTGGCTATTTGTGTTAGTGCAGTTTCATATCTACACATGCCGCTGTTGTACATTGTAGCCTGCATAACATCTGTTAGATGTCAAGATAATGGACATGAAGTTGGGTTAATAGTTGATAAATACAGCCAGCAATCAGCATTTCTGGGGTCAAGTGCCCCAAACAGAGTACATAGCAAACAGGTACAGCAAGGACAAGTATGGTCCACTTACTCTTTGTGTTTTTGTCCTCTTTCATGTTGAACTGAAGTCTTCTTCAGGTGCCAGTCATCTGTGTCTCAAACAGAAACTCTGCTGTCTGCAGACAATGAGTACAGTCCGTCTTAGTGTGATCTCATGTCTTTTACGTTGTAAGGTTGTTTTTCTTCCAATGACATGCACAAACATGTTTTTAAGATGTTCTGAGCATTTCCTGAATATACTGTATGACAAGAAGGTTGAACCGAACTGTGTAGGACTCACTCCTGTGTTGCTGGTGATAGTTTAGTGAAAACAAATGCAACTCTTTATATATTACAAACTTTTATTTAATGCTGCACAAGAAGTCACAAACAAGCTGACAGACAACCTTGTCATCCCACTGGAGTTGTGTTTCTGGCCACCCAACAAATGTGAATTAATAATCAATCTCCTCTTTGCTCTGTTTTGGTCTCCACCAAGTCCTGAGCTGTGAGACGCAACTCCATATAGTGCTGAATGTCAGGGAATACAGAATATAGTGTGCAAATACAGAACTATGTCCAGAGACACAGATGACTTTGGTTGCGTTTGGGTTGCCTGTAAGTTTTTGAGGTGTACTGTCTAAGGCATGAGGCAGAACTCACCCACTCATAAGTTTGTCTTAACAGATTAATAGCATTAAATTCCAACCATCCATAATTGATATCAAGTCATAGCAAAAAAAACAAAAAAACAACAACTTTGCTTTGTACTTTTAAATGCCAACAAAAGCAGAACAAATAAAACCTGGTCTTTGAAAAATCACCCAGTTATGCAAACAAGTGATCAACAGACCCAAAGATAAAGGTGATTAGCACTACAGTAAAACATAGATTTAACCATTGTATGTGTGTGTTTCAGTGTTGAAAATACTAATTGGCTGGCAGTTAAAAAAGCTTTTATGAAAACACAAGTAAGCACAGAAAAAATAGTTTGTTTACTCAATCCCACTTCAAAACATACAACTGACACAGACGCTAGCTTGATTAGTTAGGTTTTGCAATTTCTTCTGCTGTTAGAAGACAGAAAGGTGTACAATCCGCATGTGCTGTGTGTCAAAGTCATGGTACAGATTCTCAGATAGTACAAGTACAAATACTCAGCTGTACTTCGTGTTAAGTTCAAACATCAGCATGCGAACATGTTAAACTAAGATATGGTATAAATGAAACCTGCTTAAAATCAACATGCTTGCACTGTCATTGTGGGTATGCTAGCATGCTGACATTAGAGTTTACACAGTTTACGCAAATGCAGCCTTAGAAAGATACTAGCATGGTTGTACTCTTAGTCCTGTTTGATGTTAAAGAGCAAATGAACATATTTAATGCTTGCTTTAATTCACCAGTAGTTTAACTTCTCACTGTGTTGAACTGTTGAAGAAATGCACTCCAGGATGTGTCTGTGCACCATAACCTCACTGCTGGAAGCTATCAGAGGCTCAACAGGCTTGAAACTTTCAACCACAGAGGGCAGTGAATCTGTCTTTCAGCCTGGTAATAAGTTAGTCTTTAATTAAGAAAATCAAGACACAAATCTCAACCGGCTCACAGCCAAAACAATAATGACTTTAACCTTGTTTAAATTGAAGTATGGTTGAAATGGAGTCCTTGCTATGCTGCATTCACTGTTCCTCACCCTTCAGTTTTTATTAAGTTTTCTGAAATCACTACAGTCTTGCACAAAAATCATGAGCTTGTGCACAGTTGCTTTTAATAGTCAGTTTCATATTAGCAGATTACATATTTTGACATCAAGCCATCATTAATGTATCACTGTATAGTAACGCAATACATTTTCATTCATTAGGTGAACATAATATGACAGTTAAGTGAGATGTCCTTGATGAAGTCGATCCAAATTCAGTGCTGGTCACAACTGTCTGAAAGCACTGCTAATAACCCCAACATACGAAAATATACTTTACTTACAAGCAGCAACTTCCTGACTACAGTACTGACAGCTTGGCTGTGCGAGTTTCAATAAACACTCTTGGCTATTTTTACAGGTGGGAAGCTGGTGAGGGATCATGTGCGTCAATTACTGACTGGTAAGAGTGAGTTCACGACTGGGGGTGAGATCGCTGGGTAACAACCCCTGCATGTGTTTTGCCTCTTGGTGAAGCTCTGGCAGATGTCTGTCCACACTGTCCTCAGGACAACGTTTAAGTTAGCAGTGACGAGAACAGAAATTTTTGTCCTCCTTTAATAAACTCTCCTCTGTTGGATTTATTGCTCCAGGACAGTATTTCCCCATGATCTGCCTTGCTCGACTAGAGAGGAACATCATATCCAGGCTGGTAGTTAACAGTTCAGTCTGGTTATATTTCCATGAACTTTTGCAGAAGTCTTTCCGTCTACTAAACTCATTAAACTCGGCTGACATGACATGATTGCATAGATTAACAAGCGTCAGTAACTCTAGTGTGATATAATCTTGTATCAATGCACCCACCTTAAATGGTATTTATTTTATTTGAATGAATTAATGTATTTTGCTCAGACACACTACTCAGAAGAGAAACAGCTGATTATCAGTCAAGTACAAAAGTGATCACAGATCATATTATGTTAGATTATGTCAGTTGAAAAAATATTGGAAAATAATTTATAATATTTTTTTCCTTCAGAAAAACACAAACTTTTCTACCTTCGACTAGTTCATCTTTCTAAAATGCCATGATGGGGAATAAAAATGATGCCTCTCTAAGAGCTGACATTAAAAGACAGTGTTTGCTTGTAGGACGGGTGCCAAAAACACACTTTGAAACACTTTAAAACTCCCTCTTGATAAGAAACTGTGATTCTTTTGCCAGAAGAGGATCAGAAGTAGCAATACAAGTGTCAACAACAATTTGACCAAGTGCTCACACAGTGTTTCTGAGTATCTTAGAGGGCTCTGTGATCATTGCATTCAAAGCCAGATGAATGAGTTTGTAGAGTTTGATTTTCCAGCAACAGGCAGTATTCAACTGAATGGATATAAGTACACTGAATCAGGACACCCTGCAGATGATTCGACTGCCAGATTCTACTGCCAGGACGTTTTCTGTGGGGAAACTCACAACATGTTGGTTGCAAAGATCATTTTGACACAGCCCACTCACCAGACCAACCGCTGATATTGGACGATTCCTCAAAAACCCAGATTATGTTCTGTGACAACATTTTTCAGTGTTCACTGCCAAAGTTTTTCAAATGATTATTCCTACAGTATCTGCTCATGACAAATACAGTATGGTTAAGGTTTGGTTGGGCAATTTAAGCTACTTGGTTGAGGTAATGGAAGGACAGTGGTCATGGCAAATAAACCATATGGTTAACGTTTGGCAATAAAACACATCATTAGGGTCATTTTTAAACTCTTTTTTCCCCATAAGAGTAGGGTTAGAGTTACATTTGAACCATACAGTTTTTAACGCAGTATCATCATTGTTTCCCAGGTCACGCTATATTAAGGTACACATATTCATAGCTGATTATTAGCATGCATTCTAGTAGCATATTGGCTCTTTATTAGTCGTTAGAAAGCACTTATTTATACCTTATTCTGGGGGGTTATTAAGGGTTAAGGTTAGGTTAGTAAGGTACAATTCATGTACAACTTATGTAATTCATGTACATGTACTTACTATCAATGTGTTATAATTAGTGATATGTAGAATAAGGTCATGCAGAATGCATGAATGCAAGGAATGCTTATTGTGTGAAGTGCTTTATAAAGAGACAATATGCTACTAATTTGCATACAACTAGTTAATGGTGAAGATGTGTACTTTAATATAAAGTGTTACAGTGTCTTATACACAGCAAACAGGATTCTGTTGCAGTTAAGAGGAACCAAATATCCTATAGATCTGAATGAGATTAGTTGTTACTGTATCATTTTTCCACTATTCATCAGTTCACTCCCTCTTTGGATTTCATTTACTTCATTTTTGGATTCTATGTTTCAGTCCTAAAGCTTCTGCTTGTAGACTTACATAAATGATATGTTGTAAAATGTGTCGTATACTGTAAGCTTTAAACATGCTTAACCAGCCAGTTCACTTTAATTAGTTACACCATTCAAGATACGAGGCCAGTGAGTGGAACATAGACAAATCCTGAATGAGATGATCAGCAACAGTTTCTTTGTTACAACTATGAAAGATGGCTTTGGTTTATAATTTGGGCATGACAGTGACAGTTGTATTTAACATGTAAATTTGATGTTTTGTTAGATTTGAAAACTTCCGTTATTGTTCATTTTAAAGCCAGTCACTGGAGGGCAGGTAAGATAAGTAATCCCTGCCTCAAACCCCATCCCCCTAAAAAGCCTCAGGTGGTCCTCTGTGCAGATAAGAGTTTGTAGAATTTGATACATGACTCCCTGTGTGCATGTGTAGAAATTCAATAATACTTAACCATGGCTTTTCTCTGTGTCAGCTTGAGCAAGGAAATATCATTAGTGCCAAGTTTGCCAGAGATAAATTTTGCTATCTTGGGATGTTACAAACCATTAACATCAAGCAAAGACGTATCACTTTCCAGGACTGAGTATTGTATGTGAAAGGCTACACTCACCTCAGTGGATCCCAGCGGATATTAAGCTAACAGTTCTGGATTCCAGTGGGCATCTTAGCAAAGAGATCCTCTTTATTACACTCTAAGTCAATGGCACAAATATGATCTGGTGATGTGAAGCTTTTTAGAGGACTCAACCCAGCAGCTTTGTCGGATGGGGTGCAGCTTGTCTACACTGCATGTAATTTGCAGATTCTTTGCACTGTATTGTCTGCACTGACAGGTTTGTGATTTGTTTGCACTTCATGGGTGTCTAATTGATTAAGATTAAAAGAGGACGGTTTGTCTGGCTGTTGAAGAAAATTCCTGGCTGATTAGTATTTGCTATGCCCGTCCTTTTTAAGAGCAAGTACACCCTCTAACTACACACCTAACATGAGCCAACACGGGCCACATGCTGGTCTGCATGCTGGTTCACATGCACTGCATGACACCGCAGCTGAATAAAGCCATCACTAAACAACTGGGCTTGTGGCGTTGCTGTCTGTTCCAGGGAGCTTTACTATTTCCGTATGAACTTGAGAACTCCTGTTGAGCGTTTCCCTCATACTTTTATTTACACAAGTCAATTAAATAGAAGATATTGACTTTAAAAGGCCATTTTTTTTATTGTGCATTGTTTAATATTATAATCTTCCTGAATGTTATACCTGTATTTAGAGGTAGTTTTCTTTTCTTCCTATCACTGAAGCAGAGATTAAATAATCTTCAGGGGGTGCATCTAAATTAAATTACACTAAAAGCAAAAGTAATTGTATTTCTTGACAGTGTTCGCATTTGCAGTTCAGACTCTGTGCTGTAATTATACTTGAATGGACGAAATCCCTGAAACTGTTACTTGTTCTAATTAAACCATAAATTTGAAAGGTGGGAGTGAAGTGGGTTGAATAACAAAGGAAAATATTATGTCAAAGTCAGAGAAGTGGTTTTATTTTCTGCTGCAAGCCAACGCTAAACTACAAAGTACAAGAACTGAATCCTGTCCTACTTCACTTGCTTTGATAGTGGACCACCATGTTATAAATAATGTATTAAAGGATTTACAATGCAGAGAAAGAGAGCTGCTTTCAGAAGAATGAAAGTTCCTTTACTAATGCATGAAAAAAACATGTTAACTCTTTGCAGTCCAGACCCAATCTGAGTTATAAAGGACTTCATATATTTTCTTTTGTATTGTCCAGGTTAAGAGAGTGTTTGGTTTCCTTTTTACAGTTTGTGGTAGCTTATTTTTTCTGCCAAAAGGTGTTTGAGGCCTACTGGGACCACTTAAAAGTTTATGCAGAGCACTAGCCAAGTTGGACAAAAAAGCCTTGAAGTATACACACACTGGCCCCTTTCTCAGAACCTCTCAGCTCTGGCTAGGGGGAGTGTTGTTGGTTTATGAGAGGGAAAATAGCCCCAGCCTTCTGCAAAAGTGAAATGGGATTAAGGCCTTTGTTCAGCCCACAATGGCGAGGGGAATTAGCAATAGTTGTAGGCACTTAGAAGAGCTCTCACACAGAAGCTTATCCCAGATTTTGCACAATAATCATTTGAATATCAACAGTGTTTTGCAACTACAGCGCTAATGTATAAACCTCTCTCTTTTAGATATCGAAATCCCCAAAAGGATTTTTACCAATGGCCACATCACAAAAATTCACGCTGTTTATGAAGAATCATATTTTTGAGTATTGTTGCCGCTTTATGGTGCAGAACAATTTTAAAAGTGGTGAGGAGAAGTTGAAGTTTGGGAGACAAGTTTTTAACATTTGCATCACCTGTTGTGCAAACTTCCTATGTTTGTTTGTTGCCTTAAAATGTCATTAAATCACATATGCGATTAAACAGTTAAAGGACTCTGTCTTGTATCCATTAGGTCTAATGTTACACCAAATAGGACTGATGTCCTTTTCAGCATTAAGACCAATTTTTTGCAATATTTTATTGCAAATTACCAGCATTGCTACCATATTTTTGCAACATTTCAGACCAAAATAGATTGTCACCAAAATTCAATATAATATATAACACTATGACGTGAACTTTATAGACACCTTTATATTTATTCACCTTATTACTGGCCCTTTTGTTCAAAACAGCATTAAAATAAACATCTTTAGAAAGATTAAATATCCAAGTCATCAACATGAAAAAGCTCAGGGAAGCTCAGTGCAACATAATATATGACTAAGTTTCACACTATGAACTTTAGTTAAAATGGTGTTTTGGTCATATCAGTATAGAAACACAGGACCCCACTCTGTTTGACTGCAGCATTAGGCTTATCTGGGATCAGCGGATCCACTGACAAGCATAACTCTCACTGAGGAGGAATAATTCAGAGCTTCTGCCTCAGTTGAGTCTCACAAGACTGGCCTCAAGAAGTGTGATGGCCTCAGCATTTTTGCCCACACAGTGAAAACGTATTGTCCAAATCACAAAACATTGAGTGAGATCAGCAGACTTGTCAAGAGGCCCTGGCTTGAATATGAATGATGAGAGAAGAGCAGGGTGGTCCAAGTGCTGTTTTGGTGTTAGGCAGGTGAAAATAAGCTCAACTGTCCCCGCCAGCTGCCCATCGCTACATCAGAAATAGGAGAGCAGAGAGTTTACCGAATTAAAAACAGGAAAAAAAAAATAGCTGTTTAGCACTTTCATGTAAATTAACACCAGTAACGCATGAATCATCTGCATTGGTGTAATTGTCAAAATATGTTGAAAATGTCTGGCATGATTTAAATGTTTTAAGCCCCAACATGCAATCACAACACCGTCTTCCTCAAGTTCGATGCTTCAGGTTAACCTGCGAGTGCTCAGACTGAATTGAAAACGCTGGAGGTGGTTTTTCAAAGTGAATCCACGCATGCATTTTCTGTCAAAATGAAATTAAGACATAACACCTCCCCTTCTTTCCGTCCTTAACACATGCACGCACGCTAGTTCAATTCACTTGAGTGTCTGCATAGTTTCTGCATTCAACTGGATACAATGATGCACAAGATGAATAAAGTTATCTCTGCAGCTGAATGGGATGTTGCTGGTGGGAGGGAGCAGGGAGGTTCCCTATACGCTGGAGTGAAAGGAGCTCAGCTTTGAGGGCCAGTGCTGCAAGGGTCAGGGCCCAGCTGCTTTTAGGGGTGAAAGGGACACCAGCGGGCTGGACTGACTCAGTAAACCTAACAAAAACCGATCGTGTCAAATAAAGACATCCCAGATTGGTCGTTGACAGATCCCTTCCAGAAGTTGCTGAACACACTTCACACATTCAAACTTTGCTCTGGTTTGTATCATGTGCCACAGTCAGAGTCCCATGTCACTGTTAGGGGTCTAATATAAAAATCTTTTTTTAATTTTTTCTTTTTTTTCTGTTCTGTTTTGGTTTGGGGGTCTGAAATCAACATTTCTACACAGGTAGGATATATTTTTAATCATTTCATGGCGCCAGATATTTGTTGTCATAATAAGGGAACCTCAAAAACAACTTATAGTCAAAGTTATCTTGGTTTTTAACTTACTTGCTTGTCACCTTCATTCATTTAAAAAAATTTATGGCCTTGTCGAACATGAAAATTTGATCTCAGATTCAGATGGATAGGGTGTTTTCTCAAATATTGGACATTATGTGATGTGTTTAAGTGTGTTGGTAAATCCACCATGCACTGCTGTAAACATGGTTTGTTGATGGGTTTTACATACTTTGTAATTGCTTTGTTGTTGGTGCTTCTCTACTATTCGACTATTTGGAAAAAAGAAAAAAAAAAAAAGATGTTAGGCCTTCCCGGGCTTACAGATTTCAAAGGGTGCAGAAATCCGCTAAGTTTGAATTTGTGGGGGGTAAGTAGGGTAATAATCAGGCCACATTATAAGGAATTGATGGTTCATTTTCCCTGTCAGCAGTAGCAGAGCTTTGCCCAAAGATGTGCCGACCTCTGCAGATGGGGTTCAAAGCCAATTTCCATGTTAAAAACTCCACACGGTTCAGAAATCCTTCTGACTGACTCTTGTTGATCAGAGTGTGTGACAAGCCTGTCTTATAAAACAGGTCTGCTCGTGTAAGTAGATGGAAGTGAACAAATGTAGAACAATCAGTCTGGCCAGGTTTGAGTGTAGTAATAGTGTTGTTTTCATGCATGCCCAGAGGCAATGACATAAAGACAAAAGATACCTCTGGAGTGTGCTGTCAAAATGGAAAATATGGCTCATTGTATGTGTCATACAGTAATTACAGAAACTGTAAAAAAAAAAAAAAAAAGTTGTCATTTTCTTTTTCTTTCTTTTTTTTGTTTTATTCTCCCTTTCATCAAATGTGTGTCAAGTGTCGTTACAAAGCTTTAATTCTTGCCAGAAAATCAGTTCAACCATTCATCATCAACTCACATTTAAATTCATTTTCCTTCAGGCTGCTGCTTTCTTTCTTTCTTTCTTTCTTTCTTTCTTTTTTTTTTGCCTATGTGTCGAGTTTACTCAGAGACAGAAAATCTGCGAGAAGAATAAAGAGATCACTGGGATGGCGTGAATTTGTTTGATGAGTTATGAGATGAACCAATTTTAAAAAAAGGAGAAAAATACATCTGCCAAGTATCATCGCTGGTATCCTGAGGACGGTGGCGTTTACGTCACTCTTTATCTGGCTGTCGACTGCTGCCTGAATGCTGTGTGTTTGCACACTCGCGCAGACACATGCTTGTAGTGTGCATCGTGCAGGGAGGGAGAGTTTTACTTGTAAGTTCTGCACATAATTACCATGTCCCAGAACTGGCTTTTTTTTTTCTTCTTTTTTTTTGGTAAAGCCATCTATCTTAATTGCAATCACATATACTTCAAGAAGAGAGGCAACTGGAGAACAGTCTCATTTTTTAGACTTTGTTCTTGGTTCACTGTTATCACACGACTCTGTGTAATGGTGTCTGTGCTGTAAGCTGCTAGCCTGCTCCACTGTGCTGGATATATTATATCCATTGAAATGCCTGCTGGCTGCAGAGTATTGAGTATGGTGAGAACACAATCTTGGTGGGGTCTGTGCGACTAACAATAGATAGAGGCATGATGACTTATTAAACACAGCCAACCGGCAGCATGGCTTTTCTCATTACCTTTTTCAATTCCCTGCCTATAAAGCCTATGGGCCTGGTGACAAAACTCTTGCCATGTAATTCTCTCTCAGGCTGCTTTTCATCAGCCGATTTCGTGGAGAAATATGAAGCAGATTTTATCGCACTCTATAAATTCACAAAAGGCCCTCAAGTTGCCCCCATGGAAGACATACCTCATCTCAGTGATGTGCCACCACTATTGCTGATCCCAAGCATTTGATAACAGTGCCTCTCCTTTTTAATGATTTGACAGGCGTCAGACATGAGCCCTATAGACACAGCATTTTTAATACACTTTTCTTTGCTTGTTTACACCAACCTGCTCGGATGAAAGAACATATCTATCATCTCTTTCTCTTTCAATAAGTGATATATATTAAAACCTACAGCAGCTTTCCGATTCTATCAATTGTGCACCTTTGCCGCACGCAGAAAGGTTTCACAGTTGTCAAAATAGTGAACACTTTTAATTCTGTAGCTTCAAGTGCATTTTATTTTTACACCGATTTTTTTCTTTTTTTTAATCTTAGCCACCGTGCCTGTTTCGTTTCATCAACACACGTATAAATCTCATTCAGAGCGCTCCAAAAGTCTTTGTTCCTACAGAAATGGTTTCATTAAAACAAAAAAACAAGTAAATAATAACAATTCACAGCCATCAAGTCAGTTGTAAATAACAAAATGACATATTAGACAAACTACAAATTAGTTATTGGGGAACCAGAGGAAAATAAGCACTAATAAGACAGTTACTGTCATATACTGTTAGAGTTTATGTGTTTGAATCTGCTTTGCTTTAACCAGTTGTATTCACTCTCCTCTCATCTGATGCTCTCATGTGGTTTCTGGCACATGTGCAGTGTCCTGGCGTACAGCAGGGATTGTTTCCTTTGAAATGTTTTTACTATGGTGTCATTTTTAAAAACTTTCATCATGCATGGGTACCTAATCAATTGAAATTCAGCTGCCTTAGCCCCAAGCTTGGGTGTAACTTAGACCAGCTTTCATCAGCTCAGCCTTTTAAAAATAGAAATCCTGCTCTGATGAATTTTTCAGTTTGAAACGGATATGCAGCTTCTCCATTGCGCTGTATTTTAAGGGAGGGTGATTCAAGCACACGATTATAAACAAAACTTTAAAAGTCAAAAACTTAAAACTCAGTTTTATGCGTACTTTTTATTTACACAATTAGCAGTGTGAGGGCTCAATTGTGGTGATGGTTAAAATTAGGGGAGATGATAATATTTCTGTACATAAACATGCATGCTTCATGTGCCAGTCGTGTCTGGTTTTGATCAGTGCATCTTGGAGTAACATCCCCCCTCAGTCCTAATTAGATTTCCTGCATTATAATGTTTGATAATGCCTCAAGGTTTGCTCCCTTCTATCAAAACATTTCTGCAAATATTCCCCCCTGTTAACTCTTTGTGGGCCCGCGTTACATAATTATTTCATATTTGCTATCTTCACCTCCATAGGGAAAATATTATCTGCAATAATCATTGTCATCATCATGATTCTCTTCGTGGTCTGTTGGCTCCAAATAAGTAATTTAGTTGTAAAGCAGCTTCATTTATTTTGCCTATTCATTTTTCTTCCTATCATATATCTAAATACAAATCTTCATTTTATAACTGACAGCTTATTACCTCTGAGCACATGCTGATAAATTTAATTCCAATGAGTTAGCTTCCATTTTCGGATCCCATTATCCACTAATGTGGCAGCAGCGTGTGGGAGGAGAAAACTTACAGGACAAGAACTCTGAAAATAAAATGTATGTCTTTACATATAAATATAAATGTTTATATATTATTATTATTGTTGGTGTTGTTATTATTATTATTGTGATTATGGTTGTTATTAATATTAATATTTGCCCTTAAACTTAATTTATTTGTAATTTCTTGTAAAAATTAACACAATCTATCCTGGATTTATTTTTTATAATGAAGCAAGTATTTTGACATTAATTTTAAAAGTGTACAAGTTTCAAACATAAATAAAGCTGCCATTTGTGTGTCTTAGTTTATTCCTCACAGATTTCCTTGGGTAGAGAGAAGTTTTTTATTCAGCCACATTGCATCAGTGCAGTTCAAATCCCCCAAATAAAGCAGACCTGTGAAGCATGGAGTGAGACTTGTAGTGACCAGAGTGTTACTTGGTTTGTATTTCAGTTCATTCAGGGACTTAGGTCTCTTTATAAACATATACCTTGTAAGAGAGCAGCATTATGCCACAGTTGGGTCTATTTTGGCGAAGTAAGGAAGTAAGTAAACAATTATTATTAGCTTTGATGTTGGCCTGAATAGCACTCAATTAACAATGTGGCTAATGAGCCCATTAAGGATGAAAGTGTTCTCAACAGGTATGAGAGGATACTGCTGTTTTTGGAGTCTCAGTTCTCAGCATTGAATGCAGCATGAATAACGGTGCTCTCTCTCAATTGCTTCAAAGGCCAAACCTCTACAGCCCAGAGAGCAGAGTTAAATAAAGGTTTGCTTGCAATTGAAAAAAATATAGGTAGGCAAATATTTCTAGCACAACAAATTTCACAACGTCAACAGTTATCCCAGAGAAAGTAGCAGAGCAGTAAGTGAGGTCATGCTAATGTTGGGAATAAATAAATTCTCCACACATCTCTTTTGATTTTTCTGCAGCATGAAAATTAAATCTTCTTCAAAATGCCTCATAAAACACGAGAAAGCCCAAAATCAATTTGTGTACTTTTTAAATTTTTAACAAATCTTGCTTTAATTACGTTTGAGGTAAAGTAAATACGAGCTTGCCTCAGTCTAATAGTAATTACTCCGCAGTACAAATAGGGCTTGTCTGTTGCAAAGAAAGCAAACTGAAAGAAAAGAGAGACTGAGGCTTTCTGCAGCCCCAGCGTTTCCTCTGAAGGACTTCCCACTGAAATGCACTGAAAGCCTCACGCGTGGATTATTTCCACATTATTTGCTGCTGGATTCCAAAACTTTTGGTTAACTGGCAACAACAATTCTTTTATACTGACTGTCTGTTTTATTCCCGGGAAACTTTTCTTCTTTCTGTCAGTTTACAAAAGAAAATGAAAATAAAAAGATTTTTTTTTTAAATGTAATGAGTTATAATATTTCGCCTCTTCGACAGTAAAAATGTGACCTTACAAAAATGATCATCCAAGCTGGAGCAACATTGTGAGATGTTATTTAATATGAGTGTGATGATGGCAAAATCTTTCAGTGTCTTTTTATTCTCTGCTGTCGAGCAATAAACAAAACCCTTCAGCTTAAATGCTAAAACCAGCTTTTATTTGTATGCAGGTGGAAAGCAAAATAATTTCTAAAAAAAAAAAAAAAAAAAACATTGCAGAAAAAGGGCAAAAATGGTATTTAAAAAGTCACTGTGCAACAAAAAATGACAGTACGTCAAGAAAATGATATAACAGTATGTTGAATGAATTTATCTATTTGTAAAACCTGCTTGTCGGCAGAAGTTTCAGAATGTTATCAGTAGTTTCAGCTCAAGAATAGCTTGAGGTGTTTTGAGTGTAAATCCGTCTAAAGCTGCCAGCACTGACATACACAGCATATGCTAAATACAGATAAGAGTATTTTTAATAGATCTGCAAAAAGTCTCCCCACATAGCTCAATGGATGTGCTTTGAATGTAGTTGATAAGTTGGCTTAAGCTGAATGCTGTATCCCACTGCAACATTGTGCTACTGGGTGAGCCCATCACAAACTAGCCTTCCAATAAAGACCACTTCCAGGGGAGGGATTATAGAAAAGCCTTCGAGATCAGCTTCATGTCTTACTAGAGTTTCTGATTATAAATAGTGCTATGTTACAGAAAAAAAAAACTAGCCATTGCCAAGGATCATATGGGAAAAAAATACCTTTAAGCATTTTATTTACCTACAATGTCAAACTGAAAAGGAGTGGTGTGAGGGATGTTTGGATTTTTTTTCTACATTTCCTTTAAAAAAAAATCATTTTATGGTCTTTGATTCAAAATTCTTCTGGTTTAAATTGTTAACAATATGTTTTTCTTAATTTAAATGCATTTATAAAGCACCAGATGAATGTTTTCTCACACAGGAAACTTTCTTTTTAATAGGAAAAATGCAGTGTGGAAAAAGTCCAGCAGAAATAAGTTCCTTTAAACTCACAAAGATACCATGTGCCCAGACTCCTGTGTATTCATTTATGTCTGCACTCCAAGTTGGCTGAGCTCAGGTCATGAACTTTGCCTCTTACTATTTTAAATGTGAGGAGGGAATTCTGCTCCTTCCCCTTGTATTTCTTTACAACAATTTGTCTCTTCGAAGTCCAACAGATATTCAGAGTTAAAGTCTCTGATGTGATGAAATTATCCAGGTTTACTGTTGAATCAACAGAAAAACTAAATGATAGATAGATAGATAGATAGATAGATAGATAGATAGATAGATAGATAGATAGATAGATAGATAGATAGATAGATAGATAGATAGTGGAGTCAGTGTTGACTGGCTTTGTTTCTCTGTAGCTCTCCTCAGGTCATCTGATTATGTGGTTGAAGAAATGAGAGGGGCAGATAAGCCTCTTTTATGCTTCCAAGCCACTTAAAGAGCTGAAGCACCAGCTTCTGTTGCTACACTGCGAAGGAAGAAAACAAGTCATTTGTGTACTACAAAATGGCTTCTCTCTAAAATGTGTTCCCTCAAATCCTAAATGTACTGCGAGCTCCGGCTCAGCGCTTTGACAGCTCATCTGTTTAAATGCGAGGTTCGCTCTCTCTGCACTTGCAGGACTTCCGAATGTTAGAAACGACTCAATAATATTCAAGATTGCTAAATAAACTCACACGACATGCTTGATTTATTTTTAATTTAGTAGTTCTTTTTTGCTTCAGCTCTTATTTTGAGGTTTCAAACTGCTTTCATTATAATGAAATAATCGTTGGGCAATTTTCTTGTATTATTTCTAAATTAAGATGTGCAGAGTAAATGTTTGTGCACGCAGATTCTTTATTGGCTTGACTCTTGGTGCGCAGCAAATAAAATAGAATCAAAGATTGTGTTTTATTCAGTAATATGGAAATGTCCTCAGTTCCTGCTATATGTCACGAGGGCATCTCTTCTCTGCCTTCTTAATAAGGTAGTTCTGCAGGCCTCTACTGTAATATATTTCACCAATAAAGCAATTCCAAAGCCAGCCTGGCCTTTTGACCACCACTGAGAACGTGGAAAGCAGCAGGCCGCCTTTGCTAACTAGGCTTACTCTCTAATATTAGATACCTGTCCCCTGGCTTTTCAGAGGGGGGCTTAACAGTTGATATTTTCATTTGGTCCTGCCAAGATGCGACACCCCCGCTTTAATCTTGTGTTTGACGTTAAGCGCTCTGTTCATGAAAAGTCTCAGTGAACTTCAACCTTAGGGTGGTGCTGTCATACAAAAATGATGTGATGGGGGAGTGAAACTGGCTGGTCTATCCTTGACCTCTCCCATTGGCCTGCCAAAGTCTTTCCCCTGCCCTTCTTAATCAGGTAGGACCCTTCCCTTTTAGAGTGGAACATAGTATATTCTCTGCATCCAGCTGCGTCTTTTATATGAACTGGCACAGATGTCCACAGATAAAGACTTAGCAGAGAAATGTTGAAGGAAGAAAGCGATGCTGCTCTGCTTTTTATTGGTGGGAAGAAAAAAAGAGAGAGAGAGAAAATCCTCAGAGGTCCATAAAGAAAACTGTGGATTTAAAAAGTCAATAATGACACGTCAATATCAAGTAATAATTTACAAAAAGAATGCATGCTTCTCTTTGATACTTAAATTTCTCATTAATGAAAATGTCTGTGACATCATTCATTAAAAAGGAGAGCTAAATCCAACCTTGTAGCGCTCGAAAAATATTTATTGATATACAAGATTAATGGTCTGAATCGAAAACAGAGTTCACTTCTTTGTGAGAGGCAATTACTTTTTTTTTTTTTACCATTTCATCTGGGCTGGAGGACATCAGTGCATTTGCTTGTATTAGACATGTTTGAAAATATCAGAAGGAAGACACGGCTATGTAGGAGCTGACTAATGAATTTCTTATGATGGGTAACTACCCCTTCATTCAGCTGCAGGTATTGTGCGCTGCTTCCATGCTAGCATTTATCGTGATGTTGAGGACAAACAAGCCACTTCTCTGCAATCGTTAAGATGAGTTTCCCTACTGATTGATGTGTGGAATCAATTGCTCCCCATAGCATCCATGTCAGTCTATTACCACGCTGCCTGGTAATGATAGGCTGTTCTCCACAAGATTATAGAGCTCTGTCACAAAGCAACAAAGACTTGCTTCCCTGTGTCTGACCTGGTCTGCTATAATTGAGAATAGCTTCATTCTTACTCTGTAGGTAAACAGAAAGAAAATACAGTGTTGATGGAAGGATGTCTTTAATATATTTAAAATAGTGAATTTTTATGCTGTAATGCAATGAATTATTGATGATTGAATTACTGAATAAAAATGGGTTTTTAGCGCCTTGTGCCTGAACAAATACGTCTGTTTCCACAGTTTTGACGCAAACTTTTTCAACTTGTATGAATTTGCAATATTTTTTTTATTAACCTTGTTAAAGAAGCTACTCCAACAGCAGGGATCCCATTCAAAGCATATCTCTGACCAGAATTTAAGAGTCAGACTCTGTGCTTTCCAATGCAAACATATTTGAAGTCATCAAAACAACAGGTGTTTTCTCCTCGAAACACCCCTCTGTGTAACTGTCCTTTTTTTTTGTCATGTGAATACACCACAGCTCTCTTACTGCCAAGCTGACTACCATCCAACCCAGCAAGTGCCAGCAGCATTGCAACTCATTTAGTTTGTGGCCCAGAGATGCAGCACACAGCCCTGATCCTGATTACACATGATCAAAGATGAGTTCTTCAACAATTTGATTATATATCTGAGCTTGAATAAGATCCACATGCCTGTTTTCCTCTGAAAAGACTAATTGAATCGACCGTATATAGAGGAGGGTTTTAAAATGGTTAAATACAATTGCCATTTTTCTTCAGGTTGACCTCAGTCATTTGAGTAGGAATACAGTACGTGCTGCATTTAATTACCTGCAGTGAAATTTGATTATCAGAAAATATGGCGCATATCAAGTGATTCCCTGCCCTTAAGTAATATGATTCTGTAGAGTTAGAGTTGGAAAAAGATGACATGGGAACTTCAGTCAAGACAAAAGGCACAAGCTAATGAGACTGGTTAGTGATTCAAATTTATGGAAATTTTATTAATTACAGACACCTATCTTTCATCTGTACCATTTGGTGGTGAAGTAATTAAAACCAACAATGACAGTCCCAGCGGTGGAAAAAGCAAACAAGATCAAAGAAAGCGGAGCAGTCAGGAGAAAGTCCCGTATATACTGAACTGGGCCTGGCCGTGGGCAACAGGGCCTCATTAGAGTCAGACTGTGTTGATCATCAATTAACCTGCTTTGTTTTGCTTCTGATTTGAAACTTGCATAACACCACTTTTCCCCTGCTCTTCAGTGATTAAGGGTTTGTGCATAATGTTTGGCTGGAGGTGACCAAGACGCATCATAAGTGCTGCCTTGTGTCGTGGAGGGACAACTTCTGACGGCCTGATTGGACAGCATGGTTGACCCAGGGGAGTTAACTGGCCTTAGTGCGTCATAAATGATACAATTTTTACCTAAAAACATCATCAAGACCATCTGTTGATGACCTTATTGTTCTCCTAAGCTGCATTAAATGAAATTTTTGTCATTTATTTCCTTGCTGTTTAGCTGACTTTTTTTCATTTCTACTCCAATAAACTGAAAGCAAAAAAGGATGTTTGAGGAAAACCAATCAGCAATTTATGCGTCGTGTGGGGAAAGTAAATACGTAGACGCTTCGTTTATGATTGATTGAATTTGTTTCTGAGGATATAAGTTTGCATTTGTTGGTGGAAATCATTTCAAACTGATAATCCTTTGATGGTTTGCGATGTAATTCGCAGCATTCTTCATGTATCAGCTGCATAAACTCCTTTTTGCAGCAGCAAATTGAGCAAAAGTCGACGCCGTCACGTTTTATTTTGCAGTGTTTCTCTATGACATGTTTTGATGTTCCCTCTGTGTTGAAGTATGTGAAACAGAGCAAACAGATGTCTAAAAATAAGACTTTTCCTAACTGAGCAATGATTCAAATCAACCGCTGCTCCAGATATTTAAGCTGTTTAATTGACTCAAACTCTTCACTGTGGAGGAATGGATCACTAAATCTCACCCCGCACAAAGAACCACCAGAGACCCGACGCTGTATGGGCAACAAATGGACGGCCAGTCTTAACTTTTATTATGAGCAGTGGAGGTCATATTTAAAATGAGAGATTAGCTGCTCATCACAATATTGGTGGATTATCAACTACCTGCAATGAAAGCAACCTCTGGCTCAGGGTCGATAAGAGTTTGACTGCATTTCAAATTAATTTTCCTCAGCTTAGAGAGCCGGACTCCTATCTTGTTATTGATCACAGCGTTAATCCATAACCAAGCTCATCCTTTCCCCCGTGGAACGAGCAGGAAAATATAAAACGAACACTATGGAGGACTCTTGAGTCTGTATAAAAAAAAAAAACTGGAACAGACTTGAAAGTGATTAGAGTTCATTATTTAAAAATGTGTTCCCAGAATATTGTTTCACGTGTCAGTTCATTTTTGTTCTTTTTACACTTTTATTCCAGCATTTATTCTGCTCTGTATTCCTTTGGTCTGGGTTGTGTTTATACATGACGACTGATTGATTTCCCCGACAGCAGGAACACTTCACACCTCAGCAGCGTTCTCTGTTTGTCTTCTCCAACAGAGGGACCTCCACTGTGGATGAAATTTAGTCCCGACCTCTGACCTTTGGGTTCAGCGTTTGTCTCCAGTCCAGTGACCACAAACAACTCCTGGATTGCTGTAAATGTCAGTGCAGCGGCGTCTCCACCCTCTCCCCTGTGAACCATAGGGCTGCACTCAACCTGCACTAATAGGACACTTTCGTGTGAGCTCCATTATCAGTTATGCTATATTTGATATCTTAGATTTCCTCCTTCTGATGCCTCTATAAACTGAGTGACATGTCATCAAACAAAGAGCACCAAGGGTCTGTCTCTTACGCTTTCTTTAAACGCTTTTTTATTCAGCTCTTCAAGCCTTTTGATTTATTAGCACCCAGCTTGAGGTACTCTGTACAATCCAAAAATATGAATCCTTTTAATCATTTGTATTTGAGTTTGGAATTGGAAGATTTTAGCTGCAGAGTTTTTAAAAAATGTCGCCCTGAGAGTGCAGGATGAGCTGCTGGAAGTGACCCATTTAGCACACAAAGCAGCTGGTACCATCTATCATAAGGCACAGTTATAATAGATTGTAATTCATGTTCTGAAGACACTGGTTGTAATGCATCCCATTTTGAAGCACTTTGGCTAGCCCTTCCCCCACCCATAAACACACACGCTCCCTTTCTCTCCTCTCTGGGCCTCCCGAGGTTGGTGTCTCTGCGTTAGGACTCTATTGTTGCCTACTGCTGGATAATGCCCTTATTAATTGTACCTCTTTGTAAGGTGTCAGCTGTAGCCTCAGATTGAGATGGATGGATCTCTGGAGTCTGCTCCTTGGCCCTCCACAGACGCTCTATCTCTGCACAACACACAGATGCAACAGAGAGTGCTGCCACACTATGACTAAAAGCTGAGATAAAACAGGCATTTTTAATTATTCCACTGGAAAAAAGAAAAAAAAGAAACATGTTTGAAAACTGAAAAAGCCTATTTCTGCCATTGCTAAGGTGAGCTAGCATGTGATGTGTTTTAATTATCTGGATATCTGAGCATACAAACCATAGCAATGATGAAATATCTTTTTTTTTATTGATTATTTTAGTGTGTTGCAGGAATACTAGTTAATTAGGTAGATGGAAGCCTCCGTGAGATCAACAGCATTAACATCAAATCCGTTCCCTCTCATTAAAGGAAACAGAGTCAATTTAATTAATGCATATTAATCCCCACTGATGCTCATTTTAGCTTTAAAAAAGTGTGGCAGCGTGGACTTCAGATTCATCCAGTTCAAAATATTCAGGTTTGATCGCTCTCTGAATCAACATATACACATTTTAATAGCATTTTTAATAATCCTTAGATTTATTAATAGAGTTGTAGGAATAAGGGCACATTTGTTGGTCCTTATTTATTAATGTTAGGTGGTTTCAATTCGGGCCAGACTGTAATTTGATAACATAGTTTATCATCTTGTGGTGTAATCACATGTCTAAATAAATGATAAGTTAAATTTTTGTGGAATTGTAAACATACAGTATTTTTTTTAATCATAGATTTTAATACATGGGAAATGGGATTTTAAATATTTAAGTAAAGAACATAGTGCTGCTGTGTCGCAGTGTCCATTTTCTCCATATCATCTGGCTTCCAGCATGTATTCCACTGATACTAGTGGCATCATTTCTGGTTTGAATGTCCCCTGCTGTTTGTTTGTCAGTGAACGCCACTTTAACCCACCCAGTCACCATGATCAGACAGTCAACAGGGGTTGCTGAAGTTATAATAATGAGTTGATCTCTTGCAAAATATATTATGATAATTTCCCAGAACAAACCAGCTCATGGCAGCATTTTCACAGGAAGGAGGTGTTTCTGATCACTTTCACTCAGCACTCATTTTTTAAAGGAAAAGAAATGCTCTTGATCTAATTTCTCACTTGTACAATCTCACAGGAGTCCAGTGATTATTCTTGTTTCAGCCAAGACATCTTCCTTTCCTGCCATTACCGTTACGAATGTGCTCTTGAGCAACGCAGCTGATGCCTACACAGCCCCAGTCGAGCTGTCTGTATGTTATCCTACTCCTGAGCAAGTCTGGAAATCCAGTTCGTAAGATAAAGTTTTTTTAAAAAATTGCTTTTTATTACCAAAATTTGTTAGATTTTTTTATATTATATTCAAATATTTTACAAGTCATCATGAAAACAAATTGTACAAACATTTTTATGTCCTTCAAATGAAGAATTTCCTCTGCATAGTCTAATTCTTTTAAAGCACTTCATCCACAGTTCTTCTCTGAAACAATACGGTAACTGCACGGGCAGGAGAGTGAAGTAGGAGACGGGGGAGGGGGGGGGGACAAAAGCACAGACCAGAAAATGGAGATCCATTCCCTTCAGATCCCATTTAGAGAGGCCCTGCACATTTTTAAAGTGTCAATTGTTTTTGTCTCTTGAAGTGTAGATGGAATGTTTGAATTCCAGTATTAACTGTAGTGCCTGCTGAGTTAAATTATGGTCCCTGGGCTGTGGGGTGGGAGTAATCAATAAGAATACACGAGGCAGTGTGTAATGTGTCTGCTCCTAGCAGCAGGGACACTGTCCCCCTTACCCTGTCCCCCAGCAGGTTAGATAAATATGATACTGAAACAGGGCACACTGGATTATATGATATCAATGTAGAATCAGGGAAGTGCTATTACACTCCCCTAGCCCACTGTGAGTACTATTGACAAGGTTGGCTTTGAACACGGTAGTGTATTGCTCCCTCTCTCTCTCTGTTTCCTCTCCTTTTTCCTCTCGCTCTCTCTCTGCATAATGTGAAGAACCACAGGAGGAAAGGGATCCATATTTCACTTAGCTTTGATTAAAATGGCTGCTTTATGCCTACGCCTTGAAGTTCTGTTTATTGCACCCACAAGTTAATCTGTGAAGGGCACCCTGTGATCATTATTTCAAAATTTCCTGATGTTTTTTTTTTTTCTTTTTTTTTTGCATAAACATCCAATAACATAATGTACAATCAATATACAATTGATCTGATTTTCAACGTTCTGCAACTTTGCTCGTAACATTTTCCTGGTCATATCTGGATGTTTTCTTCTTCTTCTGGTGTTGACCCTGTCAAATGTGCAGCCAATTAACCAGTGTGCCCATGTTGTTGTTTGGCTGCATACTAGTCGCTCATACAGTAACCTCATATCACTGATCTGCTCAGACTATTGATTAGCTCTCCCTCCTCAGTGGTGAAAGGATCAAACCTGGCATGTCTGAAAAGGCCATTATCAGGGTCTACTTCAGATAACCTGCTAGAACCTGATACAGCTCCTTTCACAGGTCGCCACCTCTCTGCCCTCTCCAGCCATCTAACCCCTCCACCCCCGCCTCCAACCATCATTATCACTCGTATGTTAAATGACATGCAGGTCAAGAAAACTGCATCGGGTTGATGTCTCACCTGTGAATAATCCATGCTGCTGCAAGACATCTCCTGCAAAATGTCATGCTTCTGGTCTATCGAGTAGATTTTAGCATAAAGGCAAATGACACTTTGAGATGTGCTGTCTCCAAATTAAAATACACTGTAGTGCAGCTGAATTCTCAGGGTAGTGTTAGCTCCTAAATATCACTGAAGTTTTTTGAGTATTGTTTCCAGGAAGAAAAAAAAAAATCTTTCATTGCAGACAGACAAATTTAATTAAGGTTTTACGGCAGCAACCTCAGAGTCTTCATTTAGACATGCAGTTATTCCTTTATTTCAATTAAAACGCCAACAAGTGTGCCAGGGTCTGGATTTGTTGTTACACGTTGTAAAGTGCATTTTGCATTCTGAGGAGGAATCTAGATATTAAAGCTTTTTTTTTTTTTCCTCGGGCCAGGTATTAGTGACATCGCGGTTGCATTCACACAAAAGGTTTGGCAGAAGCTAATTTGCATAAGGTCAGAGTCAAGCTCCTGATGGAAGTTGTGCAGCATCCCTGTCTCTTAGCAACACTCTCTCTCTCTTGGTGTCTGTGTTGAATTGACTGGTCCTTGGCACTCATCTTTTACCAAGAAAATTCATAATGAAATGCCGTCCGACAACCTGCATCTATCACCAAGAGACACTCCTCACTTCCCTCTCGGTCCGCAATACCTTTACAGTGAAATTAATAAATCAGTGTGTTGTTTAATGGCACAGCAGAACAGAATGTGACGGCTGTGTGTTTGCTTTTGCTCAGATTTTCAGAGACTTTGTTTTTTGGCTTTTTTTTTTTTTTCTTTTTTTTTTAGGTTGGGGGTAAACATGTTTATTAAGAATTGTGCCAAGATTAGAGGCAAATTAGCAGGTAATTGGAGACACCTGCAAAACAAAGGGGAGGATGGAGAGGTGGTAGTGTGGAGAGTGATAAAGGAAGAGATTGGGCTTCTGGGCTGGCCTCCACCCATTTATTGGTGGGGGAGGCATTTAAAAAGAGGGGATTTGGTATGTTGAGAAAATGACTTTTGTCCTCCGCCATGGTGACAGGATCCAGATGCTGCCAAGAGATGTTAATAGAGGGTCAAATTTTGGACAATAGTATCCATCATTGCTTTCACAACTGCCTCCATCCTCCAAGCTGAACGCTTTCTCTGGTTAAACGAAGAGATGTGCTCCAATTACTGTTTTTGGCAATGGCAGCTAGCCATAAACTATACTGTAATTACCGCTCCGCTGATGATTTCTACCATCTTAGTCACATGTGGTCTTTGCCCAGCACCTTTAAACTTTCTGTGAAAAGGTCAAATCCATGCACAGTTATCGCCCACTCCTTTACAGGTGCTGGGCGGACATTAAACCTGCTGCTTTCTGTTTCCGAGTGCGCAGCGTTTCACGACTCATTTCCAGGCAGAGGGTCGCTCTGAGGAACTCCGCCTGAGGAAACGTCTCCGCGCACTGGGAGTGATTTCAGCTGTCCCTGCTGCTGCACCCACATGCGCCCTCCAACTGCCTCATAGTGCCTCATACCACTGCAATACTGAAAATTAACCAATGAATGATACTGTTTATTATTATTATTATTATTATTATTATTATTATTATTATTATTATTATTATTATTATGCTATTTTTATTTAGAAAATTTGTAGTGAAATTAAAATATTTTGAGATATAATTTATTAGTGTCGGGTTAAAATCTGTTAGATTTAGGTTGTAAATGTAAAATTATTATATGAAAATAAATAAATGAAATGATTAAATTAAATTTGAGGAAAAGCGTCACTACGTGAAGTCCTTACACCTGGAAAATTATTTACGCGGTGACCACGTGCGCACGCTCGTAACATCTGTAAACTGACACCTCCGGATTTTTAACTACTGAGCGTTAAATGAGGGAGTGGTGAAGACAGAGAGAAGCTGTTTTGTCTACATTTATGTAGCGACGCAATGTCCTTTAAAAATGACCTCCTATCCTTTCTTTTTTTTTTTCTTTTTTTTTTTTTGGTCTCACTGTGTCGGTGGTATAACACATAAGACACGGAACTTTCCAAACCCTGTGCATTGTGCATGCTTTGCCGCTCTGTGTCACACAGCATCAAGTGAACAAGGAGGGGGTTTCTCCTCTCTTCATGTCCCTCCGCGCTGCTTTGCGCTGCCAGAGGTCGTCCACTTCTGTCGAACGGCTGCTCAGACTCCAACACACCAAACCACTAATTGTCACCCTTTAATAGCGACTCCATTCGCCCCCTCGGGCTCACGCAAAACTGTGTAAAATTCTACCAACACAAATTGTTGTAAATAACAAACCTTTTGTGACGCTTATTGATTGCTGAGCGCGTGCGTGCGTGCGTGCGGGGAAAGCACCTGCTCTATCTGTCCATCTCGAGATCATGGACAGACCAAGTAGGTCTAATTTCTGAGACGTTCAGTTGGGATGTGTCTCAACTGGGCCTGAGATCAGAGGCTGTGATTGTCTATTGGTTTAGATTGGGCTGCTCAGTGCAATTCTGGGAACTTTTATTGCAATCCACAGATTGTAATGATGGAGAGCCCTCGATGTGGCAGCGCTGATTACATCAGGCAGCCTCTGTGTCTACCTTTCATCTCAGGTATTTATTCCTTCTGTGCAGAGCCACAAATAGCTGCAGCTTCTATAGGCTGCGTCGTTGGCATTGCTCATATGTGGAGGGGCTCTCCGTTACAGACGGTAAGATTAACAATCTGACAGTTTCATTTCATCCCTTTATTGATCTTAGTGCTTAATTAGAAGGCAAAGTTGTCGTTAAAACGTATCCAGATGTTTACATTATGCGTTAAAATACGTTTCTCATTTCCGATTGGCTGCTTTGTGATTAGATATGGAGGCTACACTTTTTTCCTTTCCTGAGTGGGCAGGGGGCTCCTCCTCACGCGTTACTAAATGATGTTTCCGTGCAAACTTAGCAGAAGTATTCAGATCCTTTACTTAATTGAAAGCAGAAATACTGCAGTATAAAAATAAATTTAAAAAAATATTATTTTACATTCTCTTTGGTAATTTAGCTTTTTTTTGTAAATTCTCAAAAGTACAGTATTCCTTATGAAATGTGTAGTATGAAGCACAGTACTTGAGTAAATGTACTTAGTTACATTCCACCACTGCTCTATACAGTCAAACCCACGTTACACTTTGACTTGAGGTCATAATGTTGGTGTATATCTCTGTACACCAACAAAATCTTATTTATTTATTTCCTTTCCCCATCTTTCTATTTACTGTTTACTCCAGTGTTTTCTGTGATAGCAGGACAGACTCCGACTGACACGCCTCCAGAGCAACTTACCAACGGGAGATAAGGTATTCAGATCCTGTACTTAAAGTAAGAAAAAGTAGCAATGTAAAACTTTGTGGCAAATAAAAGTCCTGCACCCAAAGTTTTACAGAAGTGAAAGTGCAGAAAGTGCCATCAGTAAAATGTACACAAAGTATCAAAAATACAGGTACTCAGTGTGCAGAACGGCCCCTTGCAGAGAGTTACCTATACATCAAAATAGATGTTAGATTTCTTCATTATTATTACTGATTCATTGATACAGTGTATTTGTGTTGTTTGAGGCAATGCTAACTGTACACCATTGTTTACTTAGTCTATAAAAATGCAGCACTTTATATAAACTCATATGTTTTGTATGTAAAGTCTACATCTAAATAACCACAGCTGCCAAATAAATGCAATGGAGTTTAAGTATAAAGTAAATGATATCCAATCCTCCACTAAACTATCTAAAAATAGCCCTCCAACTCGCTACCTGAGTAAATGTACTTAGTTACTTCCCACCCCTTGAGCTGACAATAAATCACACTCATGTGTCTGCAGGTCGTGATCACTATCGGCATGTGATTTCCAGCATGTTCTTATGAGAACCATCTCTGTGACATATGGAGATGCTTCCTCCCACAGCCACATCTGACTGATCCTCTCCTCTCCTCTCTCTCTGCACAGATGATATCACACAGCTAACTGCGTCTCGAATGGCTCTCCTCTACGGTGAAACACATCATCTGACCATGTCACGCAGTTAAACCTAAATATTGTGCATTGTTGGTAAAGAGAGGTCAGGAAAATGGCAAGTTGTGTATTTCAGGCTGTGTTGTCTAATTAAGTATTCATGAAGGAAAGTATAGGTTTACATGACACTGGTGGTTCCGACGGCATCACCACCACCACCACGTCCCCATGTGTAATGCTCTGCTTTCCCCCACCAGCAGACAGGCCATCATTCCTAGTGTACTTCCAGCAATGATATCAAAAAGGTTTTTGGTCAAGCCAAAGAAAGGTCACTCTAATAATACCCAAGGTCAGTGGTGGGAGCCAGCGAGTCTCCCAGTCATTATTCATTTGTTCACAGAGTTAATGACAGTTGCAGGGGGACGAGAACTTGGAGCCAGCAGCCATGTGATGTCACCAACACATGCCAAGGGATTATGAGGGCAGGCAGGGGACAAGAAGTGTGGATTATAAAAGAAAAAAAAAAAAAAAATACAAAACAATCTTTACTGCTCTGTTACCCAGCCATCCATGTTTACTGCTGGAGTTCTGACAAACACATGGAGATATCACTGAATTATGACAAGTGGCTGATGCTGAAGGAGACAACACTGCTGAATAAAAGGACAAAACAAATCTTTAATAATAGTGTTTTTATTTATTCATGTCCATCATGGAAATCTTGAACGTTCTTTTGATGGGATATTTAACACGTTTAATGCCCTCAGTTTGATGAGAGAACATGTTTTCAGACTGAACACCATTGTTCATTTACAGTCTTTTGCTAAATGACTGTAATATTGTGGATGTTTTTCATAGTGGGTGGTGATCCAGTGATTTCACTTTCCCTCATTTGCTTCCCTTTAGCAAATAACAGTATTTCACAGTCCACAATGCATATACGATGCCGCAGTTAAGCACAGTAACAGCACCGGCAGAAAAACTGGAGCCCGTGGCTTTCACACACGGAGAGAATGAACAATGAACACACCTTATTCAGTCATTGGGCAGGCAGCGCACAGTGAACAATGAACCCCTCCCTCCTGTCTAGCACCATGTCTGATAATGACCACATCCACCACCACTGACAGCGCTCTCCTGTTATGACCTACATGAGCATAAAGACAGCTCAGATGAAACATTTCAGGAGGGATATTGAGAATATGATCAGCTGTGCACGTGCAGCAGCACAAACTGTGTTTTTCATGTTGCTTTGTTGTGATGTTATATGAAAAAAAGCCACATGTTGCATGTGTACGGTACCTGCTGGTCACTTGAGCCAGGATGTGAAATGTGGTTCTGCACCAAGAAAAAAAAAAAAGCTCCATATGTTGTTTTGCCTAAACAACATTTAGTGAAACTTAATGAGTGCACGCCTTTGAATTTGCGCTCTTGCTCTTTCACTTACATCTGCTGAATAATTAGAAAGAAAATAATCTGCATTTTTATAGATTATGCTGCAGGAATCCACTATTCTGTCTCAGCATCTAACATGTACTATACAGTAGATTCCCTGTTTCAGCATAAGGTCAGAGTATAAATATGAGCTGCATTTTGCATTACTTTCAGATGAGTGAAGCTGTCAGACCAATAATATGAGCTTTCAGTCCTACTTTCTGCCACTTATCCCCCATTCTCGGACCAAGGGGTCATGTGAAAATTGAAAGTGACAGTCAAACCAGCATGTTGAACAGGCTGATTGGACTAAGCTGTCATGGCCCAGATCAGAGCTCTTTAACACCAGGCCTATCAGAGGTCTGTGTGTTGAAGATCCCGATACGGACCAGTTTGCAGGAAAAATAAAATGCTGACAAGGAAAAGAAAATATTGTTAATCCAGAGCTGTTCAGCTACTGAAAGCACAGAGTCTGAACAGCCGCATAAACATGAGTTTATACAAGACATTGGTGCAGTGATAAGCACGGCAAAGTTTTAATAAGTTGTCTAAAAAAAACCTTGAGGGAATACTTTTAACAGTAAAAACAAAAGCTCCAGAGTTCACTGAAGGGCTTTTCTCTCAGACAGGACTCAGCTCTCATTTCCACTTTCAGATGAATGAAGTCCAGCGGTTTTTCCCTTTGTGGTCGTTTGAATGAAAATGTTTGTATCACCTGTTTTGCAGATGATTTAATGAGCACATGACGCTGTCACATGAAAGATTTTTTGCTTCATCAAAAGCATCCCCTGTCAATTTATATTTTGTTTCATATGCAACATTGCATGAAGCTCCGTCAACAGCAATCAGCTCGCCGTTATCCATTCAGATGATAATAAATCACGTCATTATCACTTTTACTTGGGTCCATCTTTGAAACACGGAGAATGAAATATTTTTGTCAGGTGGGAGAATAACTTATGATCCTTTTATGTCCTGCTGAGAACCCTTGAAAATAATAATACACCACAGCAGAAGCACATGAACAACTGAAAGGCACCAAGTGTTATAAATCTGATGGGATTTGCATATTTTGCCTCCCTAGCAAGAAGCAGGCAAAAGAAATCACATGGCATATGAAAAAAGATGCAGTTACAAAACACACTCAGAAGTTAGGGTTCACTTTAAGAGGGATATGTTTCTCCAGAAGTCACTTGTGATTGAAAACAGGAGGATTTCAAGGTAAAAGCCTCTTGAAGAAACGATTTTCTTTTTATTCTTGTATCTGAAAGACTCAAAGTCAAGATGATTATTAATCAAATAATCTGTCATAATGTGCTTATTTGACCTTTGTCCCTTTTCTGTTTGAGTCTAACAGTTTCCCTTTAGTTCGCTTCTCTCTTTATCGACAGATTTACTTTATTACACCATTAAAAATGCTTCAAGAGCCTCTAAATATGCTGAAACCTTGGCTGTCAAATAATGTTAGTCCTTGCTTCGGGAGCACTGTCGAACATCTCAGGAATCACAGTGTCAAATCATGTCTCTCCAGCTATGGTGGGAGTTTTAAGATAAAGCTAAGGGTTTGAGTGTTGTTTATTCAAAGGAAAGGTTGTTTTACATTTAAATTTTGAAAATTTTACTGATGTGAATCAAGCTGGGTAAGTATGTTATGTTTGCTGTTAGAGGACGAGGAAAACCTTAAAAGACTGACTATCACATTAGTGGAGGATTTGCCAGAATTTGTGCCCAAGTGTTTACTTAAATATCCTGGACTGTAATGATGAGGCTCAAGTGGAAAAATAAAAGCTTCCTCCTTATTTGAAAGTAGAAAATGTCTATTTCCCAACAGCCTTCAAATGCAAGAGTCCAAACTTAAAGTAGACGTCACACTGTTGGTTTCTGTGAGCTGTGATGGGCTGAAACAGCTTGATTTCTCAGTGTAGTACAGCAGACTCTGCCCTGCTTCCTGTGTGTGTGTGTGTGTGTGTGTGTGTGTGTGTGTGTGTGTGTGTCTGTGTGTGTGTGTGTGTGTGTGTGTGTGTGTCTGTGTGTGTGTGTGTGTGTGTGTGTGTGTGTGTGTGTGTGTGTGTGTGTAGTGGCGGTGGTTTGGGGGGGGGTGTACCAGGGTTATGTGAAAACATACATTTCTGTTGTTTTAAATTAAATTGAACCTTTTCTCAGATGTGTTTTTCATTTACTCTAATTTGCAATGTGCAGCTCACAAACTATCTAATTTCATCCTTAAATTGTAGAGATTAGATTTTGCTGACATCGCATTGAATACATATAAAATACTGATATTCATTCGGTCAGTGACTTGGTGGAACTTTCCCACTCATGTCCTTTTACTGTGCTGCTCAACTGAAACACTTGCACAGAAAAATAATAGTTTGATCATTCAGACAAGAGCCAGAATTAGCTTGAGACAAAATATCATTGTAGCTGCAGCAAGACATCCTGTTTGGCTCTGGCTTCAGGAAAAGTTGCTCAAAATCACAACAAAAACAGTTAAATTGTTGAGTGATATCCTGAAAATAATTAATAATGAGGGGTGTGAGTCTTAATTTAATTCCTGGTGTCTGTTTCCTTGAGCCTAAGCAGTGCCAAAATGATTCACAAGTGCTCTGCGTTGAAAAGAGGTTCCACATTTCAACTATAAAGGTTCTGCTGAATCCATGAGAGAGTCATGAAACGCTTGAGAGTTGTTTTCCTTCGCTCCTTCTCCCTGTCGACACACACCCAGCAAATTAGAGGAGAGTGTAGAGCAGGTTTTGTACATTAAATTTACACCTCTCTCTCTCTCTCTCTCTCTCTCTCTCTCTCTCTCTCTCTCTCACACACACACACACACTCGCGCACAGACATTAGAGACACTGTTGCTTTAATTGTCTGATACGTGTTTTAATGTAAGAACAAAAACTTGGGCTCGCCTCCTTCCTCTAAAGGATCAGGTAAAAGGCTCCTGCCTTCCAAAAAGCACTCGTCCCGTGTCCATCCCAACATCAGAATTCTCCAACCCATGTTCTCCCTTTTTTTCTGATTCCACTGATCTGAGCTTGAAATGCGAAGACAGCAAAGCACTAAGCCTTCAAACGTGTGATTTTTTCAAAAGATCTCTAGAAGCAATCTCTGCCTGACTGACCCCTGACAGCTGCAGATCTCTTTATTTCTCTCTCTGCTGGCACTTCATTTGGTAGAAAAGCTCTCAGATTCACACCTCTATCAGGCAGCACAAGTGTTTATTATGTGCATACACAGAATATCCCATATAGTGCACACGTCAAAGGCATGCAGGCTGCAGTCTTTTAACACACGTCCTGGAAATACTGACAAAAAACATACATGCTACAGTTATTATGCCGTTTTTATTCCCCATATTTATTACACAAAAAAATGTTAAACAACTAATTTCTTGCTACACTAAAACTAATGAAATTTTTTGATAGAAATGTGGCTCATGTTTCTGTTCTTTCTGAGCCATGGTGTGAAGAAACCCAGTGTGATCCATGAAATGTGTTGCCTTAATACCAACGATGCACCTGAACTGTGTCCTCTGTGCAGACACATCAAGAAAAATGGTTTGGCTTCTCCTTTTTTCACAGTCAAAACCACAAGAATTTACACTTAAAATCACTTTAACTCGAGAGAAAACAAAAAACAGTGGTGTCCAGAGAAAAACATCTAAATTTGCATCATTGTGTGATAACACGGTGCAAAACAAATACACACATACTGTAAGTAGCAGTTACATTTAAATACACTCTTCCATTTTGTTAGATTATAAATACCCACACCACAACAAAATTACCTGAACAATAGAATGTGTTCTTATGTGCAGTTTGTCTTGGTTTTATTATGGCAGCTTTTCCTCGGAGTGCAGGGTTTGCTGGTGCCTCCCTCTGTGGAAATGAGACTGCAGGCTCTATCATTAGATCGGATGGCAAGTCTTTATGCAAAGTGTTTTGCATAATTACATACCAAAGCCAGAATAGCCACCCTCAAATTTTATGGGTCACAAAGCATCAACAATTGCCGCATTATTGTCCACCAAAGTCCAGCCCCACCAATGACAAGGAACGAAAGAAAAAAAAAAAACTGAAGAAGAGAGAGAGAGAGAAAACTCCTCTGCTTAATCTAAGCTTGGGAGATTGAATTTTCATTCCAATAAAAAGTAAAGAAGATTATTGCCAAACTGACAACTTGTTTACATGTAGTTGTAAAGTTCAGAGGACTGGCCAGGTCTTCAGGGAGCGTGAACACTGAATCCACGACATGTGAGCATCATGAAACGGCTCCAGCTCAGTCCTTCATACCCCTAAGCTGCTGAGCAGGAGATCTGTTTGGAAAAAGGGAACTTTTTAAAGGAAATTACCAAGATCATCACGTGCTTTTGCTTATTTCATTTCATTTGAAAAAGTATTTATGGAGAGGAAAATCCACGATAGAAGTTGTAAAATAGTAACAGAAGCTTGTGTGTTTACAGTAGCCATACTAATTATAGCTAATAATGTTAATTATTATCAAATCTGTTTAACTTCATTTGTAGAGCCTGCAGGGGAGATCCGCTTTAGCATCCTTCAGTTCAGACACGTTATTATCACAATGGTTAATTGAGCCAGTTGTGTGAAGCCTAAATGTATAATAATTTTTGCTGAAGTAAAAATAATAATAAAAAAAATAATAATCCGCTGAATCCGATTATATTAATTGCATTAGAACTTTTGAAGTCCCCAGAAGAGCCGAGCAAGCAACACAACGTGAATTAAAATCGAAAAACACGCCAGAATTATGTTATTTTATTTTCAGCAATCCAGAATAACGTCATTATTGCAGAATATGGCGTCATATCAGCATTAGGAATTAATAATGACGTGCTGATTTTACATTTTGTTAAATCAGTTCGGTGTGTGTCGATAACAGGCCGCTGACCAAGAGAGAGAGAGAGCAGGGTCCCAGATGAAAACAGGCACAAAGCTTCACAATAAAACAAAATTAAGTGAGTTAAAAGTGGGAAGAAACCTGGTGCTTTTAGTTGTACACCTTGGAACAAAAAGCAGAGACAACACGGAAAGTCTAATTGAGGGAAAAGGTCTGATTTTTCGATGCTTTTGTCAAATTAATCTTTTCAGTGAGCACACAAAGTGTTCGACGGTCTTAAAAACGGCTCTATTTCACGAGTAAGAAAAACATATTCGATAAAAGAGACAGAGCCTCGTGTGACACATGAGGCTGTTTTCTCAAAACGTTTGTCAGGCACGTCTGATTTTAAAAAATAAATGACGAAATCACCAGTAATGACGGAGGAGGCTGCACCTATGAGCTCCTCTGAGCTTATTGTTCAACACATAAACTGACTGAACTTTGTCTTCGCTGCGCTTTGTCTCGATGTTTGACCTCATTTCTCTTCTTTTTCCTTTTTTCTACTTAAACACATCCTTTGTTTTAATTAATAGGCGACAGAACAAGTCATTTTCCTCAAGGATGTCTTTGGTCATTTCAAATTTGTCAATAAAATGTGGGACATTTCCAGCTCACACCGCCTCACAGCAGTTACCGCAGCGCACGTGCATGTGTCTAATATATATATATATTTTTTTAACATTTTCTTATTGGAACAATTCGCACGAAAAAAAAAAACAAAAAACAAAAACAAAAAAAAACCTATTTAGACATGTAACACATAATAGAGCCAGTCGGAGCACCGGATCACAGCTGAGGTTAAATGTGCAGAATAGCGCCATCTCGCTGTTGCGGGCAGATATTCCCTCACTTTTTTCTCCCTCTGCTCAGACCCTCCGTGAAGATTTGTCCTCTCATAAGGTTGACCGATTTCTGTGTGCGTGGCCAGCTATGACAACAGCCTGCATGCTGCTGTCTTTTGGCGGCCACCAGTTCTATGTGTTATCGCTGTTCATTAGTGCAGGGGGTCCCGGAGCGGGTCCCGGGACCTGCGGGGGTCAGTGAGGAGGAGGAGGAGGAGGAGGAGGAGGAGTGGGGAAGGAGGGTGAAGCGCGACTTCAGAACTGCTGTCATTTCACTGTAATCTAATTCAACAAAATTATCACAGTCAAACATATACAATAGGTCCCAAATCTGGGGTCCCGGGACGCTTGTGGGTCAGCGCAGGAAGATGAACAGGGTCCCCAGAAATCAGAGAATTAATTTAATTTCTCTTGTGTGTCGTGATTGGTTTGCAGTTGCACATTTTCGGGATGTGTAAATTTGCTGGGGTTCAGCTCGGATTGCGGCTTCTCGGCTGCTATCTGCTCGTCTGCAGTTTATGACAGTGTGTGGAAAATCCCATCAAACCATAGAAAATGTCAGAAGTGGGTCCCCGTGACAAAAATCTTATCAAGCGCTGATCCAGGGGCTGTAACGCGCGTTCTTGACATGAAAAGGTGTGGGAGCCCATGAATTTGTAGCGAAAAGAGCCCGAATCTGATGACAAGAGAGGAGCTGTTCACACACTTATTGTCTTTATAATGCACGTTAGGTTGGTTTGAGATGAAAGGGAAAATGTACTCTCAATATTATGGGGGACGGTTTCTGCAAAAATCGATGCATTTGACAAATTTTGACTTTTTTAGTTTGTGTTGGTGGTGCTGTAGAGGACAGGAGGAAGAAAATCCAGCATCACTGGTGCTGAGGAGAGTCCCTACAAAGCAGAAGCGGCTGGTGGATGTAAGGTCAACAGTAAAGTTTGTCTTTATTTATTTTACAGATATTTAATCATGTTCTATGAACTGCGCCATTATTTTCAAGCAAGGTCTGATCAAGACAGCAAATATTCAACTTTTACAGCCATCAAGGCGTGTAGGTCAAATAAAGGCAACTAAGCAGTGCGTAAAAATGCGGTTAAAGACAGACAACAGTGACGGTCTAACTGTTTGCAGGCTTCTGTAATTATGTGTTTTCATTAATTTGGGCTTCGCTCTGAGTTCCCGGTAAGATGCTCCAATAAGCTCCGTTCTGCAGTAAAGTCAGGCGCAACCTCAGTGCCATTTAATGAACGGTGTGGTGGAGCTGCACCGGGGAGCGGGATAACATGTAGACCAGCGACACAAAGGAAAAATAAATAAAAATTTCCCCAGACTCATCAAGGCTTTGATGGAAACAGTCTTACTGATAAGACTTGACTTTTTTGTATTGTGGAAAAGTCAGCAGGAAATTGCACACGAGGAGTTTTCTATCAGCTAACAGGAAAAGTTAGGAGTATTTTTACATTCAGTATTTCACCTGTGGAATATGTGAACGTGTAGGCTGTTGTTCAGTGGGTTGGTGGTGGAAATGATGATGATAATAACGGTGATAATAATGATGACGATGGTGGTGGTGGTGGTGATGATGAAGAGTGTCTGAGAAAAAAAAACGTTCAGGGTGTGAGGTGTCTCTTTTTTTTTTTTGTTTTTTTTTTGAAAGCACCTTATACCGCCAGAATTACGCCAAATTAATTTCACAGTTTGAGGCGCGCGTCTGAAGTTTCGGCAAACACACACGCACACGTTTCTCTAGAAAGAGCATTAACAGACTAGAAAACAGAAAACATCTCCATCAGCGCCGCGTGAGGGCTGAGCCGTTTGCGGAGGGACACAAGAGAAGCATGGCAGGCCTGCCCGCCTAATTCATGCAAAATTGATTACACATTTAGCACTTATTTGAACAATTTATTCGGTATTTTACACCCGCATAAGATAAAGTCCAGTGTCTTCAATATTATCATCATCACAGAAGCAAGCATCGTCATCATCATCATCATGAGGCTTGAGTAGGACACGCACGCACCTATGCACGAACACGCACGTGCACAGGAAAGGGACTTGCGCAAACTGACGCCCGCAATTAAGTCGACTTAATTCGGCCATTTCTCTGTATCCACACACACACACACACACACACACACACACACACACACACACACACACACACACACACACCGAGGGGCCTCAAAACCACGCACGTGATCTCTAACTTAATGCGTTCGTAAAAGCCGAGTTGTAGTCACACTCAGGCTGCTTCACTGCTTCAGAGTGACGAGCCTATAGCGTTTATTCTGCGACCCCTGGAAGACTGACAACCACTGCGGTGCACCTAATGGGGATCTTAATAAAGTATCTATGTACCCCAAGTAACAAATCAATACAAGATGTAGGCCTACACCGATCAATACCTATGAAGTAGTCCTGATGAAATAATGCGTTAGGGTTTTGGGAGGCTGAGGAGGGAGGGGGGAGGACTGTCTAATATCCAGGAGAGTGTTTGCGGTCTCTTCAAATCATCCCTCTGGCTCACCGCTCGTCTTGGTCCTCGCCCCGCTGTGTGTGATCGTGTATATTAAGACAAATCATACTGCATAAAAAGGTGCCGTCTCCCTGCTTTAAAGCACTGGGCATGTCGTTATTTGATTCCCACCTACTGGCCCCGCTTCTCCATCACAGTTCAGTCCTCTTTCAGCTGTAAATACTTAAAACAAACAAACAAAAAACATAATAGACTATAAGCGCCAATCATGCTTACTGTGTGGCCAAATAGTAGCTTGCGACTGGATTTATTTGGCATGCAATATTCGAACTATCATAGGAAACACTGGCTGCTGCTGCAGTGGCGTTGAGATAGGCTCAGTGCGAGCGCTCGGGTTAAAAGAAAACAAATATCCTTCTGAAAATGGGGGGAAATTCAACATGGGGTATATTCACACTCTTGCTCTGCATCAGCTGCAGTTGTCTTTATCTGCTCTGTTTATATCACCACAAAGCGCTGCGTCCCTTTTCAAAGTCCGGCAGTTTTCTTTCTTTCTTTCTTTCTTTCTTTCTTTCTTTCTTTCTTTCTTTCTTTCTTTCTTTCAAGAAACTTTGCCATGTTGGTGTTGATTGGCCCTTCTTTTTGCATTTTTATTTTCTCAAATGAAAAGTGCATGAAGAGGAAAGGTTTGGTGAAACAGGAAAACTCCAGCCCTGTAATGTCCTTCTTTAAAAGGGCTGTGGTGATCACTGGCGTTCATATGTGCACGGTGTGCTGCAGGCTAGTCTGAATACACTACATGAACTCAGGAGGTCGAAAGCCTTTAATATTTCCTCTTCAACTGCAACGTCCAAACCCGCTTATATCCAGTATCAAGGGACAGGAAAAGCGCTGATGTTGTCAACAACATGATAATATGTTTTTTGCTCGGCGCTGAAAATTATAGCCGTAGGTCACATATGATGCGCAACAATTTAGAGGAAAATCCAGGTTTATCCCTTAATGCTATTTTATTTTAATACAAGCCTCCCAAATAGACTCCCGACTTGTTGTGCGAGCCCCTGCCCCTCCTGATCATGGTTAAAAAAAAACAAACAAAAAAAAAACTACATCACACTTGGACTCCAGGCAGAGGTGGCCGTATACTACCTCCTCCATTCACACAGACAGACGCAGTGGGGTACAGAGTGGATGACAGGTGCTTCAAACGCACATTACTTGTAAAGTTACAGCCTAATAGCAGTCGGCAGCTGCTGTCTGTGCAAGGAGGCGGCTGCGTGTGCGGCACTGGTCGCTTTCCCCTTTGTGTTAAAGAGAGCTGAGGTCTCCGAGGTCTGGAAGCTACAGTTCCAGGGATAGCGGGTAGATGGCACAATTTTCTTACATTTATGGGCAGAATGAAGGGAAGCCCGGTGCACTAAGTAGGAGTGAGAGGCGAAGTGTTGAAAAGGCAAGAGATAAAAGTGGAAGAATGTCGAGAAAATGAAGAAATAATACTGCATTTAAAATAAAGGGAATTTTAGAAATGAAAGCAGGACACGTCGATGTTGAGTCAGGCTTGGTCACGATTTTATAGTCAATTTTGTGAGAGAAGAGAAACTCCAGTAATAATAACAGCAATGATAATAGTACTAATAATAATTATATTTTTCCTTAAGGCGGGTGGACTAACAGACGGAACAGGTGCTCATCTTGCCCATAAGTCTTTGACTTATACCTAAATGAGCTGCGGTGCCTCAGTCTATATATGCAATAAAGCGCATGCTGTATGGGCTAATTTGTCATAGTGATAGTGCCAAGGTGCAAATAATGTGCATATTTGTCGCTTAACTGTGCGGGCGTGCATGCGTGTGTGTGTGTGTGTGTGTGTGTGTGTGTGTGTGTGTGTGTGTGTGTGTGTGTGTGTGTGTGTGCGCGTGTGAAAGACACAGAAGAGAGACTGTAAACCATATTCTTATCTTATTAAACAAATAGCGCCACTAATAGCCTGTGAGCCCTAAATAAGTTCTCAGCTTCAGTGTGTAAACCTCAACAAACGTCAACCAGCAGCACAGACTCTGCTGCACGCACGCACGCACACACATGCACGCACACACATGCACGCACACACACACACACACACACACACACACACACACACACACACACACACACACACACACAGGCACGCACGCACGCACGCACGCCTCGGCCCCGCAGCATCCTCCGCAGCCTGTAGGACTTTTTTGGTGGGGTGGGGTTGTGGGGTAATAGGGCTACCAGCTCGTGTGTCAAAAACTTCTCACGTCACAGAGGCGTAAATAAAAGTGACGTCGCAGCGAGTTACACCTCATTAGTTTTTTTGTACAATGCTAATAAATGAGCAGAAGTACAAATTATAGAGTCCAGCATATACACCACGCTCTGTCAACTAAAATCAGCCCGACCGAGTGTCGAGATCTGACCCGTCCACACCTCTTCTGAAGCTCTTCGTACGATTTCTGGGTGAAGTCAGTCTGTTCAGAGGTTTCAGTCCCTCACTGTGCTCATATAAGGATGATGGAGTGAGTCTTCTTCTTTTCTTTTTTTTTTCCTTTTCTTTATGTGTGTACTGTAAATACACGGGCCAGTGAAATCGCATTGGCTCACTGGTGATGTGGTGCAGTGTGATGTCCACCCTTAATTATCAATGTGGGGCTTAGATTGGCCTCGGTGTGTTATACCTCAGAGACAGTTTGGTTGGACAAGCAGTGAGAGCATCACTGTATGGATAAATAGCGCTTTCAGCAAGAAGCCGAGGATAAAAGACCATCAGCATCGCATCATAATCATCATTTTCATCATTATCCAGCAACAAAACCACACACAAACACATACACCAGCAGTAGTAGTAGTAGTAGCAGCAGCAGCAGCAGCAGCAGCAGCAGCAGCAGCAGCAGCAGCAGCAGCAGCAGCAGAGACTGTGGTGAAGTTGGCTTCCATATCCTGATTAAGCCTCTATACAACAAGGCTAATTCTATTTCAGGCCTAACTCTCAACTAAACCAATACGACTAATAATTTCTGATAAACCAAAGGTTTATAGCATCACAGTAACACGCGCGGAAATAACTGGCATGTAAACCCATCACATCCACTTCTTGGAGATTCACACAGTTGTAAATTAAAATACAAAAAGTTCAAATGTAGCGTTCAGCAACTTCCAGCAGTGTTAATGAAGCTCAGTGGTGCAGTTGGAAATAGGAATCAGACCATAATAACGCAAAGAACAGCCAGCAACACCAGTGGAAAGCAATTGGATTTTCGGAAAATAATTTAAACTTTTTTCCCCCACCTTCAATATAACTGTATTATTATTTAGATCATTTGGATGCTACTATTTATGATGTATACTGTATGAATTCACCCCATTAATATTTATGTGAGCGTCCAAAGGTGAAGCTGCCTTCTGCAAATAAAGCGGTGGAGAAGCTGAGGTGGGTATTTCTCCACTCCGGTGCCATGTCCCGTGTAAACGGGGATCCACTTTTATGAAAGGTTATTATCTGTTGAGGCAGGGCGCCTTATTACAACTTTGTATCCTATTTCTGAAGTTTCACAGACATCAGCCTTCAAGCCATTATTTTCCAAATAGTCTAGTAAATGACTGATCGGCATTTTTATAGAATATAATCTTAACCTTGTAGCAGAGCGAAGGAGGTGAGCGGGCCTGTTGGCTGATTGATTAATTATTTTGCAATTCATTAATCACTTTCATGGGGCAAAAGGGCAACATCCTGCCACAGCAAATTGACTCCAGTCCTCCTCCACCCCCCTCCCCAACCCCCCCAACCCGACCACACGCACCAAACACGCACATACATACAAGTTCACACGATATGTGTGGGAAGTAAAAAAAAAAAAAACATGGAAAAACTTGTGTTTTCAAATTCATAAATTATAATTTAATACCAAGAACAAATTTACAGCAGAATGCTTGTTTACAATAAGCTAACACAAACAAACAAGAATTGTGTTCAACTATAAACTTTCACACACACTCACATATATCACTTGCAATTAATAATAATAATAATAATCATAAAAAAAGTATCTATACGTTATCAATACCCTGCAGTCATATATTTTTATATATTTATATAAAAACGTGGGTCAGTTTAAACTGTTCATAATTACAATCATGTATCATTCTCTGGTCCATATGTGGCTACGAACAGCCAAAGATCAGTGTTCAATCAGTGATCCCTTTTAATTCAACCACAACATGGTGTTTCTGCGTGTGTTGAAGAAAAGCCTCAAAACAAGGACAAAATTGCTAGCTTCCAAATACACACGCGCGCGCGCACACACGCTCTCAGACACGCGCGCACACACACACGCTCACGCACACCCACGGCACCTGTCAAAGACCAAAGGAGCAATAACACTAAAGTTAAAATATCAACTCCTTCTCCAAACCTGCTCACCCTGTTTAAGTCTGTAGCCTAATAATGAACGTCGTTTCTTTTTCTTTTTTTGTTTCTTTAAATACAAGGGCTAGTGTACTGAATGCACAGATTATATCTATACAGTCAAAAAAGAGAGAGAGAGAAAACATTTACATTTATATATCAAAGGTAAAATAGGTTAGCGACCTGTGGCCATGCATTCACAGTCTAAATATACATGAAAAAGAAAACATTTTGTAGTAATATGTATATACATTAAAAACAGAACTTTCAGTGCTACTAGCTAAGTCTGCCACTCAATTTTGAAGACGTTGTATTACCGAGAGAAAAAAAATGGCAACCACAGATTTTCTTAATCACATATACTTTGTATAAAGGAAAAACTCGCTGAAATGAATTGACCTATATTTACAAGAATACTGCCTCTAATCAGTGTTTTTCAAGTGAAATACACGACTGAAGTTTCAAATCTATTCGTGTTCCCCCAAAATGTTGTAGGCCTACTTTAACAACGTTTTGATAAGAAATCACATCATGCTTGTCAGGCACTTAATGCTTGAAGTGAATAAAGGGTGACGTTTCAGGGACGCTTTAATAATACTGCTATTAAACACTACTCTGGCTAGGCTTCAAACTTTTATGACCCTTGACCTCTCCAATTTTTTTTTTTTTTTTTACAGCAAGTCAGTCATGCTTTCAGTGCCGGTTGAGCCGCTGCGGACGCCCTAAAATGCGCATAAAACGCATTTAGAGCCACCTGTCTCACATAGCTTTATGACAGCAGGTCTAAGCAACTTGTAAGATTTCTTTCTTTCTTTTTTTTTTTTAATTGTATCCAATTGGGGGAACTGGTGCCAGATTATTCAGAGGTGGATGGGATGGGGAAGACTGATCGGTCAATAATTTGGAAAGCAAAGTGAATCCTGTAACTTCGTGTTAATAAAGAGCAAAAATGTTTCCGCTGGGTCATAAAGTTGATCATGAACTCTAGAAACCTCCCCTTTCCCCAGATGGTATCGGTCATCCTAAGAATATAAGTGCGCTTGCAGCATTAAGCCTAGATTATAAGCCTATACTCCTATTGCTGTGGTTTTAATTCTTTTTAGAACTTTTTTTTAAACATTATTTCACCTTTTCAAAATAAATCATTGTCTTAGAAAATAACACCACCTGTACTACAGAAATCACATAGGCCGGTTTGGAACCAGAAAGGAGGAACAAAGAAAGTACAAAACACAGCTATACATGGACACAGGACAAGTCATTTCGAGAAAAAGAAAATTCACCTTTCGTATTTTCCCTTTCTCCAGTTTTTTTTCTTTTTACCCAAATTATCATTTTTAAATGCACTTAATACTCAAATTTTCCTCATAAGGATCAACAAAATCCCCTTTCCTTTTTTTTCCTCATTTTCTTCTTTCATTAAAAAAAATGAATCGGAGCAGGTTGTTCTGCATGAACACTGGGAGCATGTATCTGCCATTTTGAAAGTTCAGTGGATGTCTCAATTTTTTTTTCGGAGTTGGGGGGTGGGGGGTGGGGGGGTTCACAGTCATTTACGTCAATGTCTTTCTTCATGAAAGCCAGCCCCGTGTAACAGCCGGTTGGTTTTTTTTTTTTTTTTTTTTTTCAATTCCTTCCACAAAAGCAGCTATAATCATTGTAGTCTTGCAGCCCCCCAACCCCACCTTTTGTTTGTTCGTCTCCGTCTTGGTTTACTGAATTGACATGTAAGGCCAGTTAAAACTGCTCCCCGAAAGCAACATATCCCTGATGAGAGTTTCAATTGGGGTTTTACCTACCAATCGGACGAAAAATAACTGTTCTATGACCGAGGAAGAGACTGTGCGGAGGGAAGGCAAGCGGAGTAACAACTTCCCAAACCGTGTTGGCTGGTTGGGATACTGGCTCCGGACATATTCCTCCAGGGCGCACTGGGACTTCTCCTGCAAACTTTCCACATGGGCCACATCTGAGAGGCCACAAGCATCTGAGAGGGGGGGAAAGCAAATAAACATTAATAAAGTGGAACCTAAAGTGTTTCTCTCACTATGAGCTTTTTTTTTTTTTTTTTTTTTTTCCCCACTGTGGTGATATACCACTGGCGAAAATGGATCGCCTGTCATGTCTGGAAAAAAGCAATTATTTTAGGAAATTATTCTTATCCTGTTATTTGCAAAAGTGGGGTTTATTTGTCTCGAGGCTTGTTTTCATAAATAGCTAGTACACGCGTTGTTCAGTTGATGAAAATGATTTAATAATAACTTGTAATCACAATAATAACATTGCGCTAGGCGAATAATTACCATACCACAGATAAAAATATATATATATGTCTACGCTGTGAAACAACTTCTATTGCTTTGACAGTTATATTTGATTAAAAAAATATATGTGTATAAATAAAATTAAAAACTTGAACTCTCGAATATCTAATCTTAAATGCCACAAACAGGAAGCTGATGGAAACGTGAGTGTTGCCTCTCCACTATGTCCACTCAGTGTTGCTCATTTTCATCGCTGTTATAACTCGGTTATTTCCCTCGATAAAGCCACTTGAAAGTGAACTAAATAATTAAGCATATTCATAGCTAAAGACTGTGTTTTGGATGGGCCTGTCTTTCACAGGCAGAGCGAGGAAGAGAGGAGGAGGAGGGGGAGGGAGGGAGGGAGGGAGGGAGAGAAGGAGAGGGGAAAGACAGGGAGACCTACTGACCTTTAGTGAGCAGAGATTTAGCTTGGAAAAAAGGGCCCATAGCCTACGGAGTTGCCGTCATACTATACCACCAGAGACGCATAATCACTATCTATGCTGCTGCATGTGGGCGGCAGCTGATTATGTGCCAAAAACGCTTGTACGCGCATTGGTTAAGTTTGTAAAGTTTAAGCATGACAACAACCAAACCACCAAAGTAGCGAAGGCGTGTCATTCAAGCTACAGCACCCAGCTCATGTTCAAGCCTCCGGGACTCAGGTATGGAGAGGACAAATTAAGCCATCGTGGCCCCATAAAGGCTTAATAATAAAATTCAATGACCTGAAATATGATTTTTTTCCGCCCTTCAATAGGCTAACAAGCCACCAGGAAAACAATAGGCCTGGTTGGCTGCTAGAGCTAAATGAAATACAGAGGCTGGTGGCTGCAGGTATGATATCATATCAAAGACATGCATTCACTCTGCAGTGAAACCTTCTAAATTTCTTCCACACGTATTTCTCATTAATTCTCCCCTTTAATGGTGTGGCTAATGTAACAAAATAGCACGGAGGTTTGGGTCATGACCTAGTTCTGGAGCAAGTCCAGAGACGCCTTGAATCCTGCTAGGCGCAGAGAATATTTCTGCAAATAAAAATTAAAGCCGCCCCTCCTGTCACTGCTCAATATCACACAATGCTGTTAGATGCTGACATATTTTTCTATTCCAGGGTGTGCATGGGCTCTGCATGTTTTTCCCTCGGACGTGAGTGTCCAAGTGAATGACAAAAGAAGCGTTGAAACCTGCGCTTTGCTTTTACTGTGTGCAAATGGGACATTAGGCTTGTCTTTCTTTTTCTATTCCCCTCCCCCTCGGAGCCTGACATCATTTATATCTGTCATTCCCTACAAACAAGACGTGGGGTATACACACGTTGATAAATGGCGGAAAGGGAAAAAAATCAAAGTGTAGCAATTCATCTGCAAGCTCTCCAAAAGTGTATCTAAACAGCTAGATTTTACGATTCTAGGACTATTACCGTGAAGTTGTCTGTGCTATTTAACTCGAGGCTGTGTTCTGCTGTTTCAGTCATGGCTGCACTTTCCTCTATTTTGTTGTCAGTTTAATTAAAAAAAAATATCTGGTGTGGTCATGCCACCATTTCCAGTTTAGCCGTGTGTGTGTGTGTGTGTGTGTGTGTGTGTGTGTGTGTGTGTGTGTGTGTGTGTGTGTGTGTGTGTGTGTGTGTGTGTGTGTGCGTGTGTGTGTGTGTGTGTGTGTGTGTGTGTGTGTGTGTGTGTGTGTGTGTGTGTGTGTGTGTGTGTGACAAATGCCTTGATTCATTCAGAGGCTTTTATGATTTAGTAGCCTAAAGGCTGTCAAGTAATAATCAGAATATTAAAATAAAAAAAAATGACCATGAAGGCAGCATAGGTGAGCATTTAAGCATGGTGTTCAACTAAGACAAGCAACAACCTCTAGCCAGTTGAGATATATTTAGGTCAGCGTTGATCTAGCTGATGTCAGTGTGCATGTGAGTGACATTCACACAGGCTGAACTTGGAGTGTGCCCGTCTATTGTCTTACCTGTGGTGAAGAGCACAATTGCCTTTAAGCAGCTATATTCAGCAGAGTCAACGTGCAAAGCTTTGAGCTTTTCCACTTGTTCTTGGAAGATCCTAATGTGGTCCATAAAGGCCACCACTCTGTCCGCAGACATGGGGGAGGCGTGAAGGCCAGCCGCCGCCAGGAGAGGAGCCACATGCAGGGGCATGGAGCACTGCGCGGCGTTGAGCACAAATAACTCACTCCACGTCAACCTCAGTAGAGCCACCTGGTCGGTGATCTGAAGGTCTGGAAAGAAGGGAATATTCCTGGCCCACTCCACGGCGCTGAAGAGCATCCTGGCTGCTAGTTCACAAATGTTCTCGATGCCCATTATGTTGTTGGGCTGCATGCATTGACTGCCATACCGGGACGTCGGGTAGGGCTCCGCTCTCAACAGAAGAGAGATATATCCGGATAAGTAGGAATGGCAGTGCAGTGGGTCCCCGTTTGTCAAGGCGAACTGACCATGGTGTGGCTGTGTGGGTGGCACCCGTCCCCTTTGCACGGCTGCAGTAAAAAGAGAAACTACAGATATTGAAGCCTGAATTCTACAGACAATCACACAAACACTCGGAGCTCTGGACACTGCTGTCAAACCTCAGCCTGCACATTTTACAAGCGCAGAGACAAAAAGCTGACCGCTGAATCAAAAGCTCACACCTGAAGAAAAGAAATGACTTAGAGCATGTTTACTGTAGGCCTATAGCATCAAAACACACACACGCTCACACACTCACTCACGCACACGCACACACACACATTATGTTATTGCATGAGTTTAAAAAAGACAGGTTGCATTGGGAATAATGAGGCTGTAAGAGGGACTAATCGTGCACTGAAACGCCAGAGATGCGCTTTAAACGCGTTTAACACAAGCCACGCATATGTCCAGCTTTAAAATGATGTTATTCAGCAACAGCAACATGAGCTGGCTGTGAAGGAACACAAAGAGGGCAAGGGAGACCTTGCATGTTTAACCCTTAACCTACTTAGCAATTCATCCTCGCTTTACTATACATGCAGGCCTGTTTTCGACTAATATTCAAAGAAATTCTCGCGGTTATATGGAGGCTTTGTACGCTGATGCCCCGATTTGGACACACTGAGCAAGACATCGATGTGGAGATGTAGCCCGAGCTGCTATCTCTTAATTCGATACTCGCCATAATAGCGTAGAAGGCTATATTGTATCATCTATTCAATACAGATGTATCTGTACGCTCGGGGCTTCATCTAAACATAAATTCGATAGCCCTAGCCTGGCCAGGGGTCGGATCTTTATTTGTGAAATGCACAGCTATTATTGCGCCGGGGCTGGACTCTGCAACGCCAAAGATGTGGCGAGCCCCGTCTCGACCACAGCAGAGAGCGGCTCCATGGCGTGCTCCAGCCGCACAGCCGTGGAGGAAACAGTCGGCGGAGAGAACAGGCTAGGGGGGCGACATAACATGGTCTCACGGCAGGGAAAGCACATACACGCACAAACACACACACATGAATAAGAAACCAAAAAGTCCCAATACCTTCCCGTCTCATGCCGACTTTAAGGCATTTTTTGAGGCGGCAGTACTGACACTGATTGCGGTGGTGTTGGTCGATTGGACAATTCCTGTTGGCACGGCATGTGTAAGTGAGGTTCCGTCGTACGCTCCGTTTGAAGAAGCTTTTGCAGCCCTCACAAGTAAACTGGCCATAGTGTTTGCCACTGGATTTATCCCCACAGACCACACATTCAATGTGCTGTGGCTGCTTCTCCGACTGCTGCGTCGTCTGGTTCGTCGGCGTGGACTGTGTGTTGTTCGGGGGTCCTTGGACCGGAGTCTGAGGGGTCGGAGGGGCGACCTGAGAGGCTGTCAGATTCAACTGGCCTGGTTGAGGGGTGGGAAGAGATAGTCCTCCTTGGGTTTGCGAGGAAAGGGTGCCTTGGGTGTCAGCCACATCGTCCTGGGAGCCTCTCCACACTACCATTGCCATATCTATCAGTCAACGTAAAGAAACTTTTTGTCTGCCGTTTTGGTGTCGCGGTGAATAATGTCTCAAGGAAACGCGGCAAACTGGGATTAACAGCCGGACACACAAAATGTCAAATCTAGCCTACGTTGAATCCACTCTGGACCTCCGGAAAAACTGTCGATTTATTGCTGTTGGAGACGTTGCGAAGCACGTTTTCAAAACTGATGCGATGGCGAGCTGAGTCGCTGCCTTGCGCTTAAAGGCCAAGTCCAGGGGCGCTTACAGTCAGCCATCCAGTACACCCATCAATGGGAAAGGTAGTCTAAATATTAAAATAATCAACCGAGGTAGCATGGACTATTCAGTGAACGATGGAGCAGGTTTGGTAAGACCGTGCCTGCAGCAGCATAAAACAATTGGTGAGCACACTGTAGCAGCTACTATCAAGTTCCAGCACAAGTCTTGAAGAAAATCACCAACTGGGTAAAAAAAAAACAAAAACTGCGTCTTCTTCCTTTTCTTCCTATGAGGTAGCGCCAGCAAGCGCGCAGCTGAAGCCAATGTTTTGAGAGCCTGGAATATGAAGACAACTCTCCCCCCAAAAAAGCGAAAGCACTAAAACCAAAAAAAAGAAAAAAAGAAAAAAAAACAAAACAAAAAAACACAAAGATCACAACCCACAAACCTCCTCCGTGGACCGAAAAATAATAGGAAAAAGGAGTAGAGAATCAAAGTGATCAAATATGTTAAAAAGGCGGAGGTTAGGAAGTGATTTGCGATTGGTAGGAGCCGGGCTGGCAGAATGCTTTCTCTCTGATCAGCTCACTGAGCTCTCTATATAGTGAACTTTGACACGACTGCTGCAACTTAGCACACGTTACCATGGAGATCAGCTGCCATATAAGGAAGGAGAGTGTGTTTGACTGGTCAGAGCTCAGGGACCTCCCCCTGAACCCCATTGGCTAGTCGGCACTTGTGCTACTTGGTACCTTGCCAGAGCCAGCATGGAGGTCGAGAGGGCCGCTTGGTCCTAAAAGGAGACGATTTTCGGGAGAGAGGAATCATTTCTAGCCACTCTCTTCGCCCAGACTATAGGGCTATTCTCGCATGCACGCCCGGTAAAGCCTGAGCAATTTCACGAAGAAAAAGCAAAATCTCATTTCTTTGCGTCACGTCGCGGTGGAGTATATCCGGCAGCCCTGCAACAAGCTGGAATACCCAAAGAGATCTTTTTGTCCCTGACACACAGGTGCACCTTCTGGACATGATCTGTGCTCATTACAATAAAACTGTCTGTCTATTGTGCCCTTATCTTAACCCTTTAGGTATATGAGGATACAAAGACAGAGTACACCTTTGAACAATACACAAGAAAAGAAAAATGAGGAAAAATAAGGCAGTCTCAGTGTATGATACAAACATGAAGCTGATGACATTATTTAAGATCATTGTCAATAGAAACAGCATGAGAATACTTATACGGTCTCTGTATATCGTGTGAACAAGACAATAATAACCACATGTCCTTTGAATTTCTACATTTTTCTCCACATTGAGTCGCAGTGCCTATATTTGTACAGGCTAATATACCTATTAACGCTTCTTCCACACCAGGTACCATTCATCACAATCCACACCTCTTATAAAAATGTTATGATAGGCTACTGACATCATCTGGGCACCCGCTGCAGCCCGCTAATCCCCCAAGGCCACAAATATTCCTAAACCACCAGGTCAGAAAAAGGCCAACTCTGGGTCTCCAAAGTCAGACTTTTGCCATAACATGGCAAAAAGTGGAATGACTCAAGCTTTAAGTACGGACCACGTTTTAAAAAACAAGTGTCACCTGAGGTTAAAGGCCATGCCCTTCGCATGAAAGTCAGGATGAAAGTTAAACCCTTTCCTGATAAACAGCGCTATAAAAGCTGCTTGTGGTTATTTAGATGCTCGGTAGTGTCTGTCAGATGTTGGCCTATAATAAAGATAATCTACAGTTTGTGATAATGACAAACACGGCGAAGGATGCCGTGCATGTAAAACGGGGTCAGAGGCGGTTCAGAGCTGCTGCCTGCATGGTTAATCATTTTTTAGGCTTGTAGTAAAGACTGCTTTGCTTCGTGCCCAGAGGCGATCAAACTTGAACTGCAGGCAAAACTTCACGGAGCCAAACAGTTGAACCTACAGCCTATAGAGCTGCGTGTCAGTGTATGGAGAGCAGCAGCAGCAGCAGCAGCATGCATTGTCCCTGGATGTATTACAGTATATGGGTGCCCCCTAGCGTATGAAGTATTTGCTTCAAATAAGATTCAATTTAGAGGAGCCATCCGACGCGGAAACCGCTTCAGTCTCGTCTCCCGCATCGACCAAACTAACGAGCACCATTTCAAACTGATGGCTGTTTGTTTAAATTCTGTTTTACATGACTTGGACGGCAAAGCTTTGAGAGTTGCCAAAGTTGGATTTACTTTTTGCCACTTCAGACAGTCCCAGCGGTGGTATTTAGACCAATTATGTCTTTATTCTAAAACAAATTAGCCCATTATATTTTGTCTGCATGACTATTTTGTCGGTTTTATTTACAGATCCCGCGAACATGGAGAGTCTGTAAATAAAAATACACCGCAAGGTATCCACTCGCCGAGGACCCAGCCCTGCTTTAAACGGTAAGTATACATTTTTGCGCACTTTATTAGGACAATTCGGCAACGAAGCGACGTTTTGTGCATCTGCTGTGAATCAAATGTCATCTATAAACAAGCGGAGAGGTTTATCTGTTGAAATAAAAGACATGGACTGCTGCAGATAGCAACGTACACATACGATATTCCTACAGTGCGCATTGAATACGCGACTCTGTCATCTGCGCTTCTTATCTAAGTGATAATTTATATGATCATCACAATAAGTCCAACCAGTTCGCAAATACCCGTCATTAAAGTGATTGGCTAGTGAGAGTGAGGCAGGAGGTTGTAGTCTTATAGTAACAAACCTACCAAATGCATATGTTGCTGATTCGTCCGTAGCGTGATGCATCTTCTCTCTTATTCAGAATATATTTAGTCTTCCCTTTTTCGACACAGTGCACAGACTGAAACTGGCAAAGCGTTCCTCTCCAACAGGCGGGATCAAACACAAAAAAAGCACGCTGTTTATTGGAAAACTGCAATGTCTGATCATGCAAAAACTTTGGAGAGCCGAAGCAAACAACTGATGGACGTTATGTGATGTTGAGCGAGGAATTGCAAATATAGGTTGACGTGTCGTCCGAGCAGAATGATCATTTGACTGCCTGTGGAAACGATAAGGAGGCTTTACAGCGAGCAGAGATCCTGTGCGCCTTTTCTCTCCTACAGTAATATGGCCAAAACGCGCTCGTACGCCGCTGCTTTGTGTGGGCTATTGAGGAGAGAGGGAGGGGGTGAAGTCAGAACAGACACCTGTCTTTAAGTGTGGCGAGCACGCATTATGGCATTCTGCATATTAGAAATTAGGCTTTGTGGATATTGGACGTAAAGATCCAATAAGTAATTAAAAATGCCAAAATTGTAATTTTAGTGTAAAATAAACATCCAGTAACTGAAGCCTATATTATTATTATTATTATTATTATTATTATTATTATTATTATTATTATTATTATTATTATTATTATTATTATTATTATTAATTTATTTTAATTAATAATAATTGTAATATACAAATATTGTATATAGCCTACACAATAACGATATAAGTAAAGAATAATATACTTTTAAATGTAGTTATTTGTTTTTTCTACTACCACACCTCTAGCAATTATACATTATGCAGAGAATAATAGAGGCTATATAAGACATGATAATAGCCTCAATTAACCTCGCGTAAATCTATACTTGGTTGAGAAATTGAGCACCTTTTCTCACGCATGAACGTTTCAACACCGACGGAATTGATTTGCTATTAAACCCCCCAAAAGTCTTGTGCTGCAGTTTTTATTTCCCAGGTTTAAAAGTTTCCTCTGTGTGATTAGTAGTTGTTCTCCCCTCAAGCGCAAGATAAAAGCACTATATGCTCAGCAAGCCTGCATGTACACAACAATAGCGCTGCCCAACGGGACTAGTATCGATTAAGACGAGACAGAGGATGTCGCCTGCACTAAATATTTACTGATCACACACAAATAGCTGGATCTTTAACGATTTCCCATGCTCCGACTGGGAGAAAGGACTAAATCACTTTATTATTGTTAGTAAAACAAAGCACACGCTCTGGAACACAGGAGTGGGGATGTGCTGATTGGGATAAGTGCAGTTAAATTAATCGATAGTGAGTAGATAATAGTTGAGATTTACGATCGTGCAAAGAAAAAGCTTTCACTCATGTATCAGGTTAAAGTGACACATGCACTGCGACTGGTAATTCTTCTTATATGTCAACATGCGCGCACTGGTCAAAGTCAACAGGCTGGATGGGCACTAAAACAAGCGTCAGCGTGAATTGAGTTTCTCGCATCTAAATCTGACTTTTTATAAAAGCTTTGAGATGGATCATATTTGAAGAAAATGTCCTGATGACGGCGAGAAAGCCCTCTCACACTTGTGTAAAGAGTCAAAACTGGGATAAAAGTCGACTTTCATCTAATCTCTGCCTTCACCAAGTCCTTCATGCAGATAGAGGGATACTGACCCGGAGGTCTCCAAGTTCCCGACCTGATTAACCCTTCCAGACCCGCGCAGGAGCAAATGTTAACCAGACTAATCAACTTCAAGAGTCTGATTGAATGAGATGATTGTGGCAGCAGGACAGAAACTAAACTGTCTCCTTAAAAAAAAAAAAAACACAATGAAGAGAAACACTGGTCATTTTGGACAATTGGCTAAAATAAAATATCCAAAATATAGCAATTCATTTCAGATATCAGAACAGAAGCAACAGGCTCCGGCTGTTTCTAGTGTAAAATTTAAGATTTTTTTTTAGCATGAGTTCAATATTCAAAACTCCCCCCCCCCCCCCCCCCCCCCCTTGATAAAGATCACTTGATTGATGGTGCTGGTGCCCCATATGTCCTGCATTTTTATCTGCTGCATTGCATAATATGAGTCAGTAGCCTCAAGTAAAGGTTTTATCTCTTGTCTCTTTACAGCAGGGCTTCACACTGCTGTTATATTGCTATACATGAAAAGATGAAAAAAATAAATAAATAAAAAATAGACCAATTAGTCAAATGTCAGCTTGTACATTTGGCTTCATTAAGGTAAAGAATATTTGCTGACAAAACATAATTAAAGTTTCAAGAAGTTACCGCACTCACAGGTAATCACAGGACGAGATGAAAGCAAAATAAATCTTCTCCTGTAAGGATATTTTAAGATTCAAATTTTCATGATATAAAAGATTTGATAATTGTGTGGGTATACAATGAGTGATATTTATAGATTTTTTCTTTTTTACATACAGCTTTCATCCCAGTAATGACTGCTGCGTGCATATTCTTCAGTCTAGTTTCTTTTGATTTGACTCCCTTTCTTTCTTCATGGTTAAGTCTTAAGCACAGCTTTTACCCACTTAAATGACAGAAGTATACTTTAAATTATGTTTCTGAGTTTTTTGGCTTCTTAATGATATGTCATTTTAAGAAAATTGCATTCCATTATAGCAATCGACACCTCTTTATGGTAAATATGGGTTGTGTGTGTAAGTGATTCGATTGTGTGCATGCACATGGAAGCCTTACAGAGGCATGTATACACAGAGAGAGAGAAAGGTGTGTAATAGTCACCTTTCTGTGCAAGTGTACTTTCGCCTAAGCAGACATACACATCTGAGACTATTTTATAAAGAGTTCATTCAGCGCTGTAGATCACTTTCTGTCTGTCTGCATGCCCCAAGGGCCGCTATCTAAAAAAGCAATAGATCCCAGATAGCTCACTGTGTTCAATTTGCCAATGATAGATTATAGTGCCAATTTAAACAGATAGGGATCAATTTGTCTCAATGATCACTCTTTAGGCTGACTGCCAGCCAGCATGCTCTTAATGTATTTGTAAATGCTGGCTGTTTGAATCGTGGTTGTTAAAGTGATCAAAACTTTAGATTGGAGAGATGATATGAGAAATGATAAATGATGTGTTGTTTTGGCTGCTGAAGACTGCAAAGATGGAGCATACGTGACGGTTTGCTTGAGGCAGCAGCAGTGTAGCAGCAACAACCAGAAGGTCAATGGTTTAACTCTAAGGACTTGCTGGGAAAGTCTGGGTAGGGGAATTGTGTGATAAGTGCTCTCTAACCCTCAGGAACTAAACTGCTGAAGTACCCTTCGGCAAAGCAGCTTAAACCCCATCTGTCCCAGTGGAGCTGCGCGGCGACCGGCAGTACAAGACTGCGGTTGTACCGGGCACTTGTGAGATGTGTCTCTTTGAGTGTGACCTACCCTCCCTTGTCTTTTTAAAGAGGGAGAGTGGGCAGTCCACTCGGCTCACTTTTTTTTCTCTTCAGTCAGTGAAAAAGTTTGGGAGAAGACACAAGAGAGAAAGCTGTGGCAGCGTTCAGTCCTGAGCTCAGACATGGTTCACATGTGGCCCCAAAGGCAGCAGACAGTGTATTGAATTACTGTAACTGAAGGTGTAATGTGGTAGCAGTGTAGGATCTGTATAAATTACACAAACGGATGCAGAAGAGGCTGACTTCAGCTTTCTATTACAGCTACTTTGGACTGTATGGTTTATTTTCTCCAATTTTGGCTAGAAATATTTACAAGTGAGAATGACAGCCCTACTATCTAAAGTGATCATTAATGCCTCCTTATCATTAGATTCACCAATTATGTCAACCTGGTATTGTCATGTGAAAACCTTGTATCTCTTGGCGGAATTATACAGTTTGCAGTTCGAGGACAAAACACTTACAGCCGCAGCATGTTCCTTACTTCTTGAAGATTTTGGAAACACTATGAATTTTTCTGTGACGTGTCATTAGGGTATGACCAATAAAATATTACTGTTTGAAGTCATGGCAGTCAAATACGTAGTGCTGTGCAATCTGCAGTATTACACCTGCCACATTTCTGTCTAATAAAGTTTTAAATATTACATGAGCTGTGTTTTAACTGATTTTCTTCACACAGTACCTTATGTTGTGCACTTGCATTTGAAGATTTTTTTTTTTTCCAGTCTAACCATGACATTTTATTGTAAATGTGTAAATAAAGCTTGTTTTTTCCCCCACTGGAGCAATTGTTTCAACTGTATTAGACATTGAGAGTGCGGCTCCCTGTTTGTCCAATTATTCTCTGAAGCTAATTCAGACTTTGGCCTCGCTGATTCTGCAGGATATACGTACAAAGTGAAGTGGAGATTTAGCAAAACCAGGTCTTACAATGGTCAGTCTTATGACACTCTACATTGTGTAATGATTTTCTGTGGTGCAAATGTGCACCATTTATGAGCAAAGTCCTCATGTTTCCTGAAATTAAAGCAGAGCTGGATTTAAAACTAAAATTAACAGTAAATATTTAGTTTATTTACCAGTTCCAAGCCTAAAGACTGCAGGCTGAGAAATCGATCAAGCTTCAATGTTTTATCATAAGAATGCATTTCTCCATGAAAGCGTCATGAATTTTATCACATGAACAAAACCAGCAGCCTGTGAATATTGACGATGTTAACTACATCTCTACCTCCACAGGTACTGATTCAACATTTGTGAATGGAACATATTGTATTATAGCAAATACTGCCATTTGAGGTTTTTCAATCACACAAATCCACATGTGATCAATGGTCCTTGTGAACTGATGGGGGGAATAAAAAGCAAATGGGATGTGGATGGGATTCGGTTAAGACCATCATAACAGTGATCACTCTGTACGGAAAAGAGAAGATTTTCTTGGTGTGAAGATGACCTTAAGGTGGAAAGCCATAAAAGAATCACTCATTAACAGGATCTTGGTTACTTTATCTTCTATATCATCGTATGAGGACACACAGAAGCTGCTTCCAGAGCTCACAACACGAGAGTCAATACTCCCTGGGTGATGTCATGAGAGTCAAATCTTAGACTTGCTTCACTGACAATAAATTGAGAGGGGATTTGTGGACATGTGATAGTGGCCCGGAGGTGTGTGTGTCTCTGACAGACTTATTGTGCTCTCAGATACACTCTGAGCCATGAACTGTATTTGTTTGTAATCTTCCAGTTTATGAGTCCTGCTAATTAACTAACATGGCCAGTAAGGTAATCATTTCATAAGACCTTTGTCAGTTTTGTGTGTCATATTCTTCGAGGTTTCTCATTTATTTTAAGCGACATTACAAGATATGTTTCTAAACACGCAATTTTTAATGCGTATCATCCAAGCACACAGTAAAAAACAACTAGAGTTTTATGTATTCTGTTTATAAAACCAGACTATTGTGTCAGAATACCAGCAGATTTCAGTATCTGAAAGCACAACTGATGTAAAGAGGACAGATCAGGACAGTTCACTGCTTAGTATGGCGTCATAAAAGTGCAGAGGTCAACAAAATGGGAATTAGGAATAAGCACTCTCTGCTGTACAGTCGTACGATGAGTGTGAACTGTCAAATTCAAAGGCTGCATGGTGTGATGATGTCACAGTTTAGAGGAACCACAGTCGCTGGTTTCCACCAATAAAGGTTTGGTTTATGTTAAAATGTAACAACATCAAGAGGAGCTATAACCAACTCTGCTGGCTGTCAGGTGTTACAGCAAAGTAAACCACCTGATTGTGTTTGCCAACTGTCATATAAGAGGCTGAAATATTACCTAACAGTAACAATGTGACACTGAACAATAAGATATAGCTTTGGACCTAATTTTCTTCCAAGATGGCCACACACAGTCACATGCATTAATAACACCTTGCACAATTGCATATATTTTTTAAACAGTAAGAAAGACAGGACTTTTACCTCCAAGGTGATTCAAAATGCAGCCAACCAACACAAAACACTTGTGGCTGAATCAGCTTTGGTGAATCACATTCAAAGAGTTACATCTGTTTGTGGATCAATCGACAGGCGAAACAGAACTGCAGACAACAATGGCGGCTGCTGTGTCTGCAGCCATAGCATCTGGCATAGAAAAACTGGAAGGCATTAAAGCAAAGAACAAAAATGAACTTATTAGCCAAGTGTAAACACTAGCAAGAGAAGACCTACTGGGTGATCACCACAGTCTTTGTACTCAAAACAAATGTTATAAACTGGTGTAATTTCCATGGCAACAGCTGGCACAGGAGTGTGTGCTCTTGGGCAAAACAAAAAAAAAGTGCCCACACATGTCTTGTGCTGTCTGAAGTTGAGGAGCCTCATCTGGTTTGCAAAGGAAAAATATCAGAAGGGAAAAAACAACACAAACCTTCAGTTGGTGCTCTTTAAATTATTAATTGAGTAAAGAAAGACTTGGGGCAGCAGTGCACTGGTACTGAGGTGGTAGGTACATTGTGAGGAACAGGAAGTCATCACCCACACCCACACCTTTTTTCTTTTCTTTTTTTTTTTTAAAATTCACATTTCAGTCCTGTCATAGCTGAAACTTTGCCTTCTCCAAAAGTGCCTTCTTTTCTGATTTTATCAGACATAAATTTTGTTTATATCTGGATTTACCTCATTAAGGAAGTACATGAAAAGGCTGGACAACCCTAATAGTTTGTCCATTTAGTGTAATTTAGTGGTAGTTAGGTGGATGCTGTAGATTAGTGCATTGCACTACGCCCTGCAACAACAGTTGGGTGACTCTGTAGTTTACCACGATATGACTGCTGGGCCTGGGAAACACAGTAAACACATTCACATTAATTTCCAACTACTTCATCTTAATTAACATATTCAACAGGTATGTACTTGCAAAACAGCTGACGAAAACCCCACAGACACAATTCTCCATCTCACAGCTCTTGACATGTGCATACACTGGTTCATCCACTAACTTGCTCAATCTGGCATACAACCAGCGATATTCCGTTGCTTCAATAATCTGCAGTCTGATCATTTTTCAGCCATAAAGCTATTAACTATAATGGTTAAGGTAATAATATTTAACATAGCTTATTTCAAAGGAGGATTTACAGCTTTTCAGATCATTAGACTGCTCTAGAGTGTTAACTAATACTAACGTCTGGCTCCTTTTTTGATCCAGATTTTCCTCTATGACTGAAACACTGGTAAAGCTTAAAAAAAGGTGTGACTGATCTCTTCCAGCGAACATACAGTAGGGGACAAATCTGTTCCGTCAGGTTGTATAACTGGTATGGCCCACAACGCAAGGATTACGTCCTCCAGAGGAAAACTTTGAAGCAAGATGGAAATGTGTACACCGGCTCAAACAGCAGGTCTGTGTCACTAATGAGAACTCATTATGTGAATTTAAAAAACATACTGAAATACGAAAGGTTAAAGCAAAGCATACATGGATAAATAATGTGCTTTTCTCTAAAAACTCTGAATTAATATATTCAGCATATACAGTTTATGTTTGTCATTAATTGTAGCAGGTCATAATGAAGCACTGGTGTGAAATAAATGCCAAGATGCGTTACAATAAATATTGGTAAAACTTGTTTTGTATGCCTGTACCCATGCTATTTTATGTGCCCTTTTAGAATTTCTCAGCCTGTCTAAAAACTAGTAATGGTGTGAAACTTGCCAACCTTCATCACATTACGTCTGAACTCTCGATGCCCAAATTCAACTGCAGTGATAAAAAGGTGGTGGCTGTGCTTCAGTACAAGAAAAGAAGCTATCGTTTGTTTAAACACTATATTGTTTGCAGCTCAAGGTGAAAATAATGCTATAAACTACAAGGCTTCCCATAATAATATGGGTTCACATATCCAGGCTGCAAAAAAGTGAGGCCCATTTCATCAAGCTAATTGCCTGTTTGTGAGAGGGAGCAAACTTTTCTACCACCACTCTGTTATGGAGGCTCTTTCTTAATCATAAATAGAGCCCTTGTATCCCAGAGGGACTTGCTATTCTAATTTACAATTGAACTAAAGACCAAAGCTATCAATCTTGCACAGACACTTTATTTCTGCCCCCCTTCTCTCTTGTAATTGTGGTGACATAACCATAAACAACAGAGAGAAGGCTGCTGTGACTGATCTGTGGAAATGACAGCATTAACACATGAGCTGCATGTGATTGTGAGAGAGCGCGCGCGCGCGCGCACACACGCGCGCGCACACACGCGCGCGCGCACGCGCGCGCGCACACACGCACACACACACACACACACACACACACACACACACACACACACACACACACACACACACACACACACAAACGAGAGCGAGAGAGAGAGAGAGAGAAAACACACGTCAAGGTGGAATGAGCAGTCGGGGCGCAGGCTGTGACACAGGCTTGAAATATAAATGGCCACAGTGTTATGAAGACGTCTTCCTGGAACGTTATGAGGCTTAATAGATTTCACTAGTCGGAATCAAAACAATGCAAAAGATGTTATTAAGGGTTTATAAGTAGTAACTAATGACATCATTAAATGTTAATATATCATTTACTAATGCTTTATAAACCAGTTATTAGCAATTAGCCAGCAGGTGTTTACCGTTAATAAATGCTCACAAGTTTCTCCTTTACAAGTAAGAAATCCAACTGGTAGTTATGAATATTAATAAGATTTTAATAAATGGATTTTGTTCCAGGTGCTCTGCAAACCTTTTCCAGAAGGTAAGGGGTCTACGAGTGTGTTGGAGGGTCTGATAAATTATAAGCTCACTGGAAGGACAAAGTGTCATGCATGAGTTTTTTGACAACTTAGCACTCCAAACATTGTGCTCATTGATAGCTTTTGACTTACTTAAAAAGCATTAACAAAGAATTCATTAAACATCGATAAAGCTCTTTGTGCCTGAGCAGAAAGTGGTATCAAGATCTAATATATAACATACTTCAAATGCATTGCACAGTGTGTAAGACAACAAGAGGGACACGTCTCTATAGCCACACATCTTCCACAGAGCGCTACGAAGGTCTCATGCTGTTAGCGTGCTGCTACAGAGCCTCGGACACATTCCTGCTCGCAGTTGCGGTGCAGTGTCACTGTCGCTGCACCGTGCCTCAGTGATGCCTTTAATGATGAGTCTTTTCGTTAATGAGTTAATGCAAAAACTCTCAATGTCATCAGCAAAGATAAGAGGGAAGAAAGCAGTGCATTGTACACATAATGACAGGCTCCCTGCTTGCCCCTGAGATGTCACGGGTCAGCCATGTTAAGAATGTGTGTGCCCAATCATCCACTGATCTTTATCTGCAGGGCCTGCAGCTAACCATGACATGGGCCCAATCAGGGGTGCTGATGAATGGACAAAGGGGCCCTTGAATTGTTGAAGCTGCCACATGACTGCCTCTCTACTAAATCATGATGACATTAGCAATCAATACACCAATTACTGAACAAGATATTAAACATGTTTGGCAAAGCAATGATCTTTGCAAACCATTCTGTACGTTTCAAGGATTTGCGTAAGTCACAATGTCACCAGCAAGTGCATGGCTTATTTACAATCACTTCCACTGACGCTTAGGAGACAATTTCACGCTCAAAATGAACAAATAAGCAGAACAAATAATTTTCTAAAATGCCAATCTAATGTTTGAAGTTCTAAGTGATGTCAGTTTTATTTACACAGCACCAAATCATGGCACAAGTTACTAAATGAGATTCTTCTTGACTGGAGGAATGCCATTCCTTTTCAAGTTTTCACAATGTTTGCTTTGATTTGCAGGTTTGGGGATTATACCACGGAGCTAACTTCCTTTGTTTTATTATATTCCTTTTTAGAGTGTCATTTGCAGTGAGCCTGCAGCACAATCAACAAGTCGACCAGTTTGGCAGGGTCTTCTGTTATATTGAAGCATGGCATTGAATTAAATGCCAATGGAATCACTTCCTTAAACTTAGCTACAGCACTATCTGATGGACATCTACTGTAGTAATTTTTTCCTAACGAGGGTCAGTCCAGTAAAAAGAATTCAAAAGTTATTAAATAATGGTCTGATACAAGAGGATTCTGTGGAAAGATGATTAAATGTTCAATTTCAATGCCATATAACAGAAAAAGGTCCAGGGTGTGGTTAAAACAGTGAGTGAGGTTATATACACTCTGACAAAAGCCAATCGAATCTAATAACGAGAAAAATGCAGTACTTATCATTATCGATGTCCATATGATTATTAAAATCACCTACAATAATTACTTCATCAGTTTTAAAATTTTGCGGATTCAGATAAAAGTGCAAAACCATAAATTAGCTTCACAAGTCCGAACTGAACCAAGAGTCCTAATGACGTCCATCTGTGCACCCAAAAACAAAGCAGACTGTGATTAAAGTCAGTTTGTGATACAGTCTCTACAGGGGCCTTTCTGTGTGGAGTTTGCATGTTCTCCCTGTGTTCACCTGGGGTATCCTCCATAAAAACCCCACTAAAAATATGCAAGAAGATCACCACCTGACCAATGGTGACAAGAAGGAACTGGGTCCCCGGGCGCCGCTGTCAGCTGGCAGCCCACTGCTCCTGGTCTGCCGCGGAGGAAGGACTTCCAAGATGGGTTAAATGCAGAAGAAACAATTTCATCAAAAGCATGGTATGTGCATATAGTGTTGTTGTGTTCACTGAAGCATAGCATATGCATGCTGTGTTGTGTTGTGTGATGAATAAAGTAAGTCTTAATCTTGCCTATGCCTTTAAAAAGAACCCACCAATGAGTGATGTACAAAGTGACAAATTAGGACCTCAGATAGCTTCAGATGGCACAATGAGGTAGAATATAAAAGGTTGAAGGGATAAATTCCAGCCGTCACTGGCATCATAAAACCTGACAAATTGTAATAACGGACTGTGTAATCCACACCACTGTCATTCTCATTTCTTCAAGCTCTCCCTGACACAGCTATAGTCTCAGATTCAAGTCTGCAGCCAGGTTTGGACAAAAAACCCCATCCAGTCCGGTGGCGTTTGTCTTGTTCTACATTATCTGAAATCAAATGCTCTATTCCACTCCCACCGTTCCATATAGAACAATCAGTCCGGCCCTAATGTGGGAATGTCTGTAATCCTCACAAAAGGACGCTGACATTTATACCCAGCAGAAATGAATTGGACGGGGCCTGGGTTCCTCCAGTGGCTTTGTACATGGTACACTAGACTGGGTGGATAGATAATGACACTTTATTACAGGGTCATTATGGCAGGTAGCTCTCAACGATGAAAAGGCAGATCTAGTCAACATGGACAGCTTTGAGACAGGTGACCCAGCATGTTAACAAATATGGCAAATGGGCATTATGGGACTAATGAATTCAAAAGACGCTCTAGGGAAAGATCAGTATAATAGCTGGGTCCATCTAAGCTTTGCCAAGAAAGATACACATCGTACGGCTGGTTTAAGAAAATATTCTCAACTATTGTGACCTTGCTTTCCCACAGTTTTGGAAGATGAGAAGAGGAAGACTCTGAATTATTACAACTGGAGAGCTACACATGCTTTATGACCAAATTTTACTGTTTTCTTTATCTCTGGTATGATTAGCAAATTAAGAGGTCATTGATTTAAAGGTCATTGATTTAATGCTATGATATATTCATGGTGTTAACACAGCTACAGAAGTCTTATAGTTTTTCTTTTCTGTTTGAGTTATGTGGCTTAGTTTTGGTTAGCATGCATGTATTCTCATTATGGCAAAGCAAAGGGACATGCTGGTCTTCTTATGTAGACCCCATTCGGTTTTCATCAGACAATTAAATCTGAAAGGTTGGAGGTAGCACCTTCATCACAGTAAGGCTGCCTGACATGAATTAGCTATTATTCATTGAAAAATTGCTCAGTAATTCCCACCAAAATTTCTGTTTTCACATTTCTGCTTGTGTATGAATTAAACACAGTATTTCATGTCACTTATTGAACTTTAGAGGTGCTGGTAGGCATATCTTTGAGCTTTGAACGAGCCAGGCTAGCTGTTTCCCCTATTTCCAGTCATTATGCTAAGCTAATCACCTCCCGCCTTCGGCTCCATACTTAACGCACAGACACGAGAGTGGTATTGAGCTTCTCATCTAACTCTCGGAAAGCAAGCGTATACGAGTGTTTCATAAACTGTTTGCAGCATTTGGCAGTTCTCAAAATTGCCACTAAAGCCCACATGTTCAGAAACTACATTAGTTATTGAGACAATATATTAAATCCACATGTTTGATTACATCTTATGGCTATATTAATAATATAAATGTGACTAAGATGCACTGTAGTAAGGTTTGTCTCTTAAGTTAGTAAAAATTAAGACATGTTTCATCTGTTTTGTTTGGGTTTACTGCCTACTAACACCTGACTGAACAAAGCATATAAGCAAGCTCAAATTATTACAAGCAAAATAAAGCCAAAAGTGCTGCATCATTCCTACATAGTTCAGTCTAAGTATTAATGTAATACACTAGATCACGGCAATTATTGTTGCCTTTAGAATGAATGCATCGATCTACTGTCACCACTCCAGTGCAGGCTGTGGTCCAGTGCTCATGGTCACTGCTGTAAATGACATCAGTGTGAACCTGATTTGATAATGCCTTTCCAAACCCAAGTTTAAAACTGCGCTGAAGGATCAGAGAGCGTTTCATCTGGATGCCAATTTGTAGAATCCATCCAACATCTGCTAATTTACAGTAGGAATCTGCCAGTGTCCAGCACTGTAACCCCCCGAGTATGAGTTTAAAATGATTCACATTTCTGTCAAACATCTAAAAACCATTTCATGAAATGAAGCCAAAAGAAAGAAGACAAAATGTGTGTGTCAAATGTTATTCACAGGACAAACTCCACAGTGAAATGTAAAAATGGCCGCATCTGAGGCAGTTCTATTCCGACCACTCACAGGGGTCAGGTTTCTGTTGGTATATCGATACTACTTACAGAACTTGGATGTTCATCCTGCTCTTTTGTCACTGTGCCAAACGTTTACCCAATGAGATCAGTCTAGGTGGCTGCAAATCCTATAACATGAGATTAGCCCTTTTGACTTCACAGACAAGATAATGACATTAGCTAATGTATGAACAATAGAATACCTCTGTGTGCATTCTGATACCTCGCTGAGAGAGACACACAAGCACTCTGTTCTGATTTCAGACAGTTTGCTTTGAATACCCTGTCTCCACCTGATCGGCTAAAGGCATTCACAGACATTTCCATCTAATATGCAACCTGCTTTTCATGGACAATTAAAAACAAAGGCTTGCTTGTCCTGGGGACTGTATTAGTGACAGGGAAGTCTATTTCCTAGAGCGAATTTCTTAAAAGTGCTCATCACAGCAAGTGATTCTCATCACGTACGGTGTGTGCTACTGGGTCACACTTGATGCACAAGTGGTTTAACACTGTACCCTGTAAATAGATGTTAACCTGACAATGGCAGGAGTGATTAGATGCTAGTCGCTCCTTCACCTCCAGTTGCTCTTTCCTGAACTGATGCTATACATAGTTTTTTTTCTACATGAGGATACATTTGAACAGCTTCAAGTTGCTGCTCTAATGTGACCCAGGACCTTGGAGGAAACTTTCCCTGTAGACCGCATGGCATGGCGGTCTAAGACGAGATTTGATGCGATGGTGAGTACATGTGTAGCCTACACGAGCCAGTGATGGTATGTTGCGTGCATTTTTTTGTTTTGTTTCACCCCTAAGACTTAAAGAAGGGGATTTTAATAGCAAAAACAAAAAAAAAATGTGTCTCTTTCACAGAAATATGCCCTTTATATTAACTTCTCCAAGGTTTTCAAGGGGTTACACTTGTGTCAAAAATGCAAATGAATGACAGATACATCTTCAGGTCGTTTGAGCAGCATGTGGACTTTATTCAGTTCAAGTTATTTAACAGACGGTTTGATTCATTCAGCCAGGTGACAGCAAAGAACGTTTAACGGTCTTGGATCTCATTGAGAAGTGGCTACATCTCATAGCTACATGGAGCATGTGCATCCATCAATGATTTTGTTCAGTGGAAATGGATGAAAATGAACCAGTGATAGTTTCATAATGCAATTACACATCATAACCTTATGTGAATGAGAGAGGGCACTGCTTTAACATGATGTTATCATACAACAATTAGAAGAAAAGACCAGGGGAAAGGTTCAAAGCACAGTCAAGGGTGAAAGTCTCTCAGCCAGTGAACTTTGTGACCTGTGGGTTTTCCATGTGACCCCACCAATAAGAAATGCCTTAGGTAATTTAAATCAAGTGGAGGTGTGTCACTTTCAAACAGACTTGGCTGAAGAGCAGCGCGCTGCTCCCCTGACCAGATGTGTGGGGCTTTTTTTTATTACAAGAGAAGGAGAAGCTGATAGTTGCAGGTGCAAGGCTGACATGAGGGCCAGCTTTGCAGGCCTTCATAAAGGGGATATCCATTGCCTGCGTTTAATCAGAGCCAGTGGGACGGGATGGGATTCATTGCTCTTTGATGGAGAGCACTGTTATGAAGATGGACAGTCACTTTGCTCTCTAAGTGAAACCATCGTTTAGCCTCAATTCCCAGAGAAAAGGCCCATTTGTTATCCACAGGGGAGTGCAGCAGGGGTGGTTATGCTAGGTGGAGGCTGCATGCATTTTCCACACAGTTAGCGTGCATAGGCATATATTTATGGTCAGAGGAAAGTGACTATGCTAAAGTCAAAGTGACATACAATATAGACTTTTAATATCCGTTTATACCAACAGAGTAAAACTGCAACACAGACACACACACAGCTGTATATGATCTGTGAGTGTGTATCTGTGCATGTGTGCATACATGCTGACTCGTGTGCATTTATCTACTGTGGGGGTATATATGTACACATAGTCATAGTGCAACTGTGTGCTATTACTTCAAAGAAGATGCTGTTACATCAACCTTTCCAACACAACTGATGGACAAGAGAGTCAGTATAGGACAAATCAGCAAAACCTCTCAATGAGATCAATGACCTTTTATTTATTTATTTTTTTTTTTAGGTCAACATCATTGTTCTTAAATTTCTTACTTTTTTTTGTTAGAATGTGCAGCAAAACTGCATGTTTTAGACTACAGAACAGTCACGGACATGGAATATTAACTGTGATTAAGGTTTGAAGGTAAGGTTAAGGAAAGATCGTGGCTACAGTTAATGAAAGAGGTGGAGGTTAATGGATTGCAGGTTTGTGATTGGACACAAACTCCTGCGTGAAAGTCAGACATGCTATAAGTACATCCACCACCCCAGCAACCACACCCTTCCTTCCCGCCCCACTTCATAAAGGGCACTCTACTCCCTGCACTGGCATTGGACATAAATCATGAGGTGCAAAACCATCAAATATGAATGTATTTCCTACAGAAACTGTGCTGAATTATCACCACTTTCCTAAACTCAAAGAGGCGTTTAGATGCCTTTAAAAAGTGGGACGATTAACACTCTGTCCAGCGTTACAGTCCTGACCTCTGTGAGTCTGTTAAGATTCATTTGAGGACAGGTTTATCAAACACTTTTGTCTCTAACAGGAAAAGAATGAGTCTTGTCAAAGGGAGTGACACAGTGAAGAAGACAAGTCTATGTGTAGCCTTAATTCCTTACTCAGTCATCCAAGAGGATGAGAATTACACCATGTATCATTCTGATAAAGAAGCTCCACTAACCCTGTTCATGAATTTGGACTCAAATTTTAATACGCTAAGTGGGAGTGTGTCTGAAAGGTTAATATATAGGAGAAAAGGCCTTTGATTGGACATGAGTTATTGTTAATGATATTAACTAATCAAATTAAAGAAAATTAATTCGCTGAATTAGATATTGTGTTGCAGGTACACACACCATACACACACATAGGCGCATTAACACAGAGTAAAAAAAAAAAAAAAAAAACCTCAACAAACTGTTATCAGGTCTGACATGTTCCTAATTCTCTAAGCCTGACACTATGCTACAGTACCCTTTCCTTAGCTTTTACTGATTTTAAATCTCCCTGCTGTATCCACTTTAAGGAATTTTCCAGATCCATTGTTTTGTTTCTAAATAACCAAGCTTGACAGGCCTGCCTTGGACCACTGCTTTATAGTATCAGGGTATGTGTGTCTTTTCAGCCACATGTTGTATTTCACACTTGCATTGCCCTGTCTCAGCTATCATGCCTTTGTTGTGTTTAATGGTATCTCCAGCTTTGGACCACTGATACCAGCTGAGCGGTCAGAGTGTTAGCACTCCTCAATATCTATTACAATTAGTTTTTGATTAAGGAACCCTGCACGGCTGTTTGAAGCCTTTAATGTTGTGTCAACTGGACGATGATGGAGAGAGCAGCATGGACGCCTCCCAGTAACAAAGCGGCCAGTAAAAGGCTCCGAGTGAACCATTTTATCTTCTTAATGGAAACCAGATGACTTTTCTTTCCTTTTTTTCTCTCTCCTTTTTAATGTTGAAGTTTTTCTCGAAGTGATACCGACACCAGAGTATTCTCTCACTTATGTAATTTATGCCAGGGTTTTTGGCAGCTTCATTTCACCTTTCCCATATTGGCTTTGGCCAATGACTACAGCCTTGGAGCAAAGCATACATATCAGTTCAGCAAGCAGTACAACAGATCGCCTCCAAACATCACAATTAGGATTCATTTAAACATATGAAAAGAAACTTTATTTTAGAGCTCAAGGTAAGTCACAGCTCTAATAATATCTGTTTATTCTGATGTGTAGTGTAGTCTTTTTTGGTTCTTTTAAATAAAATCAACCTTATTAGCATTTACACAATTCCAAATTATGAATCTTGATGAGTGTTTGCAAAGTAGGTCTCTTGTCTGAAGAGTGGGTAGTTTAAAGACTGAGGCACACTAGTTTGTTTAGTTGTTAGAAACTATTAAAAGTCTTATCCTCATTGATTAATTCTTATTCAGTGCTCTGTTATGTCGGAAGTTTTTTCTTAGAGGAAGAAAGAAGCAGGAAAGCAACACCAATTACTTTTCTGACCTCAAATTATGCTTAAAAGAAGTACACAAAGTAAGATTCTTACTCTCGATTAATGTTGCCAATGGACAAAAAAAGAGTACAGTACAGAAAGTAAAGTTTCCACAACAGTCAAAATTCAATTTTTATGGAGTTGTGTGCAAGTAAGCATGTTAGAAACTTATAATTTTCTACTAAATATACCTTCAGCAAACCAAATCATAGACTTGTAGAACTTCCTTTCATCAGTTATACTGTGGTACATCTTCCTTCAGAAATGTGCTGCTTTATTTATTTCTGATAGGTAATTTAGACTACTCTTCTGAACATTTTATGCAGCAATGGCCATTACAAGTTTGGAAAGTAAGTAAGCAGTGCCTACTGCGAAATTTCAAAGCAGTCAAAGGATTTCATAAATAAACATGTCAAGAAGTCCAAAGGTCAAACAACCACACTGCCTTTCTGTATTTTAAAAAGCAGCAAAATATTCAGGATTCATGTTCAGAGCACCCTGGTGGTTTTGAGTGATCACACGTTGGAGCAATTCACAGAGAAATAAGTTCTCCTCGAGTATTCTGCTTAGTTACTGAAGGAATGTGAGAGCAATAAAAACATTTCTCTGCATCTCATCAAAATAAACAAAGTGATCCTCACAAAAGCTTCGATGATGTTCTGCTGAGGCACAGAATTAAAGCACCTTGTCCTGAGCTCTGATCAGAGACCATGTTCACTTCTGACACTGAATAACCAGCTAACTTCACTTCCAGGCATCACTTTGAGTTAAAAAAAAGAAAAAGTGATAAATCAGCTGGGTAATCAATTACTAAGTAAAAACAGTCATGAACATGCTGGAAACAAGCGATCCAAACAACATGTGACTGTACAAAAGAATAATGAGCCACTGCTCTGACATATCACACATACGCTGACTGCTGCCATCAGAAACTGTACAATCCAAAGATCCTTTAATGCTGTTTATTGAGGAGAAACTATGAATTCTTAGCATTCTGAAGGTCTTTCTAATGTTTAATGCTGCTGAGGACTGTGAGGCCTCTCTGTCACACTCACAAACATGAGGGGGAGATAAAAAAAAAAAAAGTCCTGGCATGCAAGCAGTCTGATAAGTTGCAGCTTGTGTAGTTTTGTTTAGTTTACTTAATCCCCGAGCTGGAAATGACCTTGTGAACTTAAGTTGGGTTGAATGTTTTTTCTGCTCCTTCTTTTCTCTTTTCATTTTACTCAGTCAGCAGCTATTTCTCCGTACAGCACCTTCACTACACTTTGGATGGCTTTCAAATGTTTAAATCTCGGAGGTGTAGCTGCCATCGAGCACATGCGTGCCTCTGCCGTTTCACCCGACTGAGCCGGAGATTTCTGTCTGCTGCATTCACACATCACAGGTCAAAGATCGCTGTCCTAGAACAATTACATTCACTCCTTTAGCACCAGCTTGAACCTGCTTTCATCCAACATGCTTTTGTGCACACATGGCCTATAACCTGGCCAACCTTGGCTTAATCATTACATGACCTGTTTATCTGATTGTCATGCAGGTAACCATTAATAAGTGTTTACCTCCCGATGACCTCTGAAAATGTGCATGCCGCCTTTGCCCCACAAATGTCAGCCCTATCAGACAAGTTGGCCTGATTTCCTTTTTTTTTTTCTTCTTTGAAAGGGCCTGCACCTTGGACTCGAATAATTCAACAGGGCCAGTATGACAAAAACCCACATTTATAGATTTGATTCTCCTCAAATTGTTTTCAATTTCTTTTGAAAACAGCTCACTCATAGTTCATCCCCAAACACTGGGATTGCTGTTGTGTTATTACTTATATTACTTGATGATTTGGGACAAAGTATGTGCCAAGTGGAGAGAAAGAAAGACAGAAAGAAAGACAGAAAGACAGACAGACAGACAGAAAGAAAGAAAGAAAGAAAGAAAGAAAGAAAGAAAGAAAGAAAGAAAGAAAGAAAGAAAGAAAGAAAGAAAGAAGATTAATAGAGAGGCAAAAATGAATCTGGCTGAGATTTGTATTGGCTTTGTGAAATCCTGCCATTTCCCAGTTACCAGCCGTGTCTCCCATCTTGTGTTTAGCTGATGCAGAATGATAACTCACCAGTTGTCTTCCTCACTGAGATGGGTAATATATAGCGGAGAGGTGTCCTGACATAGTTATAGCTGTTGGTGTCCTCGAAAAGACAAGGAGAGTCAATTACAATGGCAGAGCAGAACGCCTGTACGAATGTCAACTCCCCGCGCAGACGGCTGTGATAAATAACACCTGACCTCACACCAGGCGGTGGTTTCTCTGCAGGGCCCGAAACAAGCCTGCACGAGGAAATGTGAAATCAAGGCAGAATGTGAGGCACTTTAGGAGAAGGGTGTAGGGCATAGCACAAGAGGACAGGGGACGTCTGAATGAGCAGCAAGACATGTCAAGAAACATAGTGCAATTGCACTACTGGTGTTTACTTTATGGCAATGCTGTGAAGATATGAAACTTCACTTGGGGGGTGTTGTGGCAGGCCCTGCTGTTATTCATACCTGCTTCTGACAAGAAAAACAAAGCTCCAACCCGCCCTGCACATACTCTATTTGTCCGCATGAGACATAAAGCAGCAGGTTGGTCTGCCCAGAACTCCCATTGTGCCCGTCTGAGTGTAATCTTTGTTGACAGAAAGCAAGTGTGGGTATCAGGTCACTTTCTATGACTTCCAGTAATGCACCACCACAGAGCTCTGAAACCAGCAGCGGCAGCGTGCAGATTGTTGATGCTCTAAGCACAGAGACCTCTGTACATGGTCGTGAACAGACTGGATTATTGGGCCCCAGCAAAGCTGACAGTAGCAAGGTGAGGGTAGCATAAAGCACTGCAATAGAGAGCACAGCTGAATATTCTCACCCTGCGCCTGCACGTGCATGTACTTTGTGTGTATGCATGCACACAAGCGTGTGTGTAAGGGGCACAGAGGGGCAAGTGGGGGAGTCCCAGGTCCCATGGGAGACATGCTGACTGAAAGAAGGGAGGAATGAGCAACAGGCAGACACAAGGGCACAGGCAGATGTGTGCAAAGATAAATAAGGAGATAAATCACTGAGTGTCTGAGCTCCAAGGCATTTGCATTCCTGAAATGAAACTCCAAGGAGAAACACTGGTGTGTACTCGGCTTCAGTGACTTTAAACAAAATATATACAGTATGTGTGGTGTATGTACAGTACATGTGACGTGTGTTCGTGTGTGGGAGACACGGAGAGACAGACAGACAATATTTTTCCTCCTATGAGCTGTACAGTAAAATGTATCATGTTACTTCATCAGACAATAACCTTTGCGCAACCCTAATGAAGTCAAACGACTGTTACCGAGTGACAACAACTCCTGGTGGGTTTCAGCTTTTATCACGCGTTGCACTGAAGTGAAATAATGAACTCAAGCAAATTGGAGGTAATTTTGATAACAAGCATTCCTCAGCTCTGTGTGCTAAAATAAATGGTGCAAGGGGTCACCTACACATGTTTTTTTTTAAGGCAAGCCATGTTTGATCTATGGAAGGTCCTGGGTTGTCTCAATGTCAAAAAGAAGGACACTCCCCTTCTGGGATCACAGAGCTCCACATCTGATTTTCATGTCCACAGAAAAGACGGCTGAGACAAAAAGTGTGCCTGACAGGGAAATGTGCTGTTGAATTTATTTCCAAATCCTGATCAGATTTTTCCTGCTATTATCAGCTGCTTTGAAGCATCAACAGCGGGTTGAAAAAAGCAGTGGAACAGCCCCCTATGCTTTCCAGGAAAGAGTATCATAATATGTGCCCCCCTGTGAGGCACTTTGTATTACTGTACGTATGAAAAGTGCCATGTAAATAAAGTTGATTTGATTTGAATATTCTAAGGCCGCATTAAAAATATTGCAGGTTTTGCAACTCATTTATTCACAGAAAGGAATGCAAGCACATTTACTGATTTTAGTTTGGGAAGCCGATCTAGTCCTCCCTCTAACTTATGTGAATATAAAATACTGAAGCGAAATGTTGCCGTTCCTACATAATCATTCACCCTGGTCATAACTTCACCAGCACTGGGATTTTCCCATGAACAGAGCAGGCAGAGAACTGAGAAAACTCAAAGTGGGAGGCTCTGGGTGTGTGGGAGGGAGCATGAAGGAGAGACTGTCATCACTAATTCCTTGCCAGGCAGCCCAAGAAGTGTTGACTAACTAATGACCGTGTTTAACAAGTGAAGTGTATCATGCTTGAGGAAACACAGCTGGATATGGGTGCTGTGCATTGAGTGACTCAGAGAAAACAAGTCATTGTCTTAAATGCTATCCACCCACAAACAGTTTTCTCAAAGCGAGGAGGATATGTATTCATGAATGGAGTAAAGAGGGAGTTAAACTGGTGAAGGGAAACAGCTGGACTTTAAAGCCAGTATGGTTGGCGGCTGGGTCACAGAGGCATATCTCTGTGGTCCTGTGGTGGGAGTGGAGGATAAAACGGTAGTCCAAGACTCGTAAATGAGGGATAGAAGGATTAGGATGTGAGTGCAAAGGAGAGGAATGCAACTTATCTAAAGGATTCTGGTACAAAAAGGATGAGGGAAACTGAAATGTTTCCTGTGTAAATCATCCCGCCGCATCGGCTTGTGCAACAATCAACAGCGGCTCATTTAGAAGAGAGATGTCATCTTTAATAATAGGTCACACTGAGTTCATGAGTGTTATGAAGAACATAAATTAGTCTGGAGAAAATGAAAATCACCTCTTTCTACCAGAAAACACCTCCAAATTACATGGGATTTAAGCATATGTTATCAACTTGTCTGACAATGATTTTAACTCAAATTTGGCATTTGGCAGTTACACTAACATGTGTTGGGATGATGCAGTGGAGCCAAGTTAATGTTTTATATTATAACTGCAGCACTCCTGGCCAGACTAAGGCTCATGCTGTTTTGTATTCCTCTCAAGAGTGTGTTCATAACTCATTTCACATGCCAAGATTCTGCTTGCCCATAATGAGGCAGAAAAAAGGAATTCCATTTTACAACAGTGCTTTAGATGAACGGCGAACGAGTGTTTCCCTAAAATATCCTTCTAATGAGCATTTTTGCTCACAATCATTTATGACCAAACTGCAGTTACCTTTTGACCATGTGATCTGAAAGAAGAAAAAAAACTGTCCCTATTTATGGCCTCTCCATTACCTTATTACCTGCCTCAGTCAGTCTACACTTAGTCAGCAAAATAAATTTTATAAACTCATTTTCGGGAACATACACCACTAATTCAACCCTGTCTCCAAGAAATTATGTCCATTTACTGCGAGTCTAACAGTAGAAATGGAGGGCCAGCTGGACCATGTTATTAGCAGCTAGGAATGGCAGCGCCAGTCCGCCACTGTGGTCCACACTGAAAATTCTCAACAGCTATCGCATAGATTGCCATGAATGAACGTAGAGGACATTCATGGTCCTGCGAGGATGAATGCAGCTGAGTCTGGCTACACCAGTAGGTCGAAGTTTGCACTTGTTCTGTGAACAAGTTCTGTGTTCTGTGATCTCAACATTTTTTAGAGGCATAAAAATGATATACAGGCATTCATATTCCCCAGAATTCTATCGACTTTGGTGATCCCCTTTTTTCGCCACCACGAGGTTTTTCATGACATGTCTCAACAGCTATAAAATGGATTGCCATGAAAATAACTACACACATTCATGTTCCCCTCAGGAGGAATTGGAAACATTTCATCTAGCGCCATCATCAGGTCAAACTTACAGTTTGTATTATTATTTAAATAAAATATCCACAAAGATGTGGTAAATATTGGCATTGTCACTGTATGTCAGCATGCTGACATTAGCATTTAGCGTAAAGCAGCACTGTGCACAAATACAGATGTTTGGCCACTAGGGAAAGACTGCGGTCTTGTGTGTGGTCTGATTGAATATTAAAAATGTCAACAGTAACTTGGAGCATATGACACATGTTTACTGCATTAATATTTAAACAAAACCATCTTTCAATAAACTTAATGAAAACACACTTGTTGGTTAAATCTAACCACACACTGGAGTCAGATGCAAACCTCAGGCTCTATGTAATAACCACCCCGACCTCTCTCCTATGACTTGTTTGAACTTCAAAAACATAGCACCTCTTTCACTGCAGAGACAATTATGTTTCCTAACAAAACATACTTTGGAAGGCAAGGTAGTTCCTTGGAGTTTTGTGCGGCACAACAAAGAAAAACTTGCCAGCGAACATAATGCAGGCAGTTAGGGTTCCTTCAAAATGTATCTGGCAAAACAAATTAGTGAAACAGAAACGTGAGTCAGGGTTAACAACTTCTGTGTGAGAGTTGTAAAAATGTACAAAAACAGCAAGAATTGAATTTCACAAACACACACGCATAGAATTTCCATCATTTTGGAGACATTGAATAGACTTCTATTCAGTCTTCAACCTAAAATGTAATAATTTATATTATAGGGACTTGCATTTTGTCCCCATAAGGAAGACGAGTCCCCACAATGAGACTGTGTAAACAGATTTATGTCCCCACAAAGTGAGTAATACACATCCACACACGCACACATACACAACAACAACATTCGGTGAGGAAGCAGCCCTAAGCCACTTAAATCTGTGCTATTTGATAGTGTTTGTGAAACATTTACTTGTGACCTGCGCTCTCAAACTCCTTAAGCCATCCACATGACTGAGGGATGTGAAGGGCCTTTTAAGGCCCTAAGTATTGCCAGAGTCCTCCTTATATTACTGATGATATCTGTCCTGAGGAGTTTGCTGACAAGAGCCCAGGGATCAGAAATAGCCATAAAGCAGATGGGGAAATTACATCTTATCCAACACATACTGAAATGGCCTGTCTGTTGATAGAAAAGGCTCACTACAGTGTCTTTAAGCAGGGATTTAGCCTTTGACCCATCCTCCTCAAGCCCATGGACACTACTACTACATCATGACTCAGTTGCCATAGATAGCTTTACACTGCACTGGAACACACTGTGCTGTGATGCTGGTATGCCTGAGTGCTAAACAGGATGAGGGAAATCCTTAAGCAGACCAACTGGCAGAAATACATAAAATGCTCTCGCACAGAGTTCAGTAAATAGATGTGTATTGTTCAACTACAGTGATAAGACGTGTTTGTACAAATTGTGCTGTATGCACTCTCACAGCACAGAGTTTGATTGAATATTGGAGAGACAGAGTGAGAGCGCGAGACAACATTAATCCCTTAAGCCCTTCAATGATGGCCTCTGACCAGGCCATATGAGATCCACTGCCCTCTACTAATCTGCTGCAAACAGTGATGAACCGAGAAAGTGGCTCTTGCATTTAACAAACTGTTGACAGCAGGATTATCCAGTTTGTGGCAATGCAAACGTCAGAAATCCCACCATAAGTACATGTCTCTTCATGTGAACGTGTGTTTTTCTTTTTTTCATTTTCAATAAAATCATGCTATGTATGATGAGGGTTGAAAAACATTCTTCATAGCTTAGCTACTGATCACTTAACCTCTGCGGGATAATTACAGACAGATGTACAGCAAGATTTGTAGCTTACAAGACCACTGCTGTCGACTCTATCTACAATCTGCAAATAAAAGAAAACGCCAAATAGCATGACTAACTGTTCTTTTCCTATAGAGAAGGCATTAGAGGGCACAATGCAGGTCTTTTCAGCATAAAATGCTTTGACAACAATCATTGCCATGTTATTATTTTATAACTTATTTCATGAAATGCAGTAAAGGCTACTTTAAAATGGAAACTTCTTACATTCAGTGTTCCTGGTCTATTTTTTCTGGTATTTCTCATCATGGTCAAGGAAGGGGCGACACTTGTTTAGTGGTGAGCATGGTCACCTCACAGCTGCAGAGTCCTTGGTTCCAGTCTTGGCCTTGGTCTTTTCTGTGGACTTTTCATGTTCTTTGTTCATGCTAGTTTAATTCTGTGTGCAGAATATTGGTATTTTACTTTCATCTTTCCCCACTGTTATTCTCTGGCTGTTTTTTTTGCCTGTAAAAAACGCATACAGGCAAAAATTGCCTGTAAAAAAAAGCGAATAATAGAAACAATTCCATTTTCTTTTATTTCCATAAACATGCTGTCTTTTTTCATTAACACTGAAATCATATCAACTCACTGAATCTCTTAAAAACTGGACTCACTGTAAGCTGAATTTCTACTGTGTGTGCTCAACAGCAGCATTAAATATAGATTAGTCAAAGGATTATGTATATCATTTAGATGATTTCATTCTTCCAATAGAGTATACAGAAAATCATTATCTCTTAATTGGTATCATATCTGTTGGCATTGCAGCATTTTATAACAACCTAAGAAGAGCTTTTGATTGAGCATCCTACAATTTACGTTTCAGTTACGATCCTTCTCTTGCCAACACGTTTCTTCTGTTCAGGCTTTCTGTGCGCTTGTGTAATTATTGTCTGTCAAAATAGCAGCACAAAATTGTGTACACCATGAAGAACACATTCTACTTGAGCAGCGACATAGAGGAAACTTTGACAATCATTTCTGACACTGGGGTCAATCTGCAAAGGTTTTTTCCATCTTTATTTCCCACTAATGTCTTTCTTAAAATTTTACAAACGTAATTCCGCATAAGGATTTAGAATCTGCTCTCTCTCTCTCTCTCACAAACACACACACACACACACACACACACACACACACACACACACACACGTTTCCATCACTTTTGAGGACATTACATAGACTTAAATTAATTTTAATAAGCAAGGTGACTTGCACAATGAGACTGTGTAAGCAGGTTCATGTCCCCACAATGTGAGTAATACATAGGCATCAAACACACATACACACTAACGAACAATTAAAGGTGCTGTTTGTTAGTTTGAAATGTGTTAGCATGCGTATACAAAGCTCCACCATCCAATTCATTATCTGTAACACCGTCGCCCCTCTTCTGACAAAATCCTTGAGTTTTTGATTGACACTCTCAGCCATGTTCACACTCTGTTGATTAAGATGCATGAAGTGCTCAAAGTCATCTTCCTGGGGTCAAATGAAGTCCTTGTTTTTAAAGAGAGACTAGTCTATCAAACAAAGAACCTCCTGCAATATCTTCTCAAAATTTGTCTTGTTGCTGTTTAGGCCTTGAGCCTACAGAAAACCAAGACACTAAATCCTAAAAGAATCATTCATTCACATAATGGTGATATTTGCAGGTGTGTGGAGCTGCAGCTCTCAAATAATTTCCATCAGTGTAAAAAAGACCAATGACCTTTTTAAAAAAGACCACAACTTTTTCTGCATTGATGAAGCCAAAAATCTTTCGTTCATTTTACTTCCAGACTTGCTTCAAGACATATCTCCTTCGCCAGAGGAAACAAAAGCAGATTCACTTCAGACGTTCAGTAAAAACTGTACAAGTGCAATTCCACCCCGTGCATGCACGGGTTTTTTTGTCGTATTTCAAACAGAGCGCATCCTGTATCAGAGATCTGTGAGCTTGGCCTCTCATTCTTATGTATTTGGACAATGATAATTTCTATGTATGTGCTCATCCAATTAAGTTCAGCCCATTGAACTGTGATGGCAACAGTGACAAGCAAATGATAACTCAATCAGGGGAATGCTCAAAATTGTTCTATTCCTGCCCTGTCTTGGTTTGCGACAGTTGACTCTCCATGGCGGTGCCTTGTTGTTGAGCACGATGCTGTCCGTGGAGCTTTACTGTAATGAAATCACGGCCAAGTGTGGCTGTAGCGGTACCAAACCACACCTTTCCTTGCATTCCACTGTGAAGCTGCAAGTCTGGAGGATGGAGCGATTCCATGCTGCTCGGCAGCAAAGTTGATGCGACGGATGAGCAATCCCCGTCTCCCTCCCTGTGGCTCTAGTTGTCAGAGAGAGAAGAGTGACTGGGCTGACATCTTTCTGTCTTTTATCCTTGTACCCAAGAGAAACCCCACTAAAACTCATGGTTAAAGGCCCCCTTCCCAATTTTGGGTTTGGAGAGTGGAGTCGCTGATGACAGCGGTCTGTCACAAAATATATTGGCAGCCATCAGGGACCAAATCTAGGCCCAGTCCATGAGCAGGAGGCATAATCCTGTTTTTACCCAGACTGGCAGCTTAAGTGAAAGTGGGGTCCACCATTTGGATTCGCAGATGATGGAGCTGTCTTCCCAGCTGGCCTCTAATCTAGTGGCGGGTGAGAGTATGCCGTGTAGCTATGCTGCCACTCTCAATAATATGCAGTCATCCTGCCATACAGTGAGCGGACATGTTTGAGGACAGCCTGCTTAAATGTAATGTTATGTTGCTTTCTCCCATTGTCATCATGTCGGCTGCTTAGCAGCATGCGGACACATTAGAGGACAATTCACAAGAAGCAGAGGCAAGGCAGCACTCTTTATTCAGGATACAATAGCTGCTGTTTGAGACAGCTCTTTTTTGATTGGACTCTTTACAGTCTTTAATGAATGGACAGGTTGGCAGTGGACAGCGCAGAGGTGTCCCCCCCCTCTCTCATGGACTGATGAGCCATAGTGTGCAGAGTGGTGTTTCCCTGAATCGTTTGAGAACATGTAGGGATGTTACAAGTCAGGTGTCTTCTGCAAGAAGAAGCTTGCATGTTTGTGACATCTTTAAAACATTTACTTGTAGTTGTGTGACTCTTGTATATCCTGTATACTCATATATAGAGTCCTGCTCACTGGAAGTTTTGTGTCCTTCATTAATGTTGTTAATCTTCTTCAACAAATTGGAGCCTTTTCTGTCTTTTGCCATGAAATTTGAGTCGTACTGAATCTGTTAATGTGTGTTCAGAGCATTTCTAAGACTAGCTAAGGTGTCAGTATGTTGTTTGTTCCATCCAACAACTTCGAGTTGAGGGGTGTAACACACATATGGCAGCTTGTAAGGACATCTTGCTAGACTTGCATGATGAGAAATGTTTTATCGTGTATCTGCACAAAATAGGTGATGCCTGAAGCCTGGTGCAGGTAAAGGAATGACTCGAGTTGGTTGTGACTCGTTTCATCATGGCAACGAGGAACATTTGATCAGAATTACTGGTCATTCGACAGAGCAGGGTCAGATGGCACAGCTGAGATGAATACAATTGGTCACTGGTGCAACTTTATGTGAAACCACAGCACAAATACACAATTACCTTGTCTTTAGGAGAAAATCCACTTATTGCTGTAATTCCACTGAAATTGACTGATTTAATTCATTTTTAATGCCCTAAATGATCTTGTAACAGGGACCCCAAGTGATGTTTCTCTTTACATTTCAAAGGTCAGAAAGCATTCTTGCTTTGCAGCACTGTAGGTTTATTCAGGGTAAAAGTGAAAAGCATTTCATGAGATCACACTGTGCACTGGAGGCAAATATATCAAAAACTAACAATCAAGCAAACATTTATAGATCCTCGAGAGAAGAACAATGAATTTGCAATTTACTGTTTGTGAGTTTTGTCAAAGGAAAACATAAAGCACCAAAACACAAGTGAATTATTTAGACTGGATTTGACGAGCTTAAATATACTATACTGCACAGACAGGGAGATTTATTAGCCACACACACACACACACACACAAGCGCGCACACTCCACAGTGTTCTCTGGTTGGCTAGGAATCAGACTTTGAAAAAAAAAAAAAAGAAAAAGAAAAGAAAAATCCCTCCAACTCCCATCCTGATAGAGTCCATTGAAACACAGACCCCACACCAAGACTAATAGCAATGGGAATCAGCTGAAAATATGTGACATAATCACATTAGTGTCTTAAAGAACACAAAGCGCATAGTCAACTTCCCTTGATCAAGGCACATCTGGAGGGGCAGGGGACTTGAAACAGAGTCCTGCCTTTCCCCTACTGAAATGAAAACAAGCTGTTTCACTATGCTTCCAGGCCAACGCTGAACAAGAACTTTGACACAGTAATGGATTGCTCCAGCAGCCACACAGCTTAATGTGAAGACGCCAGAAAAAAGGGGAGAAGAGAAGATCTTGAAAGGTTTCAGAAAAACGCCCACTGCTTTCCCAGTGCGTTTGAACTCTGACCTGAAAGACTGAACATTCAAAGCTGCGATTTTTGCTCATTCTTCTTTGAAAGTGACTGTAAAGCACTGTGCAGTTGTCCCATCCACGTGAACAGTGAGGTCCGATTGTTCCAGCGTTGACGGCAATGATCTGCATTCAGTTTATTCAATTTCTCTTTTAAACAATTAATGTTAAAAACGGACTAAAAGTAAAGAAAAAAAAAGACCATTTTTAAAACAATGCTTTCTATACTCATGGAAAATATTTCAGAAGGGATATTTTTTCAGAGGTAAACTGGAGTCCTGAAATTGTATACAGCAAGTTGCCAAAGAGTTTCCAGCTGAGCACACACAGAGAGGTGACAGTCATTATAACGGCCTTGTGCTTCGGTCCAAGTGTTCCTTTAAAATATGAATGCCAGTTAATATTTTCCAGAGGTCCTTCTACACACTTTTAATGCCCACTTTTTGTCTTCTCCCTATCCAAGGAACAAAGACTGGTTTCTGTTTCTGCTCTCAGCCTGCTGTGCGAGTAAGGGCCTGGCCAGCCCATTAACACCCACCTCAACATGTTCCATTCCAGCATTGGGAGCTAATTACAAACACTGGCTAGGCTTAAAAACCTCTTATAGACTGCAAAGAAAGAAAGAAAGAAAGAGCGAGAGTGAGGCGTTTGAGGCCGTTAGAGATAGAGAGAGAGGGGAAGAGAGACATTGAGAGAGAGAGAGCTGGTGGGGGCTGAAGAGTGGGGAGGGCCCCAAAGAGGCTAATGAATCCATAGGCAACTCCACGGCTCGGCTACTGCGTAAATAGTTGTTCACTATATGCACTGCTACTTAGACAAAATGGGGCTTCAAAATGTTCAGCTTTTGTCGCTCATCAAATTCCTCAAGAGCACAGGCGCTGAAAGGTGTGGCTGTGTTTTATTCTCTTTGTGCCTCTTTCTTTCTTTTCGCCCTTTCAACATCTATTCCTGTGTAGTGTGGAGTGGGGGGTGGGTGGTCGAGCACCAGTGGCCATAACCCCAAAATAAAGCTGCTCAAATCTGTATTTAATTTGTGTGAGACAGAGAGGGAATGTTGAGAATAAAATTTGTGCCGTCAAATACTGATTTGGAAGTTTTGGTTAATTAGGACAGCTTGCATGTTGACAAAGTCAATTTTAGGAATTTAAGACAATTTGAGGATGTCTTGCTTAAAACCCAACAGCTCTAAACCTCAACAGCACCTTCATTTTCTTTTCAATTAAAAAATGTGATTAAATAAGAGGCTTTTATAATAAATAGCTGCAATGTTGCCAGGAAAAATTATACTTTAATATGTGCTATTTTCCAAAAGTTAATTTCAAAATTGATAAAAGAAAATCATTCATAATGAAGTTATGGGAGTAAAGTTTCCTAGAATCATTTCTCTGTGTTTACAAAGACCTAAACAAGAACCTTTCAAGGCAACAAATCTTTTGTTTTTGATCACCGTCTCTGTGTCAGAAAATATATTCCAAGATCTCAAACCTTGAAAGAGAGAGTCAAAATACTTCACCGTGAGGCGACTGCCTCTCTTACCTTTGTAGTTAAAGCTACAAAGATACTTCAGTCCTCCACTGCAGCTCTCACCCCAATATATCTTAGCAAGAGACACATGACATGCATGCGGCTGACATTCGCTCTGAGTTGTGGTTAGCGCAGTAGTTCCCACATGTAACCGTCTCTAATCAAGTCCTGTGCCTCGACGCCTGAGGCGCAGAGATCAGACAGATCTCAAAGTGTGCCATCAACCACAAATTACAGCCCTTGATTTGAGGTTAACTGAGAGCCACTCCTCTAAGAATAACAGAGACAGTTGTAATACCTAGATTGGCAGAAACCTGTGACAGAGCTTAGGAGTAACACTTGGTGTCAAATTTGGCATGGAATCAGGTATTGTTACAGAAAGGCAGGGACCAGGGACACTTTGGATATTACACTGAACTGTATGTTAGATGTGACCAAAAAAGATCGTTGTGGCCAAACACCTCTACTTGCTGATAAGTCTGTTTTCATGTGCATGTACAATGTGCAATCCAGCTTCTACTTTTTGAAACGCTACAGCTCTGCACAGGTTGTGTCTGCTGCCAAATACCTACTAAAGCTACCAGTAAAAATAAAGAGTGAAGACTGTTTTATTTCACCTCTCGAGGAGGTTTTATCATGTGTACTTTTTGGCACGTAAATAAACAGAGCGGGGGTGAGTGGTAGCCTCATAAGAAGCAGCACAATGACATTTTGGGTGCCAGAGTTTCACTTTTTTTTATGTCAAGGCTTACTTTGCAGTCACCTTATTCAGCGCCTTTAGTTACCACATCATAAAGCTGAGGCAGACATTTTCCCCCTGCTCCTGGCACCTCCTGCTCCTAAATCTACTTTTCAAGAATGCTTGAACTCGTTTGTTAAGATGCGAGCCAAAGTAAAGCAAAAACATTTGTCATTAGTTGGCTGTGGCGGAGGGGTGCCCCAGATGTAGCCCTTGTGCTGGCTTAAATGCAAAGAGTGTGTGTGTGCGCTAACCAGCCCAGCTTATGCAGCTCGTAGGCAAGCGGCCAAGAGAAAGCGGCCTCCTACTGTTTAATGACAATAAATTTACTGCCCCACTCCGTATTGCTCTTGTATTTTGTAAACAAGGTTAATGCTCCTTTTAATTGAGTACCTGGTGACAGAATATGACCTTGCTCATGGTCATGACACGTACCTCAAGGTCTGCGCCCAACGCTGGGTGAAGCATCTCTGGCTGAAACACTAAAAACATCAAAATGCACAAGTATTTGAAACTGCTGCTTCATCGTTTCCAGTTGATGGCACTCGCAGTTCCACTGCTGTGTGTGCGCGTCTGTGACCAATTGTATTTACTTGGCAGCAATTCCAGTCTTGAGCACATATTTCTCAAGCACGCAGTTTTTGTGTCGTCAAGCTAAAATGAAGCTAACATCTCTGCAGCTAAATGAATAATTCCCTACCTCTTTTATTTTAAAGATAAGAATTGCGTATTTCTTAATTCACCTCACTTAAGGTGGTTCTTAATCTATAAGTAAAAACTTAAAACTCCTTTACTATCACCTCAAAAGAGGGATTATGGCTAATTGAGCATTGTAGCCAGATAATTGGGCCCGAGGACCTATCCACATGGCGAGAATAACCCTCCTAGTCTGATTCTGAAAAAGAGACAAAGCGAGGGGGTGGAGTAATGTGAGTTAAGGGATTCTCACCCGCTCTTGTGAGAGCTTGTTTCACATACACAGCTCAAAGTGGAGCTAATAACTTAACGCTAGTGTGTTTTCACTCTTGAGGGGTCTTTCTCCTTGGAACCTAGAACATTCTCCCAGATCCTTTGGTAAGGACTCTTGAGGGACTTTGTTGAGCTTGCCAAATTCTTTACAAAGACTTTCCCTCTCTTTATCTGCCTCTGTCTCTCACGACGCATGAACACACGCTCAATGCATGCACGCACACACACAGAAAACAAGACAGACTCATAAACTATAAAAATAAATGGGGCTGAAGTGAGTTAGTCACATGTGTCATCATCTAAGCTAAATCTGTGACGCTGTTTGCGCCCTCTGTATTTCCAAATCAAGGTAGCAAACATTAGTTAAGAAAAGCTTTTTCTTCTTTTGATGCAAAACAAAACTTTTGGGAATACACACACACACACACACACACACACACACACACACACACACACACATACACATATATATTTCCCTTTATGATGCTGAGATAGTGACTGAAGTTGTCACATTCACTTCTTTGGGAGCCAAATGTATCTCTGTTGGCAACAGGATCACATCCCACCACAATTTCCTCTGCCTTTATTTCTCACTTTGGTTTTTAACTGTCCTACTAATTAAAACATGTCAGACAAATACAACTATATAGTAAACAAATATCATTCACTAGGGTGCCATGTACGCTTGAGCATTAGAACAGTTTGCTTTCAATTAACTATTTTACACAATGTAATGTAATCATGTTGAACAGGTTTAAAAATATGAAGTTTTATGTGTGTTGCCAGTTAACACCAGCCAACATCGTTTTTCTGCTTAAAACGAGGGCTATGCCTGACCATAATGTGGCAGTGAATCGCAGCACAAGACAGCAACTACACAGTGCCGAGCATCATTCCTTTTCCTGTGGGATCAATGTTCTAACATGGCGTCTCTGTCTGCAAAAATGTCAATTGCTCATAATGAAAAACAGAGAAATTCATACTGAAAGTGGCAGAAAAACAACTGAATAACTGCTGACAAGTCTCACTATCACCTTCTACTGCACAGTGTATTGCAGGGTCAAGGTATCCCTGTTCCTCATTACATAACTGGCCGACATTTAAAAGAAGCCCTTTTGAGGCCCAGAGGTTCAACACCATCTGTATTTAACTAAACAGTACATCACATGATTTCCCAAATTATATTTCCAACATTCTAAAAAGAATAAATTCAGTAAGATCTTCCCCAGAAAATTGCTCTTTAAGTCAGAAGCTAAGCTAGTGGAAGTAAGTGTAACACTGCTAATGGGGTCTCAATCCCTCTGCAGTGACCCTTACCCCGCCTCCCATCCTCTTTCAAGACAAACAGTCCATGACTGCCCTTGACTCTTCCTCTGGTGCTGCAGCTTGATGCTCCAGCTCTCTCCGAGCGTGACCTTTAGTTGACAGTTCTCTCCAAGCGCCGAACTTAAGACGCCTTTTGCTAAGCCTGGTCTGAGGACATGGGCATCAAGTGATCACTGGTCTGGGTTTGAGAGCACGCCCCCCAGTGGGAAGCTTGTTAGTGATCCTCCATTCCTTACAGGAAGAAATGGCCTCCCTGTTTCCGCCGTCTAGAAACTGTAGTCTGAATGTGACAAACTGCAGCGCACACGAGAAAAATGACACTTTCCACAGTATCACGCTGTGGTCTTGAATTCTGGACACACCGAATGTTCCTTTCTACAACCCACAAAGTGGAACGTTTGAATTAACACACAGAATTAAATCTAATGTTTTTATGAGAAATAGCGGAAGAATAATAGAACAAAGTGAGATATCAATATAAATATAGAAACAAATAAAACAAGAAATTGCTTTAAAGGGCCAGTGTGTCGGATTTAGTGGCAAAAGGTCCCCTCCTGAGCCAATGTTTGGTTTGTCCATTCTGGGCCACTGTAGAAATATGGCGGTGCAATATGGCGGAAGAGGACCCAGTTCCTCTGTGGAAATAAAGAGCTCATTTTAAGATAATGAAAACACAATAATTCTTATTTTCAGATGATTAAACATGAACAAAATATATATTCCATTTCTGCCAATAGATCCTCATAAATCTTACAGACTAGTCCTTTAAGATGAAGGATTGCGAGGATACACACAAATAGGAATAGTGTATATACAACTTAACAGTCATGGAATTCACTTCCAGTGTTTAAGGACCTCAAATGTTTGATGCATTGCACATATGTATGTTGCTGTTTTGCTAATACAACTCTAATAGTCCTGGCTATGCTGCTCATCATGGCTGGGTTACAGATGAAATAATAGGTAAGGATATGATAGCATGCATTCTCTAACTGAGCAACTGGAAAAGGTCACAAGGAAACATATGGGGAATAAGAGCTAAAGGAACATCACAGGCAGTACGTTGCCTTCTGTTAATATCACATAGCTTTCTATCGATGGCAAATTGTGTGGCAGACCCGGCACAAGAGCCAAATAATTCTAAAAAGGTCAAAGATTTACTTTGTCTAAATTTCCTCTAAATGTGACTCTAACAAAAACAGTTTACAATTGCTCTGTCTGTGTGCTTGAGGAAATAAAACGTTGCTTCCTGTCAGTGGAAAGTTACCCTGGAACTGATTTAAAGAAAAAAAACAAAACAAATAATGATACAGTATTTTAACCACAGAATATGCAAAGCAGGCATGTTAAAGTGAAGTTAAAGCCAGAAAAAAGAAATTTCATTTTTAAAAAGTGACTATTTGTAGCAGTGTTGCATCATTTAGACAAATGCTCAACCTGGATTTAATTCACTGAACGCTCACATTCTGAAGGGCTGTGCTTTTCAAAGTGGGATATAGCTAATCCTAGAAGTCAACAGTGCAATGAAAAGTACTTTTCTATCTACATTTTGCACTAAGGCATGAAAATGTATTAGCTATTATGGAGCTCTCACATTCTCATTTCATTGACCTCTCTGCCGCCTTTGAACACTTTGTTGCATCAAAATTAAAACCAAAGATATTCTCCAGTTCCAGATGCTAAATCAGCTGACAGAGGTCAGCAACAAATCACAGCACCATTCCAGTGTATAAAAATATAGAGAAATCTCATTTGAATTCATGTTCTTCATCCAAACAACAACACACAGTTGGTGTGAATAGAGCTCAAGCTAATTTCATTAGATAACAGCAACATCTCTTACTGGTGTGGTAAAAGTCCTGAGCGGTGCATGGAGGGACCGGTGGTAGCAGTCAGCGGTTAAACCACAGTAGCAGAAAGGTTAATACACTCAGCACATGTTGCCTCTTACAACAGGTGGTGCAGCACGATCGGCGGCTCCCAGCATTCCAGCTTTTCCATGCTGGTGGCCCCTGGTATTCTGGGATTTACGCTGCCTCCCCTCCTTTCAACCACAGAGGCCTGACTGACAAGCTAATCGTTGGGCTGGGATCCCCTCAGCTATTGATTCCACTGCAACACAACACCTCCCAGTCAATGAAACTGCAATATAATGCTTGAGCTGCAAAGAAAAGGGGAGTATTAGCGTGTTGAGCAACTGGAAGAAATTTGCTGCTGCTGCCTCCACTGCTTGCTCCTCGTTGCAGCTGCTGGTAGGTAGAAACAGAGCGGCACAAATAAAGTAGGGAAAAATGTGTCTCAGGGGGTAGAAGCTTGAAGGGGTAGGTTATTAAAAGCCACAAAGTGGAGCCCATGCTGGGCATAGAGAAATAGCCGCAGCATGGTAGAGGCACAATGGAAAAGAAGGGGGTCTGCTTTCTAAATTGTTCTAATCCTTTGAGTGTTTTATTTCATTCGGTTTTGTAGTTTAAAAACGCTGCCTTGGACTGTTCATATGCTTTGGCTCAACTATAAGACACCCAAAATGTCAGAGCAACTCTACATTTTTCAAGATAAAAAGCCACATTTATGGTTTGATTAAGAGATAAATGTCTTTAATTTAAAATATTTTTTATATAGTTTTCCAAATTTTCCAGTATTAAAAAACTTTATCAAAAGTTCTTACAGATGTCCGTACAGATTACTATAGAAAACAATCTCTCCTCAGATTTCACCAAGTTATCTGATCACTCGTTTTACTTTTTAGAATTCAATACCCAGCTACTCTAAATATCGATCTGTGAGGCACAATGGCTGCAACAGTAACCGCAATTAGTCGTATTACTGTTGGTTCCAGTCATTTAGTCAAGTATCCAATTTCCATGCTGTGTGAACACTTAATTAAAACAAATGTGTTACAAATATATATTGGGGATCAGCAGCCTTCAAAAAGCCTCTCGTGGCTTGGCGAGTCAATGCAACAAGGAGGATAGCAAATCAATGTTGCTGGTCACTTATGCCACAGGGATTTAATCAAACGTAAATACTGACAACGCCCAGAGAGGACAGTGAAATTATCGCTAATAGCCTCACTGGGAAAAAGACCAAACATGCTGCTTGTGTCCAGTAAGACTTAAAAACAACTGTCGACCATTCTTCACTGTAGATTAATTGAAAAACGCTGAAGCACTTTTGAAAAGCATACAATACTCCAACATTAATGAGAGCTGGTGGGAATATTCATGTGAGTGTTTGATGGGTGGTCATGCTTTACAGTGTTTTCATGAGCATGCTTTTCAATTCTCATATGAGTAACAGTGTACTTACTGTAGTGTCAGCGTGACCTCTTTTGATATTTGTGGCCTGTTTATATTTGGTCTTAAACATGTCAAGATAATTGAGCGGATCATATTTGGATGCAGTGAGAAGCCTGAAGTGTTATTTGTTTTGGAGTATGACATGCAAATGAACTGTTGGCAGCAAAGGCCAAATCTGTTGCTGCTGTGCAGCATATAGGAGATGTCAGGAAAGTTCATGCCCACATATACATATAGAAGAACAAGCATGCAAACACAAATTATAATGTGCTGATTACAAACGCACATGTAGACTAAAACTTTTATTACCAACAGACAAGGTGAAAATGAATATATGAATATGGTGACTGTGATCAGATAAAACAATTAAAACAATGACTGCATGCCAATGATCGGCCGGGGTCTAAAGGAATGACAGCTGTCCTGACAAAAGCATTCGTCCTTGTGGCAAATATGACACAGCAGCTATGGTTGGTGGTTAAAGGGAAAGCTCATAGTCATGGTTTAAAGGAAACCAATGTTGACTGCTGGTAGCACACAGAGGCAATCTGCGGTTTCTGGTGTCGAAAATTACACACTTGTGCATACAATAATCCACCCCAACATCCCCCAAAAGAGTTTTGTGCCATTGCAACAACATCCTACAATTTCTGCTTTTGTTACTGTCTCACTGACAATCACTCTTCACACAAGCCTGAGAGGCTGCTCACTAGAAGAATATAAACATGAGTCATTTTAAGTGTTTTAACAAGTGACAAATGTTGTTTCTCTGACACATTCTGTATGCTCCAAGAGAATTTAACTACCACAAGAGATGATGGTGAGTCTGAGAGCAAGGCATTTAAAAACAGGACAGCCTGAAGGTGTATTGTGCTCTGGCACTGCCACTTGCCAGCTCGAGTGACTCCTGTGGGGGGGGAAAAAAAAAAAAAAAAAAAAAAATACTGGCACCCAAGGCCGTCACTTATGTGTTAATGGCATACTCACAAATTTACAGTTTTTTTTTTTTTTTTTTTCAACAATTCTTTTTCAAGCATATGGCGTCCAAGGTGCTGGGAACTTAATTAGACTATATAATAATAAATTTCCAGCAACAGGAATTTTTTATTCATCATTAATTCATTTTTATTTCTTAAATTTTTAGTAGTAAAAAATAGTTTTATTTTAACAGCAAAGTATGAACCATTTTCAAGACAATTGAGCCTCAAACCTAATGCCTATAAATCTGATGTCTGGGTCACACAATGACCAAAAACAGGGGCCTTGTGGATGCTCAAATGGGGCATCTTTCACTAAAAAGTTTAGCAATAAAGTCATTAGTAATTTTAATTATCTTTCAGACTGCTTGGTGACTTTTGAGAAACAATTTGGGATGACAAGTGCCCAACCTTGGCAAAGGTATGACTCTCCAACGACGGCCTAATCATTTTGTCGTGTTCGAGATAATGAAGGAATCAGTAGCAGATGGTTAGTGCACCATAAATAGCAAAGGTAATTAGAGAGCCTGTCAAAACAGAAATGTGCCGTTGGTTCAGGTAAGAAAAGAAAATGCAACCGATTCCATAACTGACGACCCAAGTTTTCTCCAGGGTGTTCCGCTGAATCCCTCAAAGAGTGGAACAGATGACGCGATCGTCTTCAGGAGTGAAATTACTGGTTAGTTACTGTTTTGAGAATGTTTCCCAACGCCAGATGGAGTTATTGGACCCGATGCCAGACGTGGGAGTGTTATCGTAGCTCAACAGGTAGAAAAATAAAACGTGCAAGCTCGCTGCTGTAGAACTTCCTATAAGCAGCCGCTGTATGACTGTACATGCTGTATGGATGCTACACATTTGTTCTAAAACTGTAGAGCAACACAAGTGACTGAAAAATGGCATTTCAAGCACACAGTCTAAAGACAACATGATGATAGAGCTTTGAGGAAGCCATGTGTTGTATATAAATGTGAGCGTCGACACAGCACTGCCTCTGTGAGTGAAGTTTTGTTGAGATATTGTCAACATGTTTATATGTATAACATATGTTGATGTTATATGTTTTTATGACCTTATAACTCAGGTTTGTGGACATTTTCAAATATACCAGCGTGTGATTTATCTCAGTGTAATGCACTTTAAACTTAACAAACACGCATTAACAGAATAAAAGCAAAGTTCAGTCTGCGCGTGATCAAGTTTAATCCCTATTATATTGCCGCTTAAAGTAAATAAACATGTATGTGGTGCTGCATGATTCATCATTTAAATATGGTGGCAGCTTTTATTATTTCTGGGCTTGTTCTCTTGAATTGTTTTAATTGGATATTAGAATCTAGGTTACTGCTTTTCAGGTCATGCTCAGGGAGACATGGGCCAAAATATCTTGGAATAAAAGAGGGCCAAACTGTTTTCTGAATATTCCCAGTGCCCTAACAATGAGCCTGTGCTCTGCATAAACAGTATTGCTCCGACAACATTTTTCAGTCCTCAGCCATTTCTAGGGCAAGCTTGGACCCCTGGGAGTTTACAGAAATATCCACACTATCAGAGTGGCTGTTTTCTTTTTTTTCTTTCTGAGGCTCACCTGTGTTGTTTCCAAGGGCCACAAAAGTCAACTGGAGCTGCTCGACATCTTACAAGAGGTTATCTTATTTGCAGGTTTTTGTAATTGTCAGCGCTTTTGCCCCTTTTGTTTTTTAACACATTTGTTGGCGACATGTAGTTTGTGGGCAAATCATGTAGTGTTTCTAAACCACACGAGGCTGTAAATCTAAGTGTTCTAATAGAGACTATAATGACAGCACCACGGCTACACACATCATGTAAAAGTAACCAGATGTCACATAATGAGCGCCATTAAATCTACCTTAAAATCAAATTAAAGCTCCACATTCACATGATGCCATTACTGTAATCTGACATGAAAGCTGAAGGTGATTTCCAGGGTTTTTGATACATAATCCAGTTCAGAACATTCAGCTGCTTCACTGAAATCACGGATGGTGACTTCTTTTAGAATGAGATGAACAAGCATACACTGTGGTTTCACTGGGTCTTATTCAATTTAAGGGTCCATAAAAGCTAAAATTAGATTTGCCTGTGTTAGTTTTGTATGTCTGATTCCACATGTTCAACAGATCTCCTGTAAAATGCAACAGGCAATAAGTTTCCTAAACATTGCTGACTGGCAGCCTTGCAGATAGAGGGTGTGTTCAGTACAGTTGGGCTAAGCTATCACTTGTAAATGTTTCAACTTAATTCATGACAAATGAAATTTTCTGGTCAGCTTGCAAAGTGAAAAGCAATAAATCCTGGAGTGGACTGCTCCAAACAAGCCAGTGTTAAGAGTTTTAGCTTCCCTCTTCCCTCGTGTGCAACCCTATTGTCTATTTTCTTCATCTAAGACAATTGTTAATTGTCTAAAGGTTAAAAATGAAAGCCAGTCTTTTAAACTAAGAAACACATATAGCGAGGCTGATTGCATCAACTCCCTGTACAAGTTAATCTATGTTGATGTATGTGGGAGCCAGCCAAGAAATAAGGAGACTGGGAGCTGTGTCTT